>NC_059429.1:115250688-115564188 GCF_021028975.2 Sphaerodactylus townsendi
CAATTCCCCCAAACAATTCCAGATCCCTCTTTGCTCCCATTCTATTTTTGGGTATCTCCTACCCTCCAGAAGCTGAATTCTGGAGAGCTCAGCATGCAGGGACAGAGGGACAGGTCTTTCTCTGCTCACAGTATGTCAGAGGCAGAGCTGCCAGGGGTGCGTGTTGCACTGGGCGCATGCCTGCGGGACAGAAAATCCCCCCACGGCACCCCCACCCACCCCCACACAAGCTTACCTTCATGAAACAGCGCAGGCTGGAGAAGCAGCCTGTTCCCTTGAGGCTGAAAATGGCGTAGTGGGAACTACACTTCCCAGGAGACCTTGTGAGCCCCAGGGTCTCATGGGAAGTGTAGTTCCCACCAGGCCATTTTCAGCCTGAACGGAACAGGCTGCTTCTCCAGCCTGCGCTGTTTCATGAAGGTAAGTGTGTGGGGGGGTGGGGGCAGAAAACACAGAGTGCACAACGGGCACTGTCTGGCTTAGCTACGCCTCTTCAGTATGTTTCCATTTACAATTTTTTAAAAATAGCCAATATGTGAAGAAATACTGGCGTCTTCCAACAGGAGCAAATCCTCTCTTTTCAGTACATGTATTTGACTGAAAAGTTCCGCAAAGAGGCGTGACCTCTTAGTGTTAGGGGGTGGAAGATGAGCATTCTGTTTAAAAGAAGAAAGGGTTAGACTTGTTTTCTGGCCTTTCGCTGAAGGCCTTGACTCTACTGTTGTAGTCTAGAAAAAACCTGACTCCCGCAGAAGAGAGTTCAAAGCAGGAAGACATGCAAATCGGGAGGGAGAGACAAGAAACCTCAGAGGCAGCAATCAGAGGAGGAGGAGAATTTAGTGTGGAGAGAAACTACAGAACTGTCTTCAGGCCCGACAAAGCCCTTGTGGTGCCTTAAAGACTGTCATATATATTGTGGCATATTCTTTAGTTAAGCGGAGCCCATTTCATCAAGGACAAGCAGCCGCTTAAATTGTGTCACCGCTGTGTTGGTGCAAGTTGAGAAGGTCACTATAGAAGTTTTTAATGTTCTGTCTTCATGCCCAAACTTTAAGACCACAGTAGTATTTCTGATAGTTTTTGAAGTAGAGAGAGAGAGAGAGAGAGAGAGAGTGTGTGTGAGAGAGAGAGAGAGAGGGAGGGGGGAGGGGGAGGGAGGGGGAGAGGGAGGGAGAGAAAGAGAGAATTTCCTAGAAAAAATACTACACTTTGACTGGGTTTGGGGCCAAACCAGGGGTAGGGAACCTGCGGGTGCACCAATTGCCCATGGCCGGCTGGTCTGCGCCGTGGGCTTCCCCTCTCGCCTGCCCCGTTGAAGCAGGGCGGGCGCTTTCCCGGCGGCCGGCAAGGCTGAGCCGCCAGCTTCATCCTTGCGTGTCCTGCAGGCAGCAGGGCGGACGCATCCATGCACTTCTCAGAATGAGCGGAGTAAAAGGTAAAAGAACCCAATATATACAGTGTTATCTTTATTTTAAATGTCAAAAATTATTTGCGGTTCCAAGTGTTTTCTTTTCCCGTGGAAAACGGGTCCAAATGGCTCTTTGAGTGTTAAAGGTTCCCTACCCCTGGGCCAAACTGTCATTATATTTGAAAACTTGTATGACAGTTCAGTTAAAACGGGAGTGGATTTTGGACCCTCAGCCTGATAGTTGAGTGTCAGGCGTACAAATAAAGGATATCAAAAACCTCAACTAGTAGAAGTTACTAGAATCCCTTGGGAGATTCTGTCACATACTTGGCAAGAGTTTTTGCTCTGTGGAGGAGGGCATCTTGAGTCTGAGTTATTCCCACTGGTTGCTCAGGCAGGCAGCGCCAACTGTCATTTCCTGTCTCCCGCGTGGGAGGCTCTAGAACTCAGTTTGTTTCCTACCTAGATAGGGAATGCACAGAGAAAAAGCTCTCCTCAGCAGCTGTTCTTATTTTTCTCACTGATCTATACAATCCTTACCTCAGTCTAAATTTTTTCTGTAATAGCCTAAAAGATGTCTCCTCTCATAGCTTTTCAACGTCTGAAAGCGTTTTGCTTTTTCACACCTTTACTGTTACCCTTCCCACTCCCTCTTCATAGAAGACTTTGATACTCTGGCCTCCATTCCTTGGGTGTTCTACAAGGTAACACTAGTGGCTCTTGCCCAGAGGCAAAAAAAAAAATCCAAATTCATCCATACCTGGAGGACATTCACATTTGTTCCCCTCCCAGGGTATAGCCTCCCAGGGTCACAAACAGGTTCATGCAGATTTTGGAGACTCATGGCTATCTCCTGAACAGAGACAAAAGCAGTTTCATCCCAACTCAGAGACTGGAGCACCTAGGAGTCACCCAAAAGAACATGCTGTTTCTTCTGGAGAGAAAGGCCAGCGAAAGATCAAGCTTGGCCAAGGCCAAATCTGCGAAGCTAATGGCTCTGAGCTGACTACAGGAACTTATGCCTAACATGCATAAGATCAGTCCCTTGGGCCACTTCAGTGGTTCCTTCATCCTCATCAGTTAGCAATCTTACAAAAAAGGAACATGAGAAATCTGGAATTCTATCCCCTTAGCAGGTGAGCAGCATGAAAAGTTTTCCTCTGATTGCTATCAGATGCTGTTGCAAGTGAGCAAACGAGCTGTGTAATGTCTTGAATGTCTCCCTTCATCCCCAAATACCCCACCTCAAGTTCAGGAGATTGCAGTTGGAGGGATCAGGCTGTGACTCCCATTAAAAATCACCCCCATAAACGATACAGTGGCAGCAGGATAGAATTGACTGCTGGGCAGACATCTATGTAGGGCAAGACCTGACAGACAACTGAAGGGATTTTCCCTTCCAAATGCCATTTCAGCATGTTCTTGTGCTGCTTATGAACAGGAAAGGGAGGACCTTGTACTACAAGAGATGAAGGACTAAGTAATGGGTAAGTGATACGGCTGATTAAAGGTGGCAGGCTTGAAGTACAAGTGTTGTAAGAAGCAAACCCTTATTTCTGGCCATTGCAGGTCCTCAACGAGACTTATAAAAATCAGTACGATCCAAGCCTTTCAACAAAGATGAGCGAATGACTCTCTTCCCTCCTGTTTATGAAATGTGGTAGCAGTGGAAACGTCATTAGAGACTGACACTACAGAAAGTTTTGTAGGGTGGTGCCCATAGATCCGAAAAGGGTTATTGGTGACTTCTGGCAACGAGGAGGGAGCGGTGGATCATTAAGCTGTATAAATAGTAATATTAATATCTGTTTGAAGATAACCATCTGTGCAAGTTTCTCTGGCCTGAACGGCGGCGTCTGTGATGAACTTTGTAAGTGAATACTAACAGCAATTAAGACACAGTCTGTGTAGTACAGTGATTAGAATGTTGGGTAGACTGAGGGAAAACTAATTCCCACTTAGTTGCCAGGTATCCCTGGTGGCCTTGGGCTGGTTGTCCTCTCAGCCTAACCTACCTTACAGGATTAAAGCAGAAGTGCCATTGGTTCACAGGAGGAAAGGTTATGATCATGGCATCTGGCCATGATGGTCATGCTCAAGTCATGCCCAGTTCAGATTACTGTAATGCTCTGTATGCGATGCTGCCCTTGAATACTGCTCAGAAACCTCAGTTGGTCCAGAATGTGGAACCCATGGTATTGTTAGGGGCTGGATGTAGGGATTATATCATTCCTGGGTGGAAAGGTGTTTGTTGGCTGTTCATCTTTTTGAGCACCCTTCGTAGTACTGATAATGATTTTTAAGGCCCTAAATGACATGAGCTTGGGATACTTGAAAGACCACCTCCTCCCATACTGTGTAAACTGCCATTTAGGTTTTCCTCTCAAGCCCTGGTCTCTGTACTCCTGCCTACAGGTGGCAAACAGACACAGGGGTTTTTTTTGGTGGTGGTCCCATAACTTTGGAATCTACTCCCTGTTGAGGCCTGCGCTGCTTTCCTTTAGTCACCAAACCAAAACATTTTTCTGTGCCCAAGCTTTTGACTTAGGAGTTTGAGGACTGCTTTATTGGTGTAATTTAAAACTGCTCTTTTTATTGTGCTTTATTTAGTTAAGTAATTTCTGTGCTACCTTTACACCTGTATTTTTTGTGTGCCTTGCTTTAAGTGGTGGTGTTGGTATTTTGACTTGGATTGTTTTATTTATTTGTTTGTTTTTCTTGTGTTCTTTGTTTTTCTTGTGCTCTTGATTTACTTTATTGTTACAAGATGCCTCAGGTTGGCCTGGAGAGGCGGCATACAACTTCTCTTTTAAAAAAAGAAGTTAAAATGTGATTTATAGGTAGGTGGCCTTGTCTAAATTTAATCTCTTGAAAATCTTGTTATAAATTCAGTTTTGCAATTCCCCCAAAACAAGTTTTGGAGTTGGTAACCAAGTAGACATTCTGAGCTAATGTATTTTCATCCAACCATGCTTAGCTGTTAAATTGTTATATCTGGCGAAGATGCACTTCTTCTCAGTTCTTATTCTTATGCAGGACCCTGGGTAAGGAGCACCCATCACAGGTTCTTTGTCTGACAAGAATCTAACTGAAATATTCCTCAGATCAGATATCATCTTGGATACTCTCCTCTTCAACACAGACAGCTTCTTTTTCTTGTAGTGCAAAGCTTGTGTAAGCTCAGTTCCTTCCTAACCAAAAGTGAAATTTCTTAGAACTCTGCCTTTTACAGCCACAGCCTGTCACTCTGATGATAACGGCTACTGTGAGTGACTAATGGTAATGCTGAATTAATCACTAATGAGTTATAATTTATTGAAGTCCTGGTTCTTTTGCCAGCTGGTGTATTACTGCTTTTCTTTGAGATTATTGACGATGGGGTGCATCTGACCATCTGCAGGCACTGCAAAGTGGGACTTGCTTATTTCCTCCACCTGCTTGTAGTCCACTGAACCGCCCATGAAGGGGTGTTCCTGGGCGTCAGCAGAGCCTTAATATCTGGGTCAAATCTTGTGGTCTGCAGTGGGAGAGCAGTTTGGCAGAAATTACTTCCCCATCTTTTAGTGTCATTAAATTCTTCAGATTGTGTATTAGGATGTGTGCCACTAAATATATTATTTTGTCCCATTTATGTTGTTCCTTTTCTCTTTTACTGTTTTCCCCGTATAACTTTCTTCTTCTCCTTCCCCAACGATACTAGCATTGTGTCACTTCTCTCTTTGCCTCACCAGAGGACTCCATATGCACGTCTTAGCACCATTTGTTACTTTTAGACCTGAAATTGTTGGGATTGTTGGGAGGATAAAGTTCAGCATCACCTTTAAAACCATCCAAAGCGTTGGGCTTCATTGCTGACACAAACTTCTACAGGCTGGAGTTTAAATCATAGAATTGGAAGGAGCCATGCAGTCCAACTCCCTGGTCAGTTCAGAATCAGCCTAGAGCATGCCAGAAAAGTGTTTGTCCAGCTGCTACTTAAAGATCACACTCTTCCTAAGCTTCCAATTCCACAGCTGAACAACTCTTACTGTACAAAATTTCCCCCCTAATATTCATCCAGTACTTTTCTGCTAGTAATTTAAACACATTATTGTTGCCCTGTCCTCTGCTGCCAATAGGAACAGCTTCCCTCTAAGCGACAGTTCTTCAAATACTTAGAGAGCAATCACGTCCCGTCCCCCCTCCCAGCCTCCTCTTCTCTAGGTGATTCCCCGTGTCCCTTAGTTTTTGCTCTTAGGGTTTGGTCTCCAGGAAAGGCCGAGGGGAAAGCTTAGTCAGGTCCATTTTTTAAGATAGCTTCTACTGCTACCCCTTCTGTTTTATTTTTGGTCACGTTTGTTCGTATACTGTAATATTACATCACAGTGGCAAATCTTTGTTCAGAATCTAAATTACAGTGTGATCATATCAATTGAGCTAACTCCATGACTTTCGAGGCACTTCATTTTTCAGGGAACAATGGTTCTCTTTTTTTGAAGGGGGAGGGATGGATTTGGCATACTCCAAATCTTTTCAGCAACAGTCCTGGACTAGTTGCCCTTGGTTGATTAGGATCATCAGTTGATTCGTCCCATTTCAGAATGGTGATTTTCCGGGGGGGGGGGGGGGGGTTGACTTAATTTTAGTTAATATTTTTTGGAAGTCACTTTATTTTCTGTATCGCCAAACTGCCATTGTTCTTCAGTTTCTCTCAGCAATGAGAATTGAAGACAACACTGTTCATACTATACTGAATCTATGCATGTCTCAAAAGTTAATCATTTGCCGTAAGGCATAGAATCTTTTTGAGAGAAGCCAATTTTTCTGCATGATCCGATCGTTTTTTTCTTCACGGATGTCTCACTAAGCTTCATGAAAAATAATGCTACGTTTCATCTAATAATATTTGTGATAACAAGGCTTTGTTCCTGCTTGAAGAAAAATATTGATTTTTCTTAGAACCATTTTCTGCTGTTCTGTGTCAGTAAACATTTATTTAGAACTGCAAATGCATGCAATTCAATGTAGTTCTGAAAAATGCTTTACTCTGGTGTAAGGGAAGTGTCAGTGCCTGCTGTTGTACACATCTGCATATTTGTTAATGGCTTTCAACAGACTTATCTCTGTCAGCTCATCTTTCTGAAAGCTAATGTGATCTACATGGACATTTGGGCGAGAGGAAGAAGCATCCCTTGATTGCTAATCTCTCTGTCAATGCAGCTTACTTAAAAATCGGAACTTAACGATGTGAGAAAATACAATTTAGAACTGTAGGATAGGACAAGGAACAAACTAGTGAAGGTGTCCTGCTTAACGATGAATTAAGTTCCATAGAACTAGATGGAACAAGGTTGTGAGCCAAGAAATCTACAACCGAGGAAACGAAAATAAATAGCATCTGTAAGTCAACAGTCATTCTAATTTTGTAGGTAGAAATTCCTTTTGGATATGGTGAGATCTGGGTTGGGAAATTTGTTCATGGGAATTTTTGCTGTTAAACGTACACATTTATTTCAGTATTGTCCCTTGGACTGGATCCAGCCAGCTTCTTTTGCTGCACCTTCCCAGTTCCCTTCCTATCCTACCACATTATCCTCTGCATAGCCCTTTTCTTTTTTGACTGACAGAGGACCCCACCTCTTTTTCCAACAACAGAAAACCTGCTTGGATCCAAACCATGTTTACTCTCTTTTTCCCCCCCATTTCCTATGAAAACTGAGATTATAAGGGTCCAAAAACTATGATCTTTACATGTTTAATATAGTCTACAGATTACACCTGAGCCAGTGTGGTGTAGTGGCTAAGAGCAGGTGGATTCTAATCTGGAAAACTGGGTTTGATTCCCCATTCCTCCACCTGGTTGGCAGAGGCTTATCTGGTAAACTAGATGTGTTTCCGCACTCCTACATTCCTGCTGGGTGACCTTGGACTAGTCCCAGTTCAGAACTCTCTCAGCGCCACCTACCTCACAAGGTGTCTGTTGTGGGGAGAGGAAGGGAAAGGAGCTTGTAAGCCACCCTGAGGCTCCGTACAGGAGAGAAAAATGGGATAGAAATCCAAACTCCTCTTCTTCTTCTTCTACATATTTGTTTGGTTTAATTTATTTGTATCCTGCCTTTCTTGCTGGACTATTCAACAGTCTGTTATACCCAGCACTTTGATAGTCTGTGCAATTAACATGAGCTCTGAGCCTTATTCTGAGTCTTGCACTTTGAGCTTTGCCTCCTTGGACAAATGTGGGACCGTCTCTCTTCAGCTGCTCAACTGCAACCATGCTTGTGACCTGCAGCAAGACTCCGGAGCGTGCAACACCCTCCAGCTGCATAGAAACAGTCGGAGTGCAGTTACGAGAATATTTTGTTCTGCACATTTTGGTTGGGAAGTAGCTTTATGCAAAAAAATTATTCTGAATGCTTACAGGAAGGTAACTTCCTGTTCTTCGTTTTCACAACAGTAATGTGAACTAGGTCATTATTAATGACTTTGCCAAGACTGCCCAGCAAATACATGTAATCCAGGCCCAAATCCAGTATCAAAGAAAATCTGAAATTCTCAGAAACCCATTTCCTATCTGCATGGAACATTTCTAGGAAGGTGGGACACAGTCTGCCGGTGCTAAAGAAACAGCTTGTTTCTCATTCTCTTGAATGGTTAAATATTTAGAAGATTCTGGGTGGTGGTTGTTTTTTTTAAAAAAGCTTCACAGTATATAACAACTTGGCTTTAAGACTAAGATTGACAACCAATCCAGACAACTCTTTTGGCTAACTATCCACTTTTGCTCATCCCAAGTGGTTTATGGTCAGTAGCAGTCATCTTCTTATTAACAAAATATTACTAAATTGACTTTCAAGTATCTCTTATGATACCCTATTTCCCCGAAAATAAGCCCTAGCATGATTTTTAGGGATTTTTGGAGGGTGCTTGAAATATAAGCCCTACTTCAAAAATAAGCCCTAGTTACAGATTCCCCAGCACAGCTGATCTGGTCACCACACGTGTGTGTGTGCGTGTGCAAAATCATGGAAAAAATAAGACATCCCCTGAAAATATGCCCTAACAGATGTTTTGGAGCAAAAATTAATATAAGACCCTGTCTTATTTTTGGGGAAACCCAGTAGAAGAGTTGTTTCTTCTGTTTATCTTTTCATTAACAAAGAAACCTTAGGTCTAAAGGTTTGGGGGGTTTTTATTACTGTGTGAGCATCAGAGTTAAAGACATAATGTATTAAAGCAAGTTTGAAGTAGCAGCTTGGCAGAAGCCAGATTCTATGGATGCAAAGAGCGCTCAAGAACTTTGTCCTCATGCAACTAAAATGCATGAACCTGAAGGTAAACAAGGACTAACATCCTAAAGTGTGGTATAAATGTTTTAATGGACACACATTTGCACATTGTGTAGACTCCAAGCTTACATTCTACCAGTTGTACATAGGCAGAGATAAGCATGTTCATCCTCTCTCGAACTTATTTCTGCTACTGGTATGCCATTGCCTTCATCCAAAGCAATATTAACATGCCATAGAAGAAACACGATTACTTCCATTCTTCATTTTTAGATCTTTGTATAGGGTCACCAGAGAGCACTGTTTCCAGTAAAGAGAGATTATTTTTAGGTTCTTCTCCTGCCAAAAGGAGAAGTTTCAAAGGAAATGTATTTACTTCCAGTTCTGTTTTCCAAAGATCCTTTTATTTCCCTGCACTGGATTGAAGCCACCACCGTTGGAAAAATAATTATGTTTACCGTAACAGCAAGAATAAAAGTAAATCTGAATCTACAGCTCCTTTGTTCCCATAGATATTTATTTTAAACATGATTTTGAAAACATCATTGGTTTTTTAAAAAAATGCTGCTCTGTAAAAGAAGTCAATCACACAGTCCTTCAGTCTAGTGCCTAATAACCAGAAGAATCCATTCTGTAGTAGCCTGATACCTCAAATGGAACAGTGACATGCATGGTTCAGATCACAAAACAAAAGATGCTGGTAAGCAAACATCTGTTCATTTGGAGACTACAAACCTGACTCTTTAGCACTTTGCTTTCTGACTAGTTGAGGCTCACTAATCTCTCTGTTTGCCTTTTATATTTTGGCAACTAAAGCTAGTTGCCAAAATATCTAGCTCTTCAGCTTCTATTTTCTTTACCTTTAGACAACTCAAGTTTGCATTGGTATTGAAAACTGTGACGCATACCTCACTAAATGGAATATTTGTTGGCTTAAAGTCACACAGCCGTCCTTCATGTTCTCATACTGTTGAAGCTCTGCTATTTCTTTGTGCTCCCTACTGTGTAAGTCACCTCAAGAAATTCTCTGTCGATGGGGAAATGTGTAGTGGATGCAAAAATGGGGCAAAATCACAGACATTTTGTTTAATATCGCAGCTGCCAGTTCCTTTGGGTGGTTGTTTGTAGTAGTGCACTGCCGACCCAGCAGTGCCGTAGTAGAACGTTGGGACGCCAACGGACCTGCGGCCTTGCCGGTCGCATCGCACCCCCACTCCTCATCCCCCCATGAGTCACGGGTCATGAACTGTCTGGCTCAATCACCGGGCGCAGGGACAATGGTCTTGCTCCCCAGGTGAGGATTAGGCTCAGACGCGTACGCTCCTCTCCGCACGTAGCCAGATGAGATCATGCATCACATGATGATTCTCTCGGCCTCCCGCCTTCGCTGAACTCCCCAAAGCCAGTCCTCCCTCTCCTACACGCCCCAATAGAGTAACAATAAAAGGTGCCAGGAACCGCAGACGGAAGACTCGCAAGTAGGGAACACGGACCTCCGGTCTTCCGCTGCCATGGTTATCTCCACCAGATGTTATTATTCCGCTGTCTCGTCTCGTTCTTTTGATGCGCTTTGACCGCTGCGGTAATGACTTTTCACAGTTGTGCTGATGGCCTTGCATTACAATTCAAGCTTCCTCACCACCGAGGCTCCAGGACGCCAGGGGAAGTTCGTCAGCTAGCTAGTATTCGCTGCGCAGATCCCAGCAAGACTGCCTTATGAATCTGACAGATGTTGATTTTGTTAATTTGAAGATGTTTTAAGTGCTGCCCTAGTGTTTTCGGAATGGCGCCAATGGTGCTGATTACCACTGGAACAACCTTAGCTGGTTTGTGTCATAGTCGCTGAATCTCGATTTTCAAATCATGGTATTTTAGTGACCTTGTCACTAAATTGTCCTTGATCATTGTGATGTCCACTGTGTTATGTACCAACACTTGTTGGGATTCAAAAGTCCATAGAATCTTTACCTTCTCATTTTCTCTGGACAATGTTCCCACCAGTTTTTAGGTGCCTTATGTAATTCTTGCATAAATTCCAGTGGGTCATCTTGGCCGCTGAGTTGTACCTCTGTTTGTACTCAGTCTGGGTCAGGGGTCTGCAACCTGCGGCTCTCCAGATGTTCATGGACTACAAATCCCATCAGCCTCTGCCAGCATGGCCAATTGGCCATGCTGGCCAACAACTCAATTGGCCATGCTGGCAGGGGCTGATGGGAATTGTAGTCCATGAACATCTGGAGAGCCACAGGTTGCAGACCCCTGGTCTGGGTGATGTTTTTGCAGCAGCTGGGTATATGATCTACAGCTTTGTTGGCTTCCTTGCACAATCTGCACTTTGCATCATCTGAGGATTTTTCAATATTGGGCTTGATCATATTTGTCCTAATGGCCTGGTCTTGAGTGGCTAAAATCAGTTATTTAGTTTCCTTTTTCAGAGTTCCAGTTGTTAACCACAGCCAGATCTTTTAATTGTCCACCTTGTCCTTGACCTTCTCCAGAAATTGGCCACGCAATGCTTGGTTGTGCCAGCTTTCAGTCCTTGTTTTAATCACATTTTTTCCTGTATCCCTGTTTGGTTCTCTGGGCTTTCAGTAAATGCCTGTTCTTCACTTCAGTCAGTGCCTGTTCTTGACCTTCATTCACATAATTGGCCAGCTCATGTTTTTCCTCCTCCACTGTTTGCTTTACTTTCAGTAATCCTCTGCCACAAAATCTCTAGGGAAGGTATAGTCTAACAGTTTCACTATGTGGGTGTAAAGCATAGTACATTGTCATAAGCTTCCAAGTTTTTCTATCCAGTGCATCTAAATCAGCCCATGTCCAGTTTATTGTTCAGCAGTGTACCTGATGATGGGTATGGCCTAGGTCAGTGGTGGCAAATCTATGGCACTCCAGATGTTCATGGACTACAATTCCCATCAGCCCCTGCAAGCATGGCCAATTGCTGATGGGAATTGTAGTCCATGAACATCTGGAGTGCCATAGGTTCACCACCACGGGCCTAGGTGCTGATGGCTTTGATGATATTCCTGCCCTTTAATTTAGATTGTAAACATTTTCTGACCTTCTGTTGACCGCAGTCTTCACTTGCCTGTGCTTGATGTTATCCAGCTGCAAAATGGCCAGGTGTTTATAGGCTTCCTTTTGATTGCACTTGATTGGTTGACCATCAGGCATTTCTATGCCATCACTCTGAGTGATCTTGCCCCTCTTTATCACCACAGTGGCACACTTTTCCAGCCTACACTCCATCAAAATGTCTGTGCCGAATATTCGGACTGTGTTCACTAGTGACTGGATTTCTATGTCTCATTTCCTGTAGAGCTTCAAATCACCCATGTATAGCAAGTGTGAGATGTGTTTTTGTTTTTTTTTTGGTCATTTGATATCCCAACTTTGTTTTCTTTAAGATCACTATTAGTGGAACCAGGGCAATGATAAATAGTAAGGGCTGTAGTGAATCACATTGGAAAATTCCTCACTTGATATTGACTGTTCCATAGCTTTCCTTTCTGACTGTCATTTCAGTTCTCCACTGTCTCATCGCTTTTTCAGTGAATACTCATATGTTTTTCTGTTTCCAAGCATTTCAGGATCCAATTACGGGGCAGTGAGTCGGATGCCTTTCAGAATGGGGCCCAGGGTGCCGATTACCACTGGAACAACCTTAGCTGGTTTGTGCCATAGTCGCTGAATCTTGATTTTCAAATCATGGTGTTTCCAAGCATATGATCCAGGTCATATGCAAAATTGCTTTTTGAGTCTTGCAGTTCTCCATTATCATTTTGTCTATCAGGAGTTTGTGCCTGTGCTCCTCCTTTTGTTTCCTTTTCACTCTGCGGGATGTTATTTGATTCCAAGTAATTTATGATGTTATCCACTGTTATACCAGTGAGCAGTTTGAACATCGTAGGCAAGCATGTCATTGGCCTGTTGTTCCCAGGTGTTGTCCCTTTGGCCGGATCTTTCTGAATCAAATATGTCTTTCTAGTTGTTAGCCAACTAGAAAGTGCCCTGTTTATATCCCTCATTATGGGTGCCAGGTCTTTTTTGGGCACCGCCTGCAACGCTGGCAGTTGTATTTTCTCATTTGATTGTTCATGCTTGCTGATCTTTTCCCTCAGTAGTTCTCCTCCTTCAGTCAGTTCATCAGTTGTTTCCACAGTGACTTTCTCTGGTGGTTGCACTATTATTTCCTCTTCTGTATTGGCATTTTCATCCGGCAGTTCTACTATTACATTTCCTGATGTTTCTGGAGTATGTACTGTTCTTTCTTCTGGTGTTACAGTTTATTTCTTTTTGCAGTTTTTCTGAATTCCTTCCAATTCTATCTCTGTAAACACTTTCCTTTGTATGATGAACCTCCTTTGATCTGCCAGTCCTTGCTCAGTAATGTTCGAATACAGATATTATTGTTTCCACGGTTCATACATTCCCTTCAAGTATCTTTTTTTGGGGGGGGTTCTTGTAGTAACAGTTCATGATGGCATGATTTTCTTACGCACTGCACTTATGTCTTTTTGATGGTTGGTCCACTTGTAGCCCACTTGTAACCCCTAGGGACCTCAGCATGCAATGTGGCTCTTGTTAACCCACTCCACAGGGTCCTGGTCATTTCACACTAGCTGGAGTTTCCGGTGTAGACCCGAGG
The DNA here is from genome assembly GCF_021028975.2 of Sphaerodactylus townsendi. Classification (NCBI taxonomy): domain Eukaryota; kingdom Metazoa; phylum Chordata; class Lepidosauria; order Squamata; family Sphaerodactylidae; genus Sphaerodactylus; species Sphaerodactylus townsendi. The sequence goes on from NC_059429.1 coordinate 115,264,013, forward strand.
GAAGCTGTGCATAGAGCAAGTTGCATCAATCCAGTCTAGAGGTGACCACTGCATGAATCACTGTAGCCAACTCCATTTAGAACAGTTAAAGTGCCTGTAATCTCACCTGGTAGAAATGGTAAATGGTCAGGCGATCGATCATAAACAAAAAAAACCCCTATAGCCAGGCCACTATACAGTGCCAAAAAGTGAAAAAACGTAATACAGTAAGAAAAGTGTAAACTGCTTGGAGCAGGCTACAAAGGCCAGGCGAACAACCGGCATGACTTGAGCCTCCAACGCCAGGGAGGCATCAAGAGTCTCCCCTTGACTCTTGACAGATGGTGCCATGAACAGGTGTGCCCCATCAAGAGTTGGTAGCTGGCCCTCCCTATCTGATCTCCTATAGATACTAACCAGGGCTGAGCGCGCTTAGCTTCCGAGATCTGACGAGATCAGTCTAGCTTGAGCTATCCCACATGTCCCCAAGAACATTCGCGGCACGTTTTCAGGCCTGTGCTCTTAAATAGTTCAAAGATTGTTTGTGCTCTTAAGTTTTTACTTCCGATGTGTCCTCTGGGTCTGATCCACTCCCTGAATTCCTCAGGTTTTGACCTTGTGCCATATTCTCACGACTTGTACTGTACTGTTGCAACTAGATTCTCACTGTTGTTAAGCTTCTCTGATAAGAAACAAACAGAACGGGTGCATTCATACTGAGCCATACAGATTTCGAAATTCAGCCTTGTCCCTACAAACTACATTGTAATATAAGCTTGTGGCTGTGAAGCCCCAACAGGAAATAATGCATGGGTCGGAGCAGGAAGACACAGGCTGACACAGCTAACAAGAAGGACCTGGGGCGGGGGTGACCTTCAACAAACAAGTTTGTCTGAGCTCGGTCCAGATACCAAAGCCAAATTCCTGAGCTGAGCCCTTAGTGTGATGTGGCCCTAATTGTCAATAAAGAGTTGAAACTTACTGGTGTGCTGGAGGGAGAAAGCTCTTTGTGAGTAAGTGTGGGGAAAGGCAGTGGAGGGAATTGGGAGTGTGGGGGGTGTTTGGTTCGCTGCATTTTGTGCTAGCCAAATATGTGCTGAATTTCTAAAAAGCACAGTTCTCGGCCTCTGAGAGTAATTCTGTATGGATATTCCTAGAACATTAATTGTCAGTGTGGGTCGGGGGTGTGTGTGTGTATGTATGTATTTTAATTGTGCTTTGGTGCAGGAAGACTGTGAATAAGCTGCAGTAGTGAGGAAAAGACAGAAGTGGATTCTAGATCAAATCAAGCCTGAACTCTCCCTAGGACAGTGGCTTCGAACCTATGGCACTCCAGATGTTCTTGGACTACAATAGGTGCCATAGGTTCGCTACCACGGCCCTAGGAGTTAAAATGACTAAACTGAGGCTATCATACTTTGGTCACATTATAAGAATACAGGAGTCACTGGAAAAACTGTAACACTAGGAAAAGAGGAAGACCCAACTTGAGATGGATTGACTCAATCAAGGAAGTCACAGCCCTCAATTTGCAAGGCCTGAGCAAGGCTGTTAACGGTAGACCGTTTGGGAAGTCATTAATTCAAAGGTGGCCCATAAGTCAAAAGTGACTTGACAGCGCTAAATATTCACACAAGCATAGGCTGGGGAAAATATTCGCTTGCATGCTCAGAAGTACTCTTTCTCACATACTCTGCAACTGATTCCTGGGTTCATCTCTGGCAAGCACTAGTACAAATGAAACCCTTGGGGACAGGCACCATTTGCTTTGTAATCTGAGCTGGGCTTGTTCTTGTGCCTGTCCGAGTCTGTTGCAACCTTTGTAGTAGATCGCTAAAGAAAACTTAGGACTTGGAGAAAAGACAGTCATGGGGCCAGTGACACAGTGGACTGGAAAAGTGTATTTCCCATACAGCCTAGGCTAGGCACAAGATGAATTTTGCTGCACAGACAACAGTGTAGTTGAAAGGGGACACAAGGAAAAAAATGGATGGAGTGGATAGAGGTCAGCCATTTTGGAGAGTCATTTGAATGTGCCAGCCAGAAGTTTGGCTGCTGAATCACTATATAATTTTAATGTTGCATTTAAAAAAAGCAAAACTCTTGACATTTTTTACTAGTCTTTTCCTTTCCCTCCCCCCCCCACCCCCACACACACTTACTACTGTACTTTGGAGGTCAGTAACAATAGGCTTGGTACTACTGTGGAAGAGCTTCTGAGATTTTGTCCCTGTTTCTGTGGATAGCATTTATGTGGTACAAATTAGAGTCAAAGCCCCATATTTCATTACTTAATACAAACTGTCCAGACTCTAGGCTTCCTATTTAGTTTGGTTTTATTAAGTTCTTGAGTTGCTTCATAAAGTGTTTGTTCTTGCATAGGTTGAGCTTGAGTGAATTATCTGCAGATTTTGGCTCTTATGTGGTTAAAATGCTGTTGCGTACTTGTTGATTAAAAGCCAAGCCTTCTGTACTAAGGGAGAGGTAAAAGGATACACATACCACAAAAAAAGTTTCATTTTGCTATTTTCTGAACTCTGGGCTAATATTCCTATGTAGAAACATAAGCTTTTTGCTGAGCCTTGAAAAACAGTGGGATATATCCCGAGGAACCTGTCTGCCGTTACTTTATCTACTTCCAAGGCTGTATGCTTGAAATGAGTACATCGCAGGGCAGAAAACCAAGTAAGCATTGTGCATGGATTGGAATTCTTTTGAGGTTCGTTTTAAAAAAAAAAAAAAATGAAGCCCCTCTTTATCACGTGACTTATTTGAGGGTCTGTATACATCTGTCATTTGTTAAAAAATCATTGCAGTTCTTGTCAGTATTCTAATTTACTGGTGAACTGATTTGGTGGAAATATTCATCCTTGGAAGTGTCTGCACTTGGCATTCAGCAGAGGTCAAAAGTAGGGAAGGATTATGCCTGTTGTTCTGTTGGGAAGTTTTTTGATGTATGCACAACCAGCTTACCACATCCAAATCAGATGGGGGAAATGAAACTCCTGGCAGCCCTGCTTGGCCTAAGATCTTGCTCATTTTTCCAGTGTGGCTTTGACAGGCTCTAGCAGTTGGTCTGGCTCACAAGTTGGTTTTTCTTGGTTTTTTGAGCAGGCAACAGGGCAGTTTTGTATGCTCAGACTTTACAGACCTGAAGCAGCCCATCTATTCATCCTGCAACTGCTTCATCTCTGGGTATCGTGAGACCATCCAAAATCTTTTCATATATACAGAGAGTTTTTCTTCATATTATTGCGGAGGGGATTTAGTTGGGCTGATGCTCTCTTGTCATGACTTGAAGTGGGCATGATTGGGAATGAGGAAGCTGTTCTGCAATGGCTGTAGGTTTTGGCTCCCACAAGTGACCTCCCCTTGATCTCACAAGAAGTATTATAGTTCTGGTGTCAGGGTGACAAGAGGACAGGCACGAGAACCCATACAACACTGAAGAAGTAAGCAAAGGCCAGAGACAGCAACGTTGTCCCAAGCTGCAGGAGATGCAAGCAGCTGGGGAAGGTGACAACCTTGCCTTAGTCATACTGGATGTGTGCTCCATCTGACCCCCACTGGTACCTCTCAAGGACAGGTACCCTTCCTTTCAGGATTTAAAGGACTAGCAATGTTAAGTTGAGAGGAGTACCCGTGAGTTTCATCACTGGGCACTGGGCAGTAATGGTGGTGGCAAATTATGGACAGGATTGACCTCAGATGCCTCAGGAATGCATTCCAGAGGTGATGTCACATGATGAAAGATGTTGACATGGCAACATTCTACAACTCTTTTCCCTTGTGGGCCCCCGCCGACCCCCATGGGTCACTGCCCAAGTACCCTCCACCGCCATCCTGCCAAAGGTTTCCGGCGGGGGGGGGGGGGGAAGAGCGCGCAAAAAAGTGCTGAGTGGCCATTTTCTGGCGGTCCCGTTTGGCGGGAAAACAGGAGGGGAGGCTTACCGCACCACAAGGACACGAAGGACTAGACAGGAGGTAGAAAGTCAAATTAGTTTGAAGGGAAAAACAAGAAAAATAGACCGAAACAGCACAGAAAACAGCTAAATTCTTGGAGCCCCGTACAAGCACTGCTCTCCCTGCTAGGCAGGAACAATACTGGAAATCTAAGATGGAGTCCAACCATTCCACAGAAAGTGACATCGTTTAGTCCTGCCTCCCTGAGTATTGGTTGGAAATCACCCATCCAAGATGCCCTCATCGCCCCCCAGGAGAAGGCCCCTTCAGGATAAGTACCAATGGACCGTTTTCTGTCTCACAAGCTGAAGACTGGAATCACCCCAAATGGTAAAAAATATGCAAATACTAGGAGGCAAAGTTCTGTTATCTCCCAGTAGCAAGTCTGTAAACTTTCCCAAAAATTCAAAAATTCAATGACGCAGTAGGAGTAGCAACGGGCTGGAGAGCACATCACATGATTGGTTAAGTGAAAATGGTGAGGGTCTATTGTCTCTCTGTACCCCGTTGCCCTAGTGAGGTTAATGTTGGGAAGGCCAAAGCTCAGTCTGCAAACTGCACCCAGATTCTGTCGAAATTTCATACTATTTCTGTCCCTTCCATTCACAGTGAGAGTTTGCTCCAGAAGGCATTAGTAGGACCTAGAGGGGCATGGGAATTGGTTTCTGCCCAGGCCAGAAGAAGAGTGTTGCTCACATTCCATTTCTTTCCAAGCGGATGCCATTTCCTAAACAAAGTGAGAACAGTGTCCCGAAACATGTCATTTTGTATCTTATCAGAAGTGGCATTTTATACACTGTTTTTTTACCCGGCACCCCTTTTCCCTGGCAGAATCACAGGGCCCCCGATTGCCTTGCTCTTGGTTTGTATGCTCTGCTGCCTTGCAGCCTCCAGACATCTGTCCTTTAATACATATGTAGTACATGCAGTTTAAGAAGCTGGCAGCCCTCAGTCTAATGTAACAGGTTGAATTATTTGAAAGTCTTAAAGTATTTGAAATGTAATTATTTGAAAGTCTTAATGCTGCCTCACCAGGCATTGACCTCAGGGGCCTGCCAGCAGTCAGTTGTGTCAAGGAGAAAACCTTTCAGACTGTAAATTAGTTTGTCGTTGTTACCAGAGACTAAGCTGGAAGTGAAGCAAGTTTTCAAGACACTTCTATGCGAGCTTGAGCCTGGTGACTTAATTGGACTGTTGCTATAATAGGAAACATTTTGCAAAATCTGGTTCTTTCGTATGGGGAAATTTACCACTATGAACTGTGAATTGCTTCTTTTTTTGTTTTGTTTTTGTGAAGTTATTTGCCAGGGTTTTCTCAAGCAGGCACTTTCCTGCCACATAACAAACCTTGTTAAATTGACTGCTTGATGCACCGTAATCCTCGAAACGTAAACCGAACAGAAAGAGCTTATTTATGCTTATGCAGAAAAGGAGCGGCTTAATAGTTTGGATTCTATAGTAGCTGTTAACACTTAAAAGGCTGCTCTCTTGGAATGGAGAGAACACTCCAGCCAGAACCACTGATCTTGTACAAACATAGGTTTTAATGTTAGAGGACAACTGCTCAGCAGCAGAGGCTATCTACCGAGAAAGTAATCTGTTCACAGGACCCAAGCTCACATTTCTTATTTAAACTTCTTCAAGGCCTGTAGGATTTATGGCGATGTATAAAAAAGTGAAGGAAAAGCCACCCAACCACTGCATTATGCAAATACTGTTAGAAATTTGATCAAGCAGTTTCCAGTGGGCCTTGGCACAAACAGAAGTGCTGACAGAAAAGGAAGGGTGCTCAGTGGCAGAGGCAAAGGCCCAGAAGTCATCTGGGGCTGCATTTGTGGCCCAGAAGTGGGTAGAGGGAGCCCGATCCTGCCAGCTCCAAGCTGGTACAGCATGGCTCGAAGAAGAGGTGGGGTCCTGCAGCTCAAGGCAGCAACAGGCTTCCGTGGGCGAACCTGGGGAGATTGCACACCGTTTCAGGATGCCTTTTCCCCATGTGGAATCTCAAGACATGCTACCCCAGTTCTCCCCCAGCAGGTGGGCTGGGGGACTGAGTTATATTAGGTGGCAGGCAGTTCACCCAGCGCTGGCCCATTCCCATGCTGCAGCAGCACTCCTGTGGTTGTGCCCAGTAAGGCTCTGGCCAGATTATTTCCCAATCTGTGTATTGACGTTCTCCCCTGCCCTGCTGCTTCCATTGTCCCTGGGTCCACAAACAATCAGGCACACACAGGGCTAGTTGGTAGGATCCAAGCCGTAGACACAGTGTTTAAACTGCACAAAGAAACAGCATGTTGGACATGATTGTGAACAGCCTGCATGACTTGTCCCTGTACTAGCCTCTTCCTCCATCAGTCAGTCCCTAGATGCATAGATTGTGTCGACAGTGTAAAAACAGTGAGCGTGTTGTGTGCATTTCGCATTCAGGATAAAAATAATTGTACGTTTACAACTTCTCTGTGAACTTGACTATATTGTATTTATTGTACATTAGATCACTTGGCCACCTGTCATGCATTTCAGATAATTCAGAGACGATCCCAAGTTGTTAAAACAAATAGTGCATCATTATGCAACAGGATACTGCTCATATTCTGCTCGTTCCAGTCTTGCACATCAATATAAAAATAGTACCATCCCAGTCAGGTACATATTGCCATAGCATAACTGAAGTAGGGGGTCTGGCCTGGGATAGAATTTTTAGCTCTTTATATAGCTCTCCATTTGCTGGTAACAAATAAACTATTTTGACATAAACGGAGATAGAGTTCTCAGGGGAATGAAAGTTAATGTGAATATATTCCGAAGAAACGGCGTCCCTTTTTGCCGCTGAAGCAGAAGAGGGTCGTCCTGAGCCTCTTTACTGAGAAATGAGTTCCTCTGAAGTCAACAAGGCTTATTTCACATTTTGTTCAGGATTGATACTTGGGTGTCCATGCTTCACTCCTCAATTGAACTGTGAATGCCAATAAACTTTACGGCATCTCGCCATTTGGCAGCTGCTCGGAGCTTTTGCAGTGTTACCGTTTTGCGGAATAGCTGCTTGTGGGTGTCATGCTCTGTGGCTGCCATATTGTTTGGCTCTGAGCAGACAATTAAAATATTTTTTTTAATTGACTCAGGTGTCTTTATGCGTAAAATTGGAATAAAGTGAATTTCGTTTTTGATGGGGCTTGTTTCTTCCCCGCTGTTTTATTTGTTTTCATTTCATCCTGCCTTGGGTAGAGAGACAGCAGGGTGGAAAGATTAATTCTTTTCCTTCCTAAATATTTCTAGAGCCTGTCAGAGATTCGCCCCAAACACCCAGAGATTTGAGCCCACGAATTTTAATTCACCAAGTGGCTGGGAGCCTTAGCAAGGGCATTAGTTTCCCTTCCCAGGTTTTATCCAAACAGAACATTCTCCCAGATCACCTAGACTTTGTTCATTGTATCCTTCTCCATGAACTTCTCATGCTGAGTCCCCGTTGGGCAGAAAAGCGTTGTATTAATATCTAAGTAAATAGTAGGAGATGCTTGTTTCTTACCTTTAATTTCCTTTATCCCTTTATCTCCATTCTCCCTTAATCAGTCGGAGACAGATGAAATCTCTTCTTTTTATCAGCAGGATAGGAGTGCCGAGATAATGACTCCAAATTGGAGTGGATGTTGTAAAGCCTGCTGCCGCGCTCTTTCCTTGACTGTGCAGCCATAGGGAACTGTGCATAGAGCCCAGCCTCACCTAGTTTGATTTTCTGCACTTTGCCTGTAGAAGAGAAGAAGAAGAAGAGTTGGGATTTATATCTCCCCTTTCTCTCCTGTAAGGAGACTCAAAGGGGTTTACAAACTCCGTTCCCTTCACAACAAACACCCTGTGAGGTAGGTGGGGCTGAGAGAGCTCTGACTAGCCCAGTGACACCCAGCTGGCATGTGTTCAGTGGTGTAGTGCCAACAGGGGGGGCCAACGCTCCGGGCGGAGGCATAGAAGGGGCATTTTGGGACAGGGGCGGGCAGCGCTGTGGGCGGGGCGCAGGATACACGCATGCCCGGGCACAGTTTCCCCTCATTTCGCCTCTGCATGTTTTGGAGTGCACAAGCTAATCTAGTTCACCAGATAAGCCTCCGCAGCTCAAGTGGAAGAGCAGGGAATCAAACCCGGTTCCCTAGATTAGAGTGCACCTGCTCTTAACCACTATATCGCCCTGAAGGATTAAAGGTAGCAGTTCCAAGGGGAGTCTGTGGTTGCAGCAAAAGGGATCACTCGACTCCTGTTTACTTTTGTTCTCATGCTGCTGTCCATGCCCTCTGGCAGAGGATGCGGAAGATGTTCGGGGAGAACTGTACTTTTTCCTTACCCAGCTTTTGGAATCTAACCGATGGCAGGACTTCAAGTTAATTTACTTGTTACTTGCTTTCATCTCTCCAGTAAAGATATACCAAGTCGTATTGGCCTTGCTGCTGGGGCATTTCCTGTGCAGGAGTACAGGCATTTCTTGCACAAACCACTTAATGACTGCATCAGACTTGCTGCAGTCTGAAAATTAACATGAAATTTTTGACTGCTTGGAATTAACCAGATGAATCTACCTGACTTCCTTGTGTCTTCACTACACAAATGCGTCTGTTCTCCTGGATGGTGTAGGCCATCTTGTTTTGTAGTCTTTTTTCCTTGTAACTCTGTGTCTGTGGTCCCTGCCCTCCTTGTGTTTCCCTCTTCCCACCAAAAAAGCCTTCCCTACAGCAGCTATGGCGTCGGCACCATTTTCTCCTCACGAGGGATTCTGCCGCTCGGCAGCAGAGAACACGGTGGGCAGTGACCAGGTCTGCCAGTCAAGCCTCCTGCTCTCCCCCGCTCAGCTGTTTGGCTGAGAGGGAAGTGTGCACCGGCCAGTCCCAAGGCAGCCATGGGGCTAGCCAGCGAGCCTCTTCACTATCGTCCTCTCGGCGCGCAGGTTGGCGCGCACGCTCGACCAGCCCCTGTACAGGGTGCCAGGGAACGTCTGGGCGTGAGAGCCATGGCTGCAGCCGCAAAGAGGGGAGGCACCAAGAGGACGGCGTGTCATCTTCCCACCTTGATCACGTTTCCAATGCCAGTGTTCAAACTCTGCAGCCGATGGACGCCTCTGCGGCAGAGGCCTCCGATCTAGCTGGACTCTCCAGGCAAGAGGGAAAGAGGAGTGGGAGGGAAAGCAACATGGCAGATGCCATTCCCTTGGAGTGGAGCATCTTCTCCCATCACCGGCTGGTAGCCTTAATGCATTCCTCCATCAGGGAGGAGATCTCTAAGCAGCTGCAGCCATCCCCTGCCCTCCCTCCTTACTGGCAAAGGCCTCGCTCTAGATTCAGATCCCCCTTCCCCTGTAGGAGTGATAGGGACTGGCTGACGTCCGTGTATAACTCAGAGGGCAGTGACATACCCCCTCACAACTCAAGAAGGGATTGGTAATCTGTTTCTACTGTTCAGGAAGGACATTTCAGATATCAGTGTTGCAGGTTTCAGAAACCTCACGCTCAGTCCCCAACCAAAAAGGTCCAAACTGTCAAATGGGCTGATTCTGACCCAAAGCCAGTTGCTAAAACGCAGGAGGCCCAACCTGTCAGTGCAGCTAATATATTACAGGTCTCCATGGCTCAGGAAGGAATCAGTAAGATTTATGGAGCCTGTGACAGGGGCTGAGGTGACTCTGATAAACCCCCAGTTAGTAGCCATAATGAGGGCATTATCCGTCAAACCTAATCTGTGTACCTTTCATCCGGACAGAGCGGTACTGCGAACCGACCCAACCTTCAGTCCAAAGGTCAGCTCAGAGTTTCATCTGCGACAGGAAATTGTTTTGCCAACTTTTTGCCCGCGGCCGTCTCACCCAACTGAGCGCCTCTGGCATCACTGAGATGTAAGATGTGCAGTTAAAGCCTTCATCGTCCATACAGAAGTCATATGGCAATGTGACCATCTCTTCGTCAGTGTGGCACAGACGAATTTAGGTCGCAGAATGTCAGCATCAGCCATTTCTTCATCCCTCACGGCATGCATGATTGAAGCCTACAAGACCAGTAGATTACCAGTGCCAGAGAGCATCTCAGCACACTCTATCTGATGTGCGGCCACAAATGCAGCATTTAGAAACAGGGTGTCAGTAGAGGACATCTGTAAGGCTGCAATATGGTCTTCACAGTCATCCTTTGTTAGGCATTATAAGTTACATGCCTGGGCCGCCGCTGAGACAATGTTTGGTAGACCCCTAATGGGGTTACTGCTTTAGGAGACCCCAGCAAGATGGATTCCCCCTCCAGGAGAACGACCCATTGGATGCTCACCATGAAGGGGTCTTCTCCTGGGGGAACGGAATCCATCTTGGCCCTCCCTTCTGGTCTGTCCTCCACTTGTGCTCCATTACCCTTATGTTCAGATACTTGTTCAGGTTAAGATGATAATTACAGTTATATTGTTCGTTATAGTGCTGTTATAGTCTATTTCTGTGTATGTTGGGCACTTTTTTCGTTCCATATTATAACTCGGACAGTTGAATACTACCTAAAATGGAGTCTCACAGGAAGTAAGCTAAGCTAGAAAAAACTACATCCTGCCTCCCACAGATGGGGTAAGAAATAACCCAGATCCATGGCTTCTTCAGTAGTGGCAAGAAGAAATGCCTGGTTGAGGACCTGGATGGCAGATTTACATTCCAAGATGGTTGTAGCCGGCTACTCCTTCTATGGCGAGATGCTGTTCAGGAAGGAATTGGAGAGCATACTGATAGAGTCAAAAGGGTAGGTGAGGCCATGTCTTCTGCGGCCATTAGTTCCAACATTAGCGCATGCTTCATTGAGGCACACAAGGCCAGCCGTCTACCGGTTCCCAGTGGCATCACGGCCCACTCTACCTGGAGAGCCTTGGTCAAGCACGTGTCCCTAGTACAGATATGTAGGGCGGCCACTGGGGCCTCCCCCTCTTCTTTTGTGAGGCACTATAGGTTGACCTCTCTGGATGCTGTTCAGGCCTCCTTTGGAAGGAGAATCCTGGAGCACATTATCGGAGATTAACAGAACCCACCCTACGGGTCACTGCTTGGGGAGTACCCAAACAAGATGGCCTACACCATCCAGGAGAACGACCCATTGGATACTCACCGTGAAGGGGTCTTCTCCTGGGTGGCTGTAGGCCATCTTGGCCCTCCCTGTTCTCGTTCTTCTCTGGTAATTCGTTTCATATATAAAATTGCAATGTTAACATTCCAAGCTAGAGTTTCAGAGCCTGTGGGGATTCCTTTGAGCTTTGGTCCCTTCCAGAGTTGTTAGGTTAGGTTTGTTTTTTCAGCATGTTATTGTGTGTTTGGTTGTGGTTCCATTGTTCTTGTCTCATTGTGGTGAGTCCAATCCTCGGCTAGTCAGATACTCGGGCAAGATAGCTATGACCAGCCTACAGGAAGTGACCAAAGTATATTTCCTGCCTCCTTGATTGATGGTGGAGAATAACCCAGGAGAAGACCCCTTCACAGTGAGTCTCCAAAGGGTCGATCCCCGTACTAGAATGAGAGGATGAAGAGAAACTGGCTTCTCCATATTTATTTACTTACTGTATTTATGCACCCTGTTTTAGTCATACTTAGTCAACTCAGAAGATGGTTAACAATAAAAGTAAATTAAAATAATTTGCTTTATCATAAACTAAATAGGATGGGCATCAGGGAGTAGCAGCAGAAGTATGAACTGGTCAGCTTTCCCCTCCAGTCCTTCTGGCTGTTGCAGTGGAAAAAGAAATGTAGCATATGCTACTCCCCCCCCCCCCCCCCGCATAGCTATTCTGAAAAATTTTAAACAAATGCTAATCTGTGTAAATGATTCCTTCAGTCACATGAGAAATGGGTGGAGGCAGGGGAGGACTGTAAGCAATGATTCACAGTCTAAATTGATTACCGTCTTGATTTGTTTATGCATATGTCAGTGTAGCCAATTATGCCTTCATTTCACCCATAGTTATAGGAATAAATTACAAAACTATGGAAGTATTTAGCAAGCATTCACTTTTTGTCTGCCAGCCCCATGGTGCGGACAGGTAAGCTGCAGTGCTGCAGTCCAGGCTCTGTTCACAACCTGAGTTGGATCTCTACGGAAGTTGGTTTCAGGTCGCCAGCTCAGAATTGGCTCAGCTTTCTATTCTTCTGAAGTCGGTTCCTACTTCCTTGAATGCTCTTGCTTAAACAGCCAGAAGCAGCATCACGCAAATATGATTCCCCAAAATCAACCCCTTTTGCAATTGATAACCACCCAAAGTTGGTAAAATGCGCTTGCTAAGGGTAAAGCGCAGACAACTACAGAAGGCAGTGGCAAACCACTCCATAAAGGCAGTCTGCCTAGTTGCGATAGGATGTCACCCCATGGGTCAGTAGCATCCTGGTCCTTGCACAGGAGGACTTCCTTTTGCTTTTTTACCTTTTGTCTCCCTGGGTAAAAAAAAATGTGCTAGGTTCATTTTATCTGTGCAGTATTAACACTAAACATACCAGCTGTTTGTACGGTGCGTTGTAAAAATGTATTCTCACTTCTGAAAGAAAATGGTCTGTAAAAAAGAAAAGAGACAATTATCACTTCTCAGTTTACAGATGGCGTATGGTTTTCAGATCTGTTAATGGACTGTTACCGTTCAGGTGCCATGGCTCCCGTAGACAGAAGTGATCTCTGCTTGAACCATGTCTTATCCTGCCAAATGTGGCTGTCTGAAAAATTAGCACTGCCTTTGAATGCGCTTTGTGATGCTCCAAAATAGAGTTCGAAGTCAGGTGGCTGCATCTAGTGTTAATTGGCAATATGTCTTAAGAATGTTGTTCTACTCTTTAAGCCCCTATGAAACCCTAATGATGGTATTCAGGTGCCTTAAACTACAGGTTATAAACAGAGTGATTCCCGCATATACACATACAGCCTTCACCTCCCCCATCCCACACAAGTGTAACAAATACCAGAAGTCTTCATTATAACACACACACAAAAATCTTGTTTGAATGTCATAGCAAATTTGACTTGTTTTCAGTAAGTGCCACCATGGTGTATTGGTTAAGAGTGGTGGACTCTAAATCTGGAGAACTGGGTTTGGTTCCCCACTCCTCCACATGAGCGGTGGATATTTCCATGTCTCCTTGCTGCTGCAGCTCAATTAACCCCCAACATATTGTTGGGGGAGACAGCACAATCTTGAAAATAGCATAGAGGGTTTGTAGTGGACTTCCCTAGCTGACAGACAGCTCCATACAAACTGGAGGCAGCCCACCACGGCGCTGGTGTGGAGCTGCCCCACCGCTCTCAAAGAGGCTTTCCAGCAGCGTGGGGAGACTTGAAAAGTTCAAAAGTCTCCCCTTCCCCAATAAGTTTCTATGGGCCAGCATAACACAGTTCAGATTGTGGCCTGCCATCATAACACCATTAATGTTAGCTCCTCCCCCGGCCTGCCCCCACTATGTCAATAGCTCCAGAAGGAGGCTTGGGATGCTGGTGTGGCATTCAGCACCACGTTCCAGCACTGGAGGGGTGTGTGTGGCAGCCACATGCCCTTCCGCCTGAGTGAATGCCCCGGGGAAGGCAAATTTGTCGGCGCGGCAGTGCGCCACTCCCAGAAGTGGATACATGCACCTCCTTTGGATGGGGGTATTTACTGGGAAATGGTTGGAGGTCCTTGTTTCAGTAGGTCTATTTATTGTACTTAGAAAATCTTTATCTCTTTCCTCCATCTCCTTCTCTCTGTTTGCTCAGAAATAATGGGGGTAGGGGTATTAAACCTTATACTTGTGGATTTTATTGGAAACATCTCTGGCTGCTGCAGAGCGCCCTGCCACAATTATCAGTTAAAGACACTGTTGCATTTGGCTTTCTACTAGACTTCTTGGTTTGGCATTGTGCAGGGGTAAGACTATATTATAGGGAAAGTGACTATTCACAAATAGAGAATTATGAAATCACTGAGGATTTTCTTTCATACAGAAACTGGATAGCTGCTGTGACTATGATTACATAAATGAAATTGATTTAGCTGTGCTGTTGTTTTCTGCCTTTGGTCTATAATTGGCCCCAATCAATGATGCTGTTGAAACAGTTAATTTGTCTCTAAACATTTGTCTATTTTCTATGTCAAGTGCCATGTCTGTTAACCAAAATTTTATTGATCTAAATATTTGTATTCCACTTTTCGTTCCGAAGAAGAAGAAGCGTTTGGATTTATATCCCCCCTTTCTCTCCTGTAGGAGACTCAGAGAAGCTTACAATCTCCTTGCCCTTCCCCCCTCACAACAAACACCCTGTGAGGTGGGTGGGGCTGAGAGAGCTCTGAAAAACTCCCAAGAGATACATGGAAAAGCTCTCAAGAGATATATGGAGTAAACTGTGCTTAATTTTTGGAATTTCATTTCTTATTCGCTGGGACTATCTTGGAATAGTTAAAAAAGTAAACAAAAATGCTAGCATTTTTCTTAAGACTGTGCCAAAAAAGCAACCTGATAGCCCCAGCTTAGTCCAGTGTCACTAGAGTTTGGAAGATAGACAGGGTTGGCTTCCGTTATGACTTGGATGACAAATCACCAAGGGAAACTGGGTTTGAGAGATACACAATGGCATACTATCTTTGCTCATCTCTGGTCACAAACCCTACTGTCCTGGGGCTACTACTATTGAGGTTGTGATTCGATGGCATTATTATTAGCCAGTGTTGTGTAATGGTTAACAGCAGTTAACCATGAAGCCTGCTGCGTGACCTTGGGTTAGTCACAGTTCTTTCAGAACTCTCTCAGCCCCACCTACCTCACAAGATGTCTGTTTTGGGGAGGGGAAGGGAATAAGGTAGAGAAAAGTGGGGTATAAAACCAACAGAAGTATAATTATGCTAAAAGACAGCACACGGGAGAGATTCCCCCCATAACTGCTGGAGGATATATTATCTAAAAACTAAGAACCAAAACAGATAAGTTTTTCAGATGTGCACTAGATTTGAGCTGTTAACTGAAGTCCTAGAGCTGGGCAGGCATTTTCAGGCATAGCTCTGGACTTCATTAGTCTATCTGGATCTAAACGGCATAATTGCTTTTGTATTTATCTTGATACTAGAAAAAAGTTTTGACTTTTTGTTGGCAGAGCTTCCTGATTAATGTTGCAAATGCCAACACACAGTTTTCATTTACAAAATATTTAGTCCATTGTGTGACATTTGGTCATTTTAGTTGTTTTGGCTATTCATATCTTGTGTCCTCTCTTCCCATTCTACAATGTACTTTCTGACCTTCTGTTTGGAAGCACTGGAGAATGATTTTTTTAAAAAAGATATTCTGTATTACAATAAATTCTTTTAAAAAATGAATTCAAAATTTAGTGCACTGATGTTAAATAATACAGTTGAAATACAGGCCCATTGAGGGGCACCCCTTGAGGGCCTCGAGCAAGACAGGCACGGCCTCTGATCAAGGGGGGCCAGCAGGCGGCACCGGCCTGGGAGTTTGCCGGAGCCTGCTGGGCACCTCTTGACAGTCTTCCAACCCACCAGCAGCAACTGCCAGCCCCCCCCCCCAACATCCATCGGAGGCTGTGCCTGCCTTGCTCGAGGGCCTCGATTGAGGCAGTCACGGTCTCCGATCGAGGAGGAGCCTGGCAGGTGGCAGCAGCCACTGGCGGGCCAGGAGACTGCTGTGAGCCCTCCAGGCTCCCCTTGGCAGGCTCCTGGCCTGATGCCGGCTCCCGGGGGGCCCTCACCTCGATCAAAGGCCGCGCCTACCTCACTCGTGGACCTCAAGCGAGGCAGGTGCGGCCAATCGAGGGGTGTGGCAGGTTGCAGCAGCTGGCGCTGGGCCAGCAGCCTGCCACAGGCCTGCCAGGAACCCCTCGGCAGACTCCTGGCCCGGTGCCAGCTGCTGCCACATGCCAGCCCCCCCATCTCAATTGGAGGCTGCACGTACCAGAGGGACATGCAGGCTCCCAGCCCTTGACCATGGCTTGATCATGTGGAGGATTGCCATTTTGCACCCATCACATGATCAAATGGGTGGCGTCCGGGGACATGTGACCCCACTTGTCCCTCTGGCAGTTACGTCCCTGTACTAGCCTCTTCCTCCATCAGAATTCTGAATTTGTACCGCTGAGGGGGAAATCGCCTTAATTTGTGCCCTTGTGATCAAAAAGAAAAATCTCACCTGGACACATTGTTGGAACATTTGGGGTTCTAACAGTGCATTTGGGGTTTCATGGGACACTTGAACATATTTCACTTTAGTCAAATAAATGGCAGCTCTCATAAAATGACAGTTAGATAATTGCCATTCAGGCAAATGATACCTCAGGAGTATTGTGTGTTTTTCCATTGTATATCTAGAGAACAGTCTACCTTCTAGATCTTTGCAACTGGCAACTGCTATTTAGGTTTAATACTCAAGTGTTGTCTCTTCACCATGTTCAACTATGTAGTCATTTAAGAAGGAGGGTCCCTAATCCCGTCTCTGTAGGTAGTTGTATTTAGCATTGCCAGTTCCTCATTCTGCCCTGCCTGTCGCCTCTCAGTTCACATCTGACTTTTAGGCAACTGAGAGGAAATGGTAGGGTTATATTTTGGAAATTGGTTCACTTCTATTTCATCACCCCTGGGCCTTCTGGAATGTCCTAACAGTGTGTTTTGTCCTTGCCAGTTGAGAGATCCTTGTACTACTTGTTCTTTTAGGACAGGCCTGTGCTTTACCTTCTTATTTACTTTAAACTGAGAAGATCTTTGACACTAGTATTTCCATAAAATAACAGAAAAGCAACCCTCAGAATATGAGATTCAAACCATACTTAAATGAAGCGGAACCAGCCAAAATATGTATTTGCATTTAAATAAAGACTCTAACTGTGATTTCTGCTAGTACATGTAAAGAAGTATTTTAATAGTATACTCACCAAGATAATGTATACCTCAGAAAGGGGTATAGTTAAGGAATAATTTACATGTTTCAGTACATTTACCACAACTTTAATACCAAAATAGTTGTTCTATTGGGCTGTTCTTTCATAGTTCTAGCATTAGTTAAACAATTGGGCAAGGTGGCCTGTTGATTTGAGACTTTCTTTTTCTGTGTTTGAAGTCTAGTAATGAATTGAGTTTCTTACAGATATATAAACTACCATGGAAGCTATTTTTTCCTTTTCATTCTCTACCAACTTTGATTATAAACTTTTCTCCACATAAGTAAAATGTCCAGCAGAGGATATGGACATTGTGTAAATTTGATGAGCAGCACTTTTTTCTGTAATACATTTAACAGAGGCACATTAACAGGAAGGCTGACAATATTAATTTAATCTTGTAATGCCTAAGTAAAATCCAAGATTGTGCATCCCATACCACACAGTGCTCATGTTTCTTCCTGACTGGCACTGAAAAAGATCCTTGCTGCTTTTCCACTTTCCAGAACTAATTCTCTCAGCCACTCCAGCTTGGCTGCTCACACGGACTTCCATCTTGCCCATCAAGGCAGGCTGAAGGCATGCATTCATACTTATGTACATACATTTGGAAGCATACGTTTTTGGGCAATGAAAACCATTGTGCCTTTCTAAGCGTTGAGAAAGCTTGCCAACAGACACCTCCTGAGGAACTGCCACTGACAAACCGTTGTATCTCTGCATGGCATGAGGAACGTCTGCCTCACTGGAGGAAGTTGTGAGAAGCTGTTGGAAATTTCCTGTCAGAAAAGACTGGAAAAGTAATCATAAGCTCTTCCTTTCAAGTGTATTTAACAAGGTTCTTTGGCCATCATTGGTGAAGGATTCAGAAATGTCTGGAAATAATTTTCCCTGTGCTCCCCTCTCCCCCTCCCCAGCGAGGTTGCAATGTCATTCTACAGTCAAAGCTGGCAGGACTTTTGGGGGGGGGGATGGTTTTGTTATCTGATGTGACAGAAAGGATGTTCACTTATGGCTTCATAGACAGATTTTCTTGTGACTATCTATACTCAAACTAAGGAAAACATACTTTTTCCCATAGTAGTCATAGCTTCTGTGATTCTTTAATGTTACAACTATAAATTACAGTCTTTCCTGTATATTGGGTTCAAGTAGCCACTGGAATTTTCACCAGTTGTCACAGTTAAGGAGTTGCTTTAAAAAGTTGATTGAAACAGTTCTCCCAAAATGTCTTACCCAGCCCTGCTACCTGGAAATTATTTTAGCTGGGGCAGCTGGGATGGAACCTGGAAGTCTTATCTATGCAAAACACATACACAGCCCTGAGCTGTGACCCCCAGTTGTGATATTTGGATTGTCTCTGGTGCTTGTGAAGAATTTGGATTAGTGCAGACAGGTCGCTAACATATTAATGTGAAAACAGCCAATGAAGATAATACACTACAGGTAATTGAACTCTAGCATCGCTTCAGGAGCAGCAGGGGCATAGTGGTTAAGAGCAGGTGCATTCTAATCTGGAGGAACTGGGTTTGATTCCCCGCTCTGCCACCTGAGCTGTGGAGGTTTATCTGGGGAATTCAGATTAGCCTGTGCACTCCCACACACGCCAGCTGGGTGACCTTGGGCTAGTCACAGCTTTTCGGAGCTCTCTCAGCCCCACCCACCTCACAGGGTGTTTGTTGTGAGGGGGGAAGGGCAAGGAGATTGTCAACCGCTTTGAGTGTCCTACAGCAGAGAAAGTGGAGATATAAATCCAAACTCTTTTCTCTTTCTCCTCCTTCTCCTTCTCCTCCTCCTCCTCCTTCTCTTCCTCTTCCTCCTCCTCTGACCTCTGAAAGCCAGGCAAAATAAGGTTTCCAAGGCTTCCAGAAGATGCTTTGGAAAGTTGCCAGTGTTGGGGAGGGGGGCTACTTCACAGTTGAAGGGGCAGGTATCAACAACCCATCTGTGTGCCCTTGGAGTCCTGTCGTGAACAGTTGGTAGACTTCAACATGAATACTTCCCTCCCAAGTGTCTGGGGCTGGTAAGAGGGAGAGAATTTTTGCATAAGCCTTTGCTGAGTGCTGGCAGGATGTGACTGTTCTACCTAGTTTGCATACTGGCAGCTAGGTATTTCAGCACAGCTCTTGCCTGCTGACTAGTTCATGGAAGCGCTGCTTGGATTGCTTCACTTCAATTTGTGTCAAATTACTTCTGTAGGACTGAATCAGCAAGGGGCTTTCTAGGAAAGCTGTTCTGCAAGGGGACATTTATAGCAGCGAGATCACAATTGCTTATGTAATTCCTCTCCATATTAAGCAGCCAGGCTAAGCCACCAAGCTAATGATATGTAATCTGGTTTTTAAAAATCTTCCCGACCCAAAATGCTTGCTCTTCAACTTGCACGTCATTCAATCACAAGATGTGAGATACTATCTGTCCCCTTAAAACTTTTGCAGTTAAAAGGTTTTGTCTGATCACCAGTAGTGGTTGATAATGAACTACTATGGAAAATAAATGGTTGGTTGCTGTGTGCTAAATGGTGTTTTCACTCTTCATTTTGTTCACCTGTGCTCTGGCTATCAATCTTTACCTGGTAGTTCGTAGTTTGCAGTGCTGCCAGTTTTCATACAGTTTTCTTACAACTGTTGACTGCATGGATGCAGAAGATATTGCAGCTGCAGAACGCCAACCATCATAAAGCAGGTCTTCTTAATGAAGAGCTGTGCTACTGGTATTTAACTGATGTGAGTGGTGATAATGACTTTTTTTTTAACAAAGGAAGCAACATATTTCACAATGGTGTTGAACGAATTACTAAATCTGTGCAGGAAATATTTTTGATCATCTCCGAGCAGAAGATGTCAGTAACAGTGGTAGTTTGCTCCAAATATTGCTGTTTCTTCCTGCCTGTATATTTTGTCATTCTTTAGCTCCCTCCACAGGGTCCCTAGAACAGTGTCTGGGGATAATGAACATGAGAAGAACCATGATGCATCAGACCAAAGACCTTTCCAGTCCAGCAGTCTATTCAAACAGTGGCCAACAGCTGCGTCTCTTGGAAGTCCACAAGCGGGATGACTGCAACAGCATCCTCCAACCCCTGCCTCCCAGGATCGGGTATAAAGAGGAATACAGCCCCTAGTGCACAGGTGTCAAACTCATGGCCCTCCAGATGTTATGGACTACAGTTCCCATCATCACCTACCAGCATCATGCTGGCAGGGGATGATGGGAACTGTAGTCCATAACATCTGGAGGGCCACGACACCTATGCTGGTACTGGAGCGAATAGATATTCATCATGACTTATAGCCTTTGATAGTCTCCATGAATTCGTTCAACTACTTTTAAAGCCACCTGAGTGGGCAGTCATCATCACAGCCTGTGGCAGTCAGTTCCACAGTTTAACTTTGGGAGAGGGAGAAAAGTTTCTCCCTGTCCCCTCCCTGCCCCATGCAGAGGTTATGTCTCTCCATACTTCTTTTTCTTCTTAAAATAAACAGCCTTAAGCATTTTAACCAATCCGTATAGGACAGCTGCTCCAGCCCTCTGATGGTTTTGGTTGCTCTTGGAAGTATCTATGGCAGTATCTATCTATCTATCTAAATGCATACATATGAACATCAGGTGCCATGCTGTGTGCACCCTGATGCTTCCTGTGTTGTAGATGTAAAACAGCTACCGCGAATCAGCGCAGCCATCCATTGCCGGCCGGGAAGGGCACGGCTAAGAGGCCTCGCTGCGCCTGCCCGTAGAAGGGCGGAAGGCAGGCGGCGGCCATTCCCATTGTGGGCAGAGGTATCTTAATGTCAGTGCAGCATCATAATATCGTCAAGAGGGACGGCCAGGAGCCTTATAAGGCTTCGCCTGGCCTTTGGCCCCTCCTGCTGAGAAGAATGCTGGCGAATTTCCCACCCACCTCTCCCTTTTGGACAATGTTAGTGCATGTGTTTGCTGTCAAGGCCAAGCCGGCGGTAGGCACATGGGAACTGATGTGATGGTAGGGGGAGCTGGGGAGCTAACTCTCTTTAGCGGAACCTCCTTAAGAGGTTTAGGGTGGAGCAAGCCATGGGTCAGGATGCCCAGCCGGGAGGTACTGAGGCTTGCACCTCTTAGCGGTGAAATTGGATCTTCAGACAGGCATCTTGCCTACCTGAGTTCCACTACTGCTGCGCTGCGCAAAATGGATCCCCAGACGGGCCTGCCGCCCAACTGCGTCCCACGGTTGCTGCGCAAAGTTAATGATTTCCTCCAACAGTTGGGTTGGAGGAAGGTTTCACTGGGGGGCAGCACTCAGGCTGCCCAGGGTACAGATCAGATCCCATTCTGCGCCTCACGCTTCTTTACATCCTTTGCCAATAAAACGGTTTGGCTATGGCCAAAATCTTACCCCACAGATAAGAGTGTTGTGCCATTATTTTGGTTTGGACTCTGAGCAGCACCAGCCCCGCCCTCGGGTGACATATTTTGTGCATATTTTGAACCAAAATAGTGCATATTTTGAACCATGGTAGTGTATTGTCAAGTGAGTATTTTTCCAATGTATCTTTAATGAAAAAGAAATCCCCTCTTAGCTTTGAAACAAATGAAGGATAAACTTAATACAGAGGAAGTTCTCTGCAGATGTGTACTGCTGTGTGGGAGGATTATTTGGCAGTGTGAATTCTGGTTTATAAGCACATACCTCCATTCATGCACAAAATGTTGATGAGTGTCATGTTCAGTGGCTTAATGTTAAAGAATAAGGGAGGCACAATTGGCCACTCAGCCTCTACAGGATTTCACTTAAGTGCTGGAAGGACGAGCAATTTCTTAATTTGACAACTAATTTTAAGATGCTGCCTTGCTCTGACCAGATTTTATGCAAACAGTTCATCAAAATGTGGTGGACCGTTATGATGTATTGGTAGTATTTATAACTAGAAGTGCTGGCCTAACTAAGTAGGACCCAGTGAACGAACTTGTAATTTCAATCTAAAGATCCTTTGCATGAAATATTAAGCAGAATTCTTACAAAGGAAATGGGGCATGCACATCTAGATTTACTTATAAAGATTGGGGGGGGGGGTGATTTGTCTCTTCTAAGCTCCCATTTCCTCTCATTTCACAAGTTGTATTTGGTGCCGAATCTGTTTTTCTGAAATGATTCGAGCGCATGAGATGATTGCTGTCTTGTGACTCATGTTCAGAAGCCTGGAAATCTTGTATGGCTGGTGCTTGTTGTCATTCAGGTTTTCTGTTCCTTGATATAAAAGAGTTTAAAATGTCATCTTATTATATAAGGATGAGTTTTTCAAAACATTGGCCTGGGATTGAAATTCAAGAGTCTTCGGATTCTGGAGACCATGAACAAATGTTTCGGGAAACTCACTGTAGTTTTATGATGTTCTCTTTCTTGGCTACCCACCTGTGACAAGGTTATACTTGAATCCCCTTTTCAATGACTTAAGGAGGATGATAGAAGAGGAACACCAGTAGTTTCATCTTCTCCTAAGTGGTAGTTTGGATAGAACCAACAATGATGTGAAAGTAGGATGCTGTGGTTAGGGAAGGCTGAGGTGTGACTTCATAGGAGTTAACATGGCTACAGGATTTGAGAAGTAGATCTCCCCTCCTTGTATCAGATTGCGTGGTCTTTTCAGAGGCATTTCGTGTGCCTGTCCTTAGAGCCCTGTTTTTGATACTGGAGGTCTGACTCAATGATCTGTCAAGAGAACTTTAGAACGCACGCTGCAGTGTAAATTAAAACAGTTTGCTGGGCCATGTATTACTTTGGTTCTTGACAGGACTGTGTACAGTCGGCCACGGTGTGTTTTCCATGAAAATCGCCTCAACTGGGATTTGGCACTCAATCTCTATTATGTCTAAAGAGGCTGTGGAAAACAAAGCAGACTTGCGTGGCGCTTGTGTCAAGCTTTCTTATTTTTAGTAAAAATAAATAAAAAATGGCTTCAGTCCAGTCCTAGTGGAAAATGATGCATTTGGCCGAGCATCTTGTTTAATTGTCTTGGATGGCCTTTTAAAAGCTGAGCTTTACTGTTCATTTTGCACTTGCAAGATCCTTGTCCTGGGATTTCTTCAGTCTCCTTGCAACAGCTGGTTTTGGGTAGAGCCCGGAGCGACAACCCTGCAATGTCTTTCTTTTCGTTTCTCAGTCTGCACAAGGTTTTCCATATTTTCTTACGCTGTATACCTTTTGTTCCGTGCTCCTGTTGTATGTAATGAGGCTTTGGTTTATAATTTAAGGCAACCATTTTATTCCTTCCACTAAGCATTGAATGCTTTCCTATACGCAAGAGAGATCAGCGACAAACTGAAGTTGGAGAGCTGTTTGACAGCCAGATCTGAAATGGTGTTCCTGTCTTGATATCAAAAACACGCTGAGTACGAAGTGTGCTCTTTAAATCTGCAGTGCCAGTACAGCTTGGTGATGACTCAAGGAAAAATTTGGCTCCTTATCTCAACCAGACATGTGTTGCCTTTAGCTATTAATACTTATTTATGCAGTGGTGGTGCGTTGAATATTGATGAACAAATGTGTTGTTCCAGATATCCCTGTTTAACTGTCCTGCTTTCATCTAGTGAACTTTTTTGCAGTTAAAACATGCCGGTGTGAATCTAGTTTGTTTTGGCAGTGACAGAACGTTGAGGGCTGTGCCTCATGTCAGGGGATTCTGGCAAACAACATGGTCTCAGCCCGACTTCCTTGCTGTCCCAGCCTCTTTTGTGTGGATGGTATATCCACATCTTTAGCCAGTAATATTCACCTGCGTCATTCAAAGGCCCTGCTCAGTATGTTTAAGAATAAATAAATAAAATGTTTGCTCTTAATAATTACTAATTGCACGATCCGAAGAGAATCGGATTTGATAATAAGCCCAGCCACTTCCAGTGATTTTTACGAACTAGCACTGAACTCTGGCTCCTCCTTGTAAACAGAGGGCAGGTACTAATGTCTTCACTTTTCCTTTTTCTAGGACATAAGACATGAAGCCGGTGACTTTCCTTGTAAAGTGGCCAAACTTCCCAAAAATAAAACTCGCAATAGGTACAGAGATGTCAGCCCTTGTAAGTATAATTGATTTCTAATCGGATTTCTAATCTTTTATAAGTTATAAGTTTTCTCATCAAATAAGGTTTTTTAAAATGTAGCTTTTGTTACGTGTGTTAGCAGATGGGGAGGCTCACATCTTTTAACATGCCGTAGGACCGTGGTGGTGAACCTTTGGCACTCCAGATGTTATGGACTAAAATTCCCATCAGCCCCTGCCAGCATGGCCAATTGGCTGATGGGAATTGTAGTCCATAACATCTGGAGTGCCAAAGGTTCGCCACCACTGCTGTAGGAGGTCTCCACTGGGTGACAAGAGCTTGTTCTCCAGCAGTTTACGATGGCTTAGCCCAGTTTTAATCTGAGCTGTCATTACAAGAATTTGGCCAGTTAAATGAGGCATCAGTGTCTGCCTTCCCCCTCGCCAGTAATTTTCACTCAGCATCACTGATTTAACCAAACATTTAAAGGGATACAGTAGGTACATGGAGTTCCTCCATTGCATTGACTCGAACACTCTCAACCGTTGTCTAAAGCTACTTTTTAGAAGGTTGGAAGACTTTTTAAAGGTCTCAGTGACATCATTTCTGGAGATGCAGCTTGCAAAGAACAGTGCCCTTCTGTGTTCAAAGTTGTTGTGGGGTGGGAAAAGGATGATGCGTGGATAAGCTGCTATAAATGAGTTAAGCTTATCCAAAGTTGAAGAGCTTGCTGGAATGCCTACTGCTATCTCATTTAGCTATTTTATGACTGTTTTCCTGCCTCTGAATAATCCTATCAGGCGTTCCAAGGAAAAGAGGGCTCTAGTCCGTGAAAGTTTACGACACAAAAAAATCTGCTGTCTTCAAGGTGCCTCTAGATTCCTTTTTGTATATGTTGCAACATGCTACCATGGCTTCAACTTTGAAACTTGTTCTCAAAACAGAGGCAGTCCTTTTAGAAAGGGGGAAAAACCCTGTTAGAACAATTCCAAGATAGGTTGCTTGATAGATTTTGGTAGTTGCCTGAAATAACACAATTAGCTTATCAAGTAACAAACTTCTACAGTTGGGCATTTATACAGTGCAGAGACAAAATCATGTGGGGCCGACAAGCAAAGACAGTTGAGTCCAGTTAGTTGCAGATTTTCAATAAATCCATTACTCCTCCCTCTCCCCCCTTCTGATATATTCATTGCTCCCCTAATTTCATATGAATGCATCAATATGAGCTAAGATTCAAGACCAGAAAGCTCCCATTCACAGGTTTGAGCCATGGAACGTATGAAGTCGTAGCAATTATGACAAAGCACCTTTGAGCTTGTTCAGGATGTCTTTGTTTTACCACTGATTAAACTCTGCTTCTTTCCATATGTCGATAAAGTTTCCAGGCAGGGGTGAACTCTCCTTTTTAAAAAATAAAATCATCTGACTTTCTGATTGGTGCTTTTTTGATATTTCAATACATCACATTTGCACCCTGCCCCTTCTTCAGGGGGTGCAAGGTTGCATGCATCTCATTTTATCATCAGAACACCCCTGATAAGTAAGGCTTTGAGAAGGACCAGGAAGATGTGGCATCCAATCCCTGCTTCCCAAGTGCTCCTTCTCCTTTACACTCTGAAGCAAGTCATGAAGCAGGGTTTTTTTAAACAGCTTTCTCCTTTCCAGGTGCATTATAATCTCTCCCTCCATCTCACAAAAGGTTAAAAGAGGGAGGTTATTGTGTGTGCACAGCAGTCACGAGTCTCCAGTCCAAATTAAAACTGAAGATACAGTATCTTCACGTACTGGAAAACCTCTACAATCACTTAATAGGCTAAAAATCAGCTGAGTCTTCCAGGAAAACTCAATAGGAGCTGTAATGTTGCACATAATTTTGCTTACTGATCAGTTTTAGGGGTTCTTTTTGTGGTAACCACCATTGATTTTTGTTTGTTTTAGATGGTACGGCTTCCAGTCAATTTGGTTTTCCTGTAAAATGTGGGGATTCTTCTATATCTGGGCAGGCTAAATAGGGCAAACTTCAGATCTTTAAAAATATAGTGCAGTTATTGTCAGAGTAGTTTAGATACTGATGATAAATGTGTAGGTTTGGAAACACGTTAACTTGATAAAAGATATGACAGTGAAGAGATTAAATTTCAGGCAGTATTCTGATCTCTTCCCTGAAAAATGTTGCTTTTTAAAATTAAAGGGCACCATTCTTGAAATCCATATGCAGTTCTCATTTGACATAGAGGAGCCTTAAGACTTCCCAGAATGCAAATTAAATTGTGATTGTAACATCTGTCGGTAGCATGGTATTAAACTTCAGCTTCTCCAATGCCCACCGTTCCTTCAGAATAATTATTCCAGAATCATATTTAATAAATGCTGTTTTACACTTTGTTATTTGAAAATGAGATGTGTAGTAGCTGCAGTTCTTGAGTAAGTTGGTTTTTGGTATGAAATGAATTTCTTATCAGACAGGCGTTCAACAGTGTTTTCTAATTGTCCATCTTACAGTTGACCACAGTCGAATTAAGCTGCAGCAAGATGATAATGACTATATCAATGCTAGTTTGATAAAAATGAAAGAGGCACACAGGAGCTACATCCTTACACAGGTAATAGTGTGGTGGGATGGAAGATGAAGAAAAGATCAATTTACTTGCCTTTCTCTCCCCCCCACCCCAGTTTTGAAGTTGATTAGCCCATACTTTTAAAATAAATTGAGAAGGAGGGTATGATACACTTCTTTCTCCTGTTGTCCATTCTTTTGCTACTGTAAGAATGTCTTTATAGCTTCTTGCACTTGGTACCTTTTTTGAAGTATGAATCAGCTCAACCGATATTTCCTGGAAACACATAAATGAACATGCACACTTCCGGGAAACCTTGCCTAACTGAATGTTCCTTGTACTCCTGATTATGCAAAAGCATTGCTATCATACCCTAACGGTAGAACTAAGGTAGAATACATTGACCAAATTAAAGGAATGGGCTATACCGCCTATACCGCCCAGAGCCTCTCGGGGATGGGGCGGTATAAAAGTTTAAATAATAAATAAATAAATAATAAAATAAATAAAATCAGGAGTAAATATGGAACGACTGGGTAAATTAAGGATTGGTGGGGACTTGGTGTGCAAGGAGGGGCTAACATTGGACTGCAAGAGATACAGAACAGGAGGATTGGCAGAGGTCAGTGAAATAATAGGGGACATGGCCTGGGTGGTTTCTGATATGAAGTATGTATTTCAAATGGGGTGCTGTGTGGTTTCCGGGCTGTATGGCCATGTTCTAGCAGCATTCTCTCCTGATGTTTCGCCTGCATCTGTGGCTAGCATCTTCAGAGGATCTGATAGTAGGAAAGCAAGTGGAGTATATATACCTGTTGGAGTGTCCAGGGTGGGGGAAAGAACCATTGTCTGTTAAGAAGTAAAGGGTGCAGTTAGCTAGATTTACATGTGTTGAGTAGTATCCACCCATTATCATGTGAGTAACAATGAAGATAGCAAGGTCACTAGGTGAGGGCATCTGAATAGAAGTAGCCTGTCCTTTGTTCCCTTTGATTGTTTACTGCCTATAGTCATCCTGTATTTGGGTGGAGCTGCTAGAACACGGCCATACAGCCTGGAAACCACACAGCACCCCAGAGATTCCGGCCATGAAAGCCTTCGACAAAACATATGTATTTCAAAGTTTTGGAATATTTATATGCCACCAGTTGTACCTCCCATGTCTTTGAAGATCAAGTCTGCTTACTTTCAGTCAGCACTATCCAAGATGTTGTTCTGCCCCCACTTTCCAGTTGATGATAGTCCCTGTTTGGTCAGTTCAGCAACCATCTTCTTCCAAAGCCATTTCCTTTAACAATCCTTAGATATTGCGTAGCACCTCAGAAAACAACTTGTGATTATGGAATCCCTGGTTTAAATCTCATTCCTGTGAAAACATTTATTTTATACCATTTATATCCCACCTTTCTGCCTTTACAAGGGCTACCATGGTTGCTAACAAATTAAAACATGCATAATAAAAATCACATTTTAAACCAACCCCCCCCCATACAAGTCATTAAAACAATTAAAACTAGAGCTAAAATACAAAGATATAAGAACATCAATTAAAACTGCGATCAGGAAGGAGGGATTACTGAGGGAGCACCAGATGGAACAAAGGAAGTCTTCACGCACTTGTGGAAGATAGCAGCAGAAGGGGACAGACAAATCTCCCCGGGGAGAGAATTCCACAGTTTGGGTGTCACAACCTGATTTTCTGTATACCCTCCCAGTGTCAGAAGTGTTAGTTTAAGTTCAGCCTTGGCAGTTCAAGTCCCCCTGGCTCTGATTCCTGGCAAATAGCTATTCTGGATTATTTATTTTAACTGCTAGATGATAAGACATACATTCAGATGATGTTAAGCATCAGCTGTGGTCTAATGGAATTGACATTTCGACCACTCAGCAGTCCTCTGTGGGTTTTTTTCTCCCAAGGGTCAAGTCGCTGCACTTGCAAGCCTTGTGGGAACGACCCCATCTTTGGGTGATGTTTAAATCCTGGGTCGAAATTTTGTAGATACAATCCTGGGCCATATGGATTCCTCTGTGAGAGGATGGTGAGAAAGGAAGAACCTTTAACCTTAAAGAGAGGCTACTTTGAAAGGGGATAGGGTAAACATCTAGTAGGAATAGCACACTCTTCCTGACCTTCTATACCAGTGCAAAGCCAAGACTTTTCGTGAGATGCTAAGGATGACTAACTTCCTAGCAGTTCACTTTTATATCCCCCCTTCTTTGTAAATCCCAAGTCCCCATGGACCGGATAAACATCTTAAATTCATCCTGTAGAGCTGCATGCTCCTCATTTCTGCGTAGGTTTTTCTAGAATGTCTCTTTCTCTTTTTCCCTCTGGTAAAGACAGCTCCTTAAATATTTACATAGAAATTGTAAAAATTCACGTACGACAAAACATTCGTTTTTAGCAACGTCGCAGTAGAGGAAAAGAAACCACTTGAAGAAACTTATTTGCTTTTCAAATACTTGAAGACAGAAGGCACCAATTGTGTTTGAGTTTAGACCTAGATAACTGTTGCTCGGCTACTCGGTGAACTTGTGCACCACAGTAAGCGCTGCTTGTTCTTGAAGGTTCTGTGTCTTTTGCAGGGTCCTCTGCCAAATACTTGTGGTCACTTTTGGGAGATGGTTTGGGAACAGAAAAGCCGCGGTGTTGTCATGCTCAACAGAGTGATGGAAAAGGGATTAGTAAGTATTCTGAGTGTGTATGTGAGCGCACGCTCTGGGCTCTTAGGCGTGCATATACATTTTTAAAACTGGCAAATATAATCCTCAAGAAATGCATTTTAAAAAATTTTTATGCAGTAACGTGTCTGCCTAAGGCTAAGGGAAAAAAAATTGAATAGATTTTGGTTTAAGTCACATGGGAATAAGATGGAATACGCCAAGCTCTCAAAATCTTCAGTTTGTGCTGTGAGTATGGTATGACCACACTAACCCAGTTCAGGAAGATTATTTACTTAACTCCTCTGCTTTGTCAGCATTGGAGTATAGTTAGACCGAGCATATTTGTTTGGGCTTCATCCCACTCCATCTCGGTTTTTAGTTAGATCGTAGATGAGCAGTAAGGCATTAAAGCTGAAAAGGAGCTGACTGTTTTATGAACAGCTCTCCATCTCCAGCATTTCCGGGGAAGGGAGGAAGGGGCATTTTTGGAAACAAGTGAAATATGTGTACAGTAGTGAGCATTTCTGGAGGTTTCTTTTTAGCCAGACATTGATGCTCATCCACTTCGCTTCTTAAATTTAGATTTTTATACACCACAGAGCTACAGAAAGGCGTGTAAGCAATAAGGGCTAAAGATATCGTCAACGGCTCTCAAGGCCAGAATCAACTGGCTGTTGTGGGTTTTCGAGACTGTGTGGCTGTGGTCTGGTAGTTTTTGCTCCTAAAGTTTCGCCCACATTTACGGCTGGCATCTTCAGAGGCATGTACCATGGAGGGAAGCACATGTTATTGTAACGTGCCTCTGAAGATGCTAGGCACAGATGCGGGCAAAATGTTAGGAGCAAAAACTAACAGACCACAGCCACACAGCCCGGAAAACCCACAAGCCAGACATGTGCTTAGTTTGTACTCAGCACATAGTCAGTTCTAATGGGCTGCAATCAGAGGTCCAGTTGCGTTCATTGTTTGCTTCCAGATTGACTGAGATCGCTTAGGAAAGAAGTCATTTCCAGTTTTTAGTATGCTAATACTCTGGCTCCAGTTATTAAGAGTCAGTGGCTGTAAGGAGGCATAATGGACGGGGTGGGCCCTGTACCCTTCAGGCCTTTTAAAAAGGCATATTTTGACTCAAAACTCCACCTTTATGAAAACAAAAAGATCAATGCAGCACTAATAAGAGTCAACTACTAGTCACTAGAAATCCTTTTAGTGTTGTCTTTGGTGACCGGATGTTGAGCAAATACAGCTGTGACCTGTTTTTGATCCCTTCACAATTTCCTTTCAGAAGGCCCCTGTACCACAGTTTGCATGGCAAACATGCATGCAACATAAACAGAGTTGGGCTTACTTCTTCGGACAGTAAAAAGGGGTTTCGCTCAATTAGTCTTCTTACTGACCATCATCTAGGCTTTTTTGCCAACTTTAAAATTTTTTGCTTTGACCATCCCATCCCCGCCCATGCCTTCAAGAGTGGTGTGCATAGGATGCTATAGACTAGAACAGGAGTCTGCAACCTGTGGCTCTCCAGATATTCATGGACTACAAATCCATCAGCCCCTGCCAGCATGGCCATTTTGGCCATTTGACAGGGACTGATGGGATTTGAAGTCCATGAACATCTGGAAAGCCGCAGGTTGGTTGGTTGGTTTATTATTTATTTGTTTGTTTGTTATACTTGTATGCCGTCCTCCCCCGGAGGGCTCAGGGCAGTGAACGACAAAATATGCCAATAGAGCACAAAATAAAATCAATGAATACCAGAATTAAATAAATAAATAAATATGGCTCTATTCACAGGGTTGCAGACCCTGGACTAGAACTTTTTTCCCTGGGAATCTGCGGGGGAATCAGGAGACTACGTTTTGATGTGATGTTGCCTCCTGCTTCCCGGTGCCTCTGAAAAGCATCTATTCAGTGTCTATAAAGCAGTTGTGCCCAGAAGCACTAGTCATGATGTGGGGGAGTTTTGTACTAAAAAATCTTCTACATTTTACAATGGAAGTCAATCTGACACGCAGTGGGTTGTTTATCAGGCATTGATTTTCACAGCATTTGCTTTAAAAAGCAGGGGTGTGTGTGTGTTTTAATCACTTGGAGGTAGTGTGATCTGGTTGAAACTTGTATTGGGGCAGATTTTCAAAAACACTGCATCCGTTGTATCCTGAGATGCCCTTTTATCTGAACTCCCGGAGTGGGAAGGTCAGAAAAGGACAAACAGACTTGAAGAACAGCTTCCCTTCCATTCTTAATCCCTTCCCGTTAACAGCAGCCACAAAGCACAACAGAATGTCTGGTATGTTCTAGGTCTCACAAGGCCACAGTGAGGCCCAGCAAACGTGGCCAAGAACCCACATCATGGGTGCATCTGAACCAACTGCAGTGCATTGGGACTCTGGTGCAAGCATCCTGAGTTTCTCTGCAATGAACTGGGCCACGGGCTCCCTTAAACTGGAAAGCTTTTAAAGCCACTGGAGGCTTGGTTAGCTCGTGACTTTCTTTTGTAGTCCTGTACATGGACTTCCCTATTGTCTCTTACTTCTTTGAATCTTTTTTTTAGTCTTACTGCAGACTGCTGAGAAGGGAAGTGGTGGTGGAGTGCCCCTGTCAGGTCCTAGTTACAGCTATACACATAAGATGCTACAGCTACTTCCTGAAGGAAATCACCATCTGCATGAAGGGCAAATAGGTTACTCAAAACCTCAGCAATTACTGCAGATGCCACCTTGGGTGCCCTCACCATTTCAGTCTGGGCAATGGCTTCGGCCATAGCCACTCCAGACATGCTTTGACTAAGGGCATGGCCCACCAATTACCATGTGAAAACCATATTTTCAGGATATCCCTTTCAGGGAGACAAATTGTTTGGGGAACTCCAGAACAAAATCCTGGTAGAAGACAAGGTGAAAGTCTAGGCCCTGCCTTGGAATCCAAGATGCCAAGATTGACATTTTGACACAACTCTTCCTTTCCTTCCTGCCACATGCTTCTAAGAGCAAGAGCAGAGCAGGGGCAGCTGGAACTCTGTTTCGAAGGGGTCAATTTGAAAGGAAGTTTAATCCCAAAAATGACAAGAATGACTCGGGACAAATCCAAATAGGAAAAATGATCCAGAACTTTGTCCACTGGACATTCAGGCAATAGGATCCATGCCAGACTCCAAAAAAGGCAATGTACTCCTTACCATGCCCAAGGAAGTGGGGATTGAAGAGCTATTCTCTACCTAGCTGTGTCACCTCCACATGGAGACCTTGAGAACAATAGTCTATCCAACCAAACAGTAGATTTAACCAAAGCCTACTTCCATATCCCCATCTTCCTAGGACACAGGAAGCTTCTCCAATTTTGTGTAGGCCAGTACCACTACCAAGCGAGGGCTCTGCAATTCAAACTTTCTTTCACCTTCTTCAGACTGTTAGTAAATCTGGTGGTGAAACTCAGGTGGGAGGAACTTGTATTTGTATCCCTTCTTAGGCGAGCTTCTCATGAGATTGTGGTCCTTCCCAGACGGATGGTCTTGCTTTGTCTTCGACAACATAGATTTCTGGTAATATACCATGGAGGGAAGGCTTCCCTCCATCAGGAAGGCTATTCTGAATTAATCTCTGCCTTTCTGAATGGACGTTTTCAGTTTTACATTAATGCAAGTAGTGAAACAAGTCTAAAAAGAGAGAACTACAATAACCACACGCTCAGCCATCCCTCCTTCTCCCACCCACCCTCCTTCACCCTTTCTCCACTGCCAGTAAGCATGAACAAAGCAAAGAATTATTAGGATCCCCTGGGGCAGGCTGCAAATGCTTCTTGAAAAACTGCAAATCTTTATTTACCAAGCCAGTGGGTACAAATACTGGACACAGAGAAAATTGTTCATTACACAGCTGTAATTAAAAACAAGGTTTCGGGAAATTATAATTTCTTGTTGAACCCACGAGTCCCGCTGTTTGGAAGTTGAAGTCAGTGGTACCTCTGTAATAGGCTGGACTACATGGGACTCAGCCATTGTCTCTGCATAGAACGCTTTGAGGATAGCCTGTTGCCCGAAACTTGTGATTCATCTGTTTTCAGTGCTGTGAAAGATCTCCAGCATTATCATCTGATTAGTCTTTTGATAAGTAATTAAAGAGATGTCATAACAGTTGTTCTTGTTTCTGTTTTTTCTCCTGTTTGATAATAAGACACTGAAAAGGTTACATTACAAATAACATTTCCGTCTTTGTGCATCAGTGATATCCTGGCCAGAGAAATGGTATTGACTTCTGCAAAGGCGCAGTTCTCAACAGTTGTAGAATTTCCTCGTGCATATTATAAACTGCACAATTTTTCAGTTAGGTGTCTCCTCAAGCTCTGGATACCTACTTTGTACAGTTTGACTGACTCAAGTTTATACCATATAAGCATTCTAATGAGGCAAGGGCTGGATTTCCTAGGAAATTATTACTGAGAAAATTACTGTGATCAGTCAAGATCTTAGGTAATTGGAATGCTTGCTAGCTCCAATTTTCAGTAAGAATAAAACATCCTTTTAAGCTATCCCATATGGCTTCAGAATGATCTCATCAGGCTGAGATTTTTGGAGGAGGGGATTTGGTGAACTGGACAATTCAATTTCAGTTGTCTTTTGCTTCCAAATTAATGGGTTCAGCTTTGTTTGTGTTAAGTTTCCAGCAGTTCTCCCAATGAAATCCCGTCAATCATTAGGACTTGGGTGCTGTGTGGTTTCCGGGCTGTATGGCCGTGTTCTAGCAGCATTCTCTCCTGACGTTTCGCCTGCATCTGTGGCTGGCATCTTCAGAGGCAGATGCAGGCGAAACGTCAGGAGAGAATGCTGCTAGAACACGGCCATACAGCCCGGAAACCACACAGCACCCAAGTGATTCCGGCCGTGAAAGCCTTCGACAAATCATTAGGACTATTTTATTGGCTTTTTGCAGTGGCCGTTTTTGCCAAAATGGCCATGTTTTGCGATCTCAGAAGAGTTCCAGAAAGCTGGTGGCTAGCAACATATCCATGACACGGAAAGATTTTTTTTGTACTCAGGGCTGCTATTTTAGCGGGTAGTATTTTTCAACAATCACTTGTTGAATTTCTCTCAGAGACTGATTCTGTGTGTGTAAATTTCCTCTCCGCTCCCCACGGTAGTATTGTATCAATGTTCTATGTTTCTCCATAATGATAAATAAACAGCTTGTCAATAGGTCTATCCTCTGATTTATTTTTTAATCTGTAGATGAAATGTGCACAGTACTGGCCGCAAAAAGAAGAAAAAGAAATGCTCTTTGAAGACACAAACTTGAAGCTCACCTTGATATCAGAAGATATTAAATCCTACTATACAGTACGACAGTTACAGTTGGAAAACCTGACAGTAAGTGATGGGAAAACCAATGCCGTCAAGTGGAGTACTGTTTCCCTGTTTCTGTTTTGTATTTGGCAATTCCCTGGTCATTGCTTTAGTAGACCCAGGATGCTGATATCAAATTCTTTGGCCTTGATCTTGAAGTAAATTTTATACTTGCTGTTAGTGGACTGAATGAACCCCTGCCGTCATTCTCTGCTCATTTTCTACTGTGTCTGATATTGACGCAGTTAGAAATGTAAAATTACACAGCGTTCTCTCCGAAGAAACTTAATACTAATAAGATAAGACTTTGGTGCTTTAACCATAATTTGCAAATGGCAAGTTATGACATGAACATTTAAGGAACTGAATTGCAAGAATACCTCAAAGTTCAGCTCCTCTCCGTTCCAGTGACTTGGTTCCATTGGAGCGTTTCCACAGACAGAAGGTTCTCTGCCCACAGAGTATGCCTTTCTCAACTTGGCCTGTCATGGGAAAGAGGAGGCAAGAAAGTCATGCTCTGTGGGTGGAGATCCTTCCATCTGTAGAAGTGCTGTTTATTTTTTATTTACTTTATAAGGCCTCTCTTCTCAGACTCAAAGCGAATTACATGGTATAAAACACTGCAGTCATGAGATGCCTGATAAGCAATGCAGTAGGACCAGGATTACAAAATTAGAAATGGGACAGAGAGGGTGTTAGGCACGACATGTCAAACAGCGCAGAAAGTGGAATTTCAAAAGTAGGAACCCATGTAGTAAGAACAGCATAATACTTACAAGAGACAGACAGTACATACCACACACAGTGGCATAGGCTGCTTCCTTTTTAGAAGTGCTTTCCTGATTCATTCCATGACGCAATAACCCTGCTATTTTTAAGAAAATGCTGCGGTGAATCCAAGTTAGCAACTGTCCATCCCTGAAGTCATCCATGCTAATCTTTGTCTGAGTGGCCAGAGGTTCTGGTGTGAATGCCTTGTTTTGGTTAATATCTCCAAAATTCTGCTGTGGCACTAGAGTTTTATGCAACATTAATAGCCATAAATCTAGATTCTGAATAAGGCATGTCATCTATTGAATGGCATGTTTAGCAGTAATGGCTGTATTTTATTTAGTTAAGACAAATCTTGTCGGTGTAATATACTGCATGTAGGCAATTTTATCAAGGATTGTGAAAATATGGGGAATGTCAGCCTCCTGATTGGCAAGCATCTTAATAACCTCCCCAAAATATTTTGCAGACACACGAAACCAGAGAGATTCTGCACTTTCACTATACAACGTGGCCTGACTTTGGAGTCCCAGAATCCCCAGCTTCATTCCTCAACTTCCTGTTCAAAGTGAGAGAGTCAGGGTCGCTAAGCCCTGAATACGGCCCCATCGTAGTGCACTGCAGTGCAGGAATCGGGAGATCTGGAACATTCTGTTTGGTTGATACTTGCCTCGTCCTGGTAAGAACCATTTGCTCATCGTGAAATGCAAAGGAAATTTTGGAGGCCATCTGGTAAAACAACAAAGTGGCTCAGTTGAAGTGGACTTAGAACTGAACATTATTTTCAGAAATCTCAGTAAGCCATTTCTGTAGGGAGCGGTTTAGACTTCTGTCCTAATTCTGCTGTAATGCTATTCTGCTGTTCTGCTCAGTGCCTGCTGGGGTGGCAACAGTCTCTGTCAGTAGAGCGAACATATTCTCCTGGGTAGCATGGATGCTCCACATGGAGGCCACCCAGTTCTCATGGTTTTTCACCCTCATAAAAGAGAGGAGCAGCACCTAAAGGTGTAGCGAGTTCAAATCATATGCACAGATCTTCTGAGTGCTGTGGAGAATCCCATTTTCCCCTTGCACTTACACATTTCCACTTCGAATCCTTGAAGGAACCAAACTGTCAGTGAGGCTTGTGGTTTTTTAGTCAATCTTCCCACTCTGCCCCCAATCCGCCATCTGTCTTGTTTCAATAAATGTCACTTCTCTTGCCAGCGGAACTGTGAAAACGTAGAGTTCTGTCTTTTCACATCCAACTACTAGTTCCCCTCATTTTCGGGTTATTGCCATGACTTTGCACAGTTCCTCCTAACTTATAATTTCAATGCAGTCTTTTCTGCCACAGAGCTAGAGAGGTACAGAAGAATCCTGTTCCCGTCCCTCGTTCTTTCACCAACCCTAAGCACGCTTGCTTGGAAGGAAGTTGTAAATGCATTCAAGAAAATGTACCTGTCAGGTGCAGAGTGTTGGGTTAATCTCAGAAGGCTGTGTATTGACTGGCCCCCATATGGTTTTGACAGGTCTCTGTATATTACACCCTTCTGAGAATGTATTGCTCAAGGCAAGGAGTTGGATCCTATGCGCAACCAGCAAAAGGTGCTGGTTTGTTTTCCACATTCTCCCCAGCAACTGCTGTGAATGCCCAAAAGGTGATGTTGGGGTTTGGAAAACCTGTGTGGACAACAAGCCAAGCAAAGTGAGGGGCTGCAGAGAGGAGGTGGGAGCAGGCCAGATTGCTTCTTTATCTGTTTTGCTAGCCCAAATCTGCTGGCTGAACATTCTCCTCAGCCCCTGAGAGCAGCCAATTGTTTTGAGCCGTTCTCTGTCCACATAGGCCAGCGGTTCTCAACCTGGGGGTCGGGGACCGCTTTGGGGGTCGAATGACCTTTTCACAGGGGTCGCCTAAGACTCTGCATCAGTGTTCTCCATCTGTAAAATGGATAAACGTTAGGGTTGGGGGTCACCACAACATGAGGAACTGTATTAAAGGGTCGCGGCATTAAGAAGGTTGAGAACCACTGACATAGATCCACTCAGCTCCCAGTTTCTTCTTCCTTTTAGAGCTGTCGCAAGGAGGAGAAGGCAGGAAAGACTTGCCAGACTCTTCCGCTTGGGAGTGCAGGAGATTTCTGGAAACCTTTTTTAACCTTCCCCCTCCCCGCCCCAGTGTTTTTAGCCCTTCTCGCTATGTTGACCACATGATCTGATGCAACTGAAAAGCCAGTGGAAAGGTGAGCCAAGATCTGGAAAAAGAAAAGAGGTGTTCGGCAATTATTGTGCCTCTTCCTGTGACTATCACAGGGTTGTAGTTTGACCTTTTGCGTTGCATGACGTGGACTACCTTGAAGCAGTGGGGACAGTGACGGCACGGCAGAAAAAACGACAAATCAACTGATGTTCTAAAACACAGGTGTCAAACTCGCGGGCCTCCAGATGTTATAGACTACAGTTCCCATCATCCCCTGCCAGCATCATGCGGGCAGGGGATGATGGGAATGTAGTCCATAACATCTGGAGGCCTGCGACTTTGACACCTGTGTTCTAGAACCTTTGAAGTGATAGAAGTTAAAGTAATCCGCAACCATTTCAGATGGCTGAGGTGCCAGAATTCCGGCGTTTCTGCAAGGGAATAGTTGTGCTGTTGCTGCGGAAGTGGAGCCCAAGCTCAGTCTCTCACCTTTTTCCATTCAGATGGATGAAAGGAAAGACCCTTCTTCTGTCGACATCAAGCTGGTTCTCCTCGAAATGAGAAAATACAGAATGGGGCTCATACAGACCACAGACCAACTCCGCTTCTCTTACTTGGCAGTTGTAGAGGGGGCAAAATTTATTATGGGAGACTCTTCGGTGCAGGTGAGTGTACTTCGTGTCAAGCTGTCTTTAGAATGGCGTGTGGCCTGGCTTGAGTCTACGTTGGGGATTACGTGCAATCGTGAGATTAAAAGGATTCCAGAAACGATTAAAAAATCCCAGCTCTTTTCTCCTATGATAATATAGGTCTGTACAGTCAGCTACAACAAACAGACCGACATTTACTAAATTCCAGGGTGCCCCATGAAGGGTTTTCCAGATCGTGATTTCAAAATAGTTCACGCTAATTTACAACTCTGGGGCAGGGAGGTGTTCTGTCAGGATGCCAGCTGTTGCCCTGATTTTCTGAGGTCCAATCTAGACACCACCACCACCATCTGAAAGGGTGACTGGCCCTTTAAAACATCCACTGCTGTCCAGTGTTCAGATGGATGACTTGTCCTTCCACACCATCCCGATGTCTTTTCAAGTGCTGAAACTGCCCTCCCCTCGGCGCCTGAGGGGTAGGAAACGGACACACAAGAGCACCTCACCCTGTGGCACTGCAGCCTGATCAGGTATTTTTGAATGGCCAGCATAATTTATTTATTTATTTATTTATTTAGGCTTTTATACTGCCCCATCCCCAAAGGGCTCTGGGCGGTGTACAGCATATAAAACAACAATATAAAACAGTTAAACATTTAAAAGCAGCGATAAAACTAGAAATTTAGTTTACATGATCTCAGTGGATAGAGAGATAATTAATATGTGATAGGCGCCTTATGTTCCACATTTAGAATTCCCTCTCCCCTGGAAAGGGAGGCATGGCGAGTCTCGTTAGGTGGTATGTGGCCTAGGTGTCAGGGCCACAAGGAGGAGGGGGGCACTATTATTAGCGGCCGGCTTCTCCAAATAAGGCTGTAAAATGGTGGTGGTATCGCCAGGTCCAGTTCAAGGGATGCTGTCACATCTAGTTTGGCCTCGAGCAGCAGTTTTTCTGCTCAGAAGCGGTTCATTGTTTCAGCAGCATTTCATCCTAACCTGAGAGCCAGCGTAGCGAAGTGGTTCAGAGCAGGTGAACTCTAATCCTGAGAGCCAGGTTTGGTTCCCCACTCCTCCATACAAGCAGCGGACTCTTACCTGGTAAACTGGATTTGTTTCTCTGCTTTCCTACACATGAAGCCTGCTGGGTGACCTTGGGCTAGTCTCAGTTCTTCAGAGGACGGGGGAGAGGAAGAAAAAGGAGTTTGTAAGTCATTTTGAGATACCTTACAGGAGACAAAGGTGGGGT
This sequence comes from Sphaerodactylus townsendi, assembly GCF_021028975.2. Lineage (NCBI taxonomy): Eukaryota > Metazoa > Chordata > Lepidosauria > Squamata > Sphaerodactylidae > Sphaerodactylus > Sphaerodactylus townsendi. Next base: position 115,303,268 of record NC_059429.1, read on the forward strand.
ATAAATCTAAACTCTGCTACTGCTGCTGCTCTTCCACATTATGCCAGCTGGGAGACCTTGGGCCAGCCACAGTTCTCACAGAACTCTCTTAGACCCACCTACCTCATAGGATGCCTGTTGTGGGGAGAGGAAGGAATTGTGGTTGTAAGCTGCTGCTGCTGCTTCTTCCAAATATTTCTCAGGAGACAAACTGCAATAACACACACACACACACACACACCCCTTAATTTTAACAACCTGATGGACCTGAGTAAATTCCTAGTCACTCAGGGCATCTAAATTGTTGTTTGTTCGTAATGCTTGTCAGTTGGAGAATCTTAATAAGTGTTTTGATTTTAAAAAAATGTTGAAGGAACAATGGAAAGAGCTTTCCAATGAAGATTTGGACCCGCCGCCAGAGCATACTCCCCCACCACCGAGACCGCCCAAACGAGGTTCGGAAATGAATAACGGGAGGTTGCCTGAACCCGTGTTCCCCAAGCATCGGGTGATTGAAGAGGAGGAGGTCAAATGTACAGTCACCGTTGTTCAGGAGAAGGTGCCCGATGGGGAGCCGCTAGACGCAGACAGGTAACGTTGTCAAGGCATGTTTTGAAAACAGAGAGCAGATTGACTGTGAGTTTGATACCTTCGTTTGTTAGTATCCTGGGCTCAGATTAATGCTTCAAACACATTCTTTGCCATTGGGTTGAGTTGTTTGGCTAAATGAAGACATGAGGCTTCTTTAGGTGCCAGTGCACAAAGTAGAGAGGAGAAGGTTGAGAAGAAAGGGGTAAAGAAAGCCTTCTAAACTTCCTTTTGTGCAAGAACAAAAAAGCAGCTCCCCTGTTATTGAAGAGGGCATCCAGTAGCACCATAAAGACCAAGATTTCCAGGGGACAAATATTCAGGCTGTTGTTGGTTTTCTGGGCTGTAGCACAGTCTGGTAGATTTTGGTCCTAGTGCTTTGCCTATATCGATCTTCAGAGGCTTGTCATGGGTAAGATGTGTGCGTCTCAGAGAATGCTAGTGACCTGATCCCAGAGTGGGTACCCTTTAAGTTTTCCCGTGGGCACAAGGACTTCCACCCATGGGTCATGACTTCCTCTCGCAAAATGCTTGGAGGGCAGGGCTTCAATCTGCTACAGAAGCTGCAAGCTGTGTTTCATGGGCAGAAATCATTACACCCATGGAAAAAGTCTGGTGGCTGCAAGCCGAAGCTTTTATATCTGACATCAAATCTTACATGTGCTTTCTGATAACAGTTCAACTGACATATATCACAAGCAGTCTTCTTTATATTCCTGACCAGGTTATACATTTATAATTCTTAAAGAAGCCAAGAGTAGTTTTGAAAGCAGGTGATTGTTTATGTTTTCTATGCCTTCAGAATATCTTGAAACAGAAAATGCTGCAACATTTCTTGGAAACTAGGTCAGTTCACTAAATACGTGCTTTGAATGGCCGGTGCCTTGCAGTTCAAAAATACCCATTCCAAAAGCACCGTTTAAATCATAGTACTAGATGTCAACAAAACAGATCGCTCGTTTAGCAGTCTCCATTCCCCAGAGGAACTGAAACATTCTCAGGGGAACTGAAACATTCAAAAATGCTTCAAGGCAGTTGCAAAATATCAGAGAAGTTGTTTGGTTCTCTTTCAAGGGCAGTTTAGAGGTGGCAGGTTAGCGTGACCTCATCAGATCTTAGAAGCTAATAAGGAGGGTCAGCCTTGGTTGGTAACTTGGGTGGGAGGTCATGAAGGATGTTCAGGGTTGCTGAGAAGAGGTGGGCAATGGCAAACCACCTCCGTCCCTTGCGTTAAAAACCCTACAGGGTCAGCATAAGCCACAATCGGCAGCACTTTCCACCCCCACCAGAGATGGCAGAAGGTTTTTCCACATCACTAGAGGGACCTAGATGTCAAGGTGTTTGTTAAGCCTTGGCCTGAAGACTTCTTGTCTGTCAGTACAAGTGGCTGAGTGGAAAAGCTTAAGGAATGTGTAAAGCGCCATCAAGTAACAGCCTACTCCAGTGATGGCGAACCTTTGGCACTCCAGATGTTATGGACTACAATTCCCATCAGCCCCTACAATTGGCCATGCTGGCAGGGGCTGATGGGAATTGTAGTCCATAACATCTGGAGTGCCAGCGGTTCGCCACCACAGGCCTACTCATATGCCCACTCGTGGGATTTTCAAAGCAAGTGGCGTTGACAACCCTGGTGTTCCTTGGTGGTCTCACATCCACATACTGATCAGGGCTGATCCTGGTTTGTTTCCGAGATCTGATGAAATCAGACTAGCCTGGTCATCCAGGTCAGGGCATAGAAATATTTAACTTTCAAATGATCCAAAGAGAGAAGAAGCAGAACCGAGGGGCGTTTGTGAACACTAGAGGGCGCTGCTACTTCATTAGCGATAAGTGATTTTTCTCTGTCTTGGTTATGGGCAGTGAGATTTCTTCCTCAAATTTTATTTTTTAAAGGTACAGCCATTCATTCCTTTTATGCTCTTTTTCTCTTTCAAAAAGAAGGGTTTATCTTTGTAGTTATCTATCACACCTCTCAATACTCTTTTGTAACTTCAGGCCATGCAGAGCCCCCCCCCCCCCCTCCAAGTGTTACATACTGCAGGGTGCTCTAGCACAGTGGTTCTCAACCTGTGGGTCGCGACCCCTTTGGGGGGTCGAACAACCCTTTCACAGGGGTTGCCTAAGACTCTCTGCATCAGTGTTCTCCATCTTAGGGTTGGGGGTCACCACAGCATGAGGAACTGTATTAAAGGGTCGCGGCATTGGGAAGATTGAGAACCACTGCTCTAGCAGAAGGGTAGGAAGGTTTTGAAGAACATTGCCTGCCTCTGAGCATATGCATCGTGAAATCCTGAAATGCGGTAGAAGCTCTCTGTCTGCGGCTACTGTCTTTGAATTTCTCACCTGAACAGAACAGAATTACTTGAAACAGACTTCAGATTGGTTGTTGTAGGTTTTCTGGACTGTGTGGCCGCGGTCTGGTAGATCTTGTTCCTAACGTTTTGCCTGCATCTGTGGCTGTGCAGACGAAACGTTAGGAACAAGATCTACCAGACCAAGGCCACGCAGCCCGGAAAACCCACAACAACCAGTTGAATCCGGACGTGAAAGCCTTCAACAAGACTTCAGATTAAGAACATAAGATTCCACAGAATGGGGTGGGAACTGATTGATGGACCTCAGGGACAAACTGGGGGGAAAGGAATTAAGAGGACTACTCCCCCCCTCTTTGGCTCTATTCTGCATTTGTTTCAAACACTGCTGTTCCTTTGATGCCGTTTTCTTTACAAAATGTGTCTTCTGTTCCTAGCCAAGCTCTGTGAGCAGTTCACAATTAAGCGTAAGACGATAAAAGCAAGGAAAGGTGAGGGTATAGGCAACCTGCATCTCTCCAGATGTTCATGTACTACAATTCCCATCAGCCCCTGCCAGCATGGCCAATTGTAGTCCATGAACATCTGGAGAGCCGCAGGTTGCAGACCCCTGGGATAGGGGCTGCTAGGAAAAGGAGAACAGGAAAGGGAGGTTCCCCTCGGAAGTCCCCCTCCTTGCGGGTTCCCCACTGCACAACTTGGTTCAGAGTTTTCCCAGGGAGGACAAAGGTGAAGACAGGGGACGCTGGCTGCTGGGTGGGAAGGAGAGAAGGAAGCAGGAAAGGGAAAAGGCATATCAGGGAAGGGGAAGATTTAATAGCAAGGAAGGTTATTATATCATATTTTCTCCTCTCCTCCACAGTCCCCTGGTTGTAAATCCAGTTGAATAGATTTTTTGGGGGGGTGGGGGGGGGGGAGTTATTCTTGGACTATAAAGAAATAAGCCAGCTCCACCCATTGAGGTCAGAAGGCTTAAAGCAAGAATAGGAGAGCATCTTAAGTGGGGGGAATTAATGTAATAAGTGGGACCATTGTACTGCTAGGCAGGAATGTGACTTGGGTTTTCAGGCATCAGGATTTCCATCTCCCAATGCAAGACATGAAGAAATAGTTGTCTTCATCACACAAAGGCAAGCCAGGATGTTTGAAGACAGGTTGCAACTTCCTTTGGGCCATGCTGGTAGATAGTGGAGGAGGACTGATAGCTTGATCTTTTGAATCCCCTCTCCTTTTCCGCATTATGAGCAATATTTGGTGGTCAGTTTGGGCCAGATCTCAATTACCCAACTTTCAGTGGTCGAACTATCAGAGTAAACAGAAACTAAAATTCTACATCCTCTCTTGAAAGCTGGGTGATGCCTTTTGTATATTAGTAGTCCATTTTGTAAATGAAGCAACGCTTTCTATTCCTTTCTTCCACATTGCTCTTCTGCTTCGCATACCTGCAGTGGCTGTTTCCTTTCTCCCTTACCAGCTGCATTCCTCTCCACTCTAAAGACTTTTCCTGAATCACTGTACTATGTTTTGACTGTCTTTTACCAATAACTGTTCTCTACTACCCCTGTCATATTTTCCACCCTCCTTTTTGGCTTTCTCTCTGATTGATGAGACAGACCTGGGTTTTAAGCACTCTGGAGAAGGGCTATGTTGTTTTTGTGATCTGTACAGAGCCTAACTTGAAGTATAAACAAAAGGTACAATAAGGGTCTACCGTGCCCCGTATAGTAGCTCCTTCTTCCACAGTGATGAAGAATTCTGATCAGAATCTGTTTTTTTTTTTCTTGCCTCACAGCACTAGTCAAGACACTGAGCTTAGGAAGAGAACTGTTGATACTTCACCACATAGTGAAGAGCTGGTAAAGCCGGAAGAAGAAGAGGAGGAGGAGGAGGAGAACATGGTGGCCACTTGGAAACCGTTTCTGGTCAACATTTGCCTGTTCACCGTCCTCACAGCTGGAGCATACCTCTGTTACAGGGCCTGTTTTCATTGATGGACATACCAGCACCGGAACCAGAAATGCCAGTAATGTAACTGGTGCTTAACTTGTTTCTGTAAAAAGAAAGCTAAAGGGGGCATCCACGCCTTGCCCCAGTGGGAAGCGTATCTTAAGTTTGAGAAGCTGGAACTTTGGTTAGGGCTTAAAGCGAAAAATTGATGCACTAGGGTTTAATTTTTTAGCCCTGTGGTCCCAAGAATTTAATATTCTAATCTCAGGGCCTTTAAGATATTCAGGAGTAAGCAGAGAATATGCCAAATAAGTCTTGTGTTTTTATTATTATTTTTTTTCTTACTTTCAATGGAATAATAAGAGTTTACAACACATTGTTGTTCTTTTATTTTTTTAGTATTTTTAAAACAAGTTTTTTGTTTTGTTTTGGTCCAGAAAAGGAACCTTTAGGCACAGGTGAAAATTTGCTTCTCTTCTCCAAGTGTTTGCAACCAAATACATGAGATAGGTCTTTTTTTAAAAAAACAAAACACCACTACTCACACACACACCCAAGAATATACAAAAGTTTGCAAAGGGAGAGCTCTTTCCTTGATGCCTTTTAAAGTCTGGGGGGGCTTGAGTCTGTGAGGAACCATTTCTGCAGAAATGCTGCTAGTTAAAATTGGCGGGTGCTACTCAGGAGCCCCAGCCGAACGGACGGAGATTATACAGTAGCACCTCTGGGTGGGTCTAACCCTGCCGTTTCCCTCAGATGTGTTTTTGGCAGTGCAAGTCGCGAAAAGTATATTTTCTCTGGTAGTTTATCTGCTCTGGAAAAGGTTGTTGCTTTCCTTGGGTGTTTATTATAGTAGGCATTGGCAGCAGCTCAGGGCATCCCAGCAGGTCGAAGGTTACTTCTCTCCCTGCCTCCTCTTTGGAAATGATGAAATGTGCTTCCTCCCACAACTGCCCTTTTGGTTGCATCCAGTACATACCTGTTGCATTGTGGCATCATCTTTTTGTTCTCATTAAAACGGGGGGGGGGGGGGGGGAATCTGTCGCGAGAAAAGAAAAGAATTGCAACGACAGCGTTTCTACTGGCATTTACCAGTTGTTTCAGATAACTGTCTTCAAAAGAACTGAGTTGAAGGCCTGTTGTCATCAGCCCCAAACAATTTAGGAATGTAAAATGAAATTTCATGCTACATTTGTCCCACGAAGAATGCTTTGGGTTCCAGATAAAACCAGAGGAGGATTTTAGGTCAGAAGACAGGCCAGCTCCTCCGCATCAGAGAGATCCATTGGGAGTATTTCTCCATAAATTTCATGTAGCTGAGTTCAGGAGTTATTTTCTCCAGCCAGCAGAACCAGTTATCTTGCAAAATACAAGCAATTGGCTTAGTGGCTCTAATGTTTTTTTTTTAAAAAAAAAATAGAGATTTCAAGAGTGTTTTTCATTTGGCTCAGGGTGATACTTCTCAGTAGCCAGGCTTAAGTGTCTGAGAGTTTTCCTCATGGGGAAAAAGGAGTGGTCATTCCAACTCTGATGAGATTTGTGGCCCTATTTGTAGGTTGTTCCATTGGATGAGGATTTGGGGTGTTTTGTTGTGTAGGAACTGAGGTTAACTTGCTGTAGCTGCTAGAGAGCACCAGAAATTAGAAGTATGGGATTTTTTTCTCTCTTTTTTTTGTCTGTAGTTTTGGGGGGGATAAGTTGCCAGAACTCTGCCAAGCCCTCTTGCTGTTCTTTTTTTTTTTTTTTTTTTTTGGGGGGGGGGGGGACTAGAAATCAGAAAAAAATCTTTTTCTTGAGTGGTCAGGTTCATTCAATAACACATTCATTCAGTAACATTGTAGCTGGCTGTTGTGGATTTTTGGGCTATGTGGCCGTGGTCTGGTAGTTTTTGCTCACACCTCTGTGGCTGGCATCTTCAGAGGTATTTCTCACCGTGACATACCGCTGGAGATGCCACTCTAAGTGCAGGGGAAATGTTAGGAGCAAAACCTACCAGACCACAGCCACACAGCCTGAAAACCCACAAAAGCCAGTTGATTCCAGCCATGAAAGCCTTCGACAATAAAATTGTAGCTGTTTCAGAAAGAACCATGACAACTGATCGTGTGTCGCTAATCCCTCCTTTGAACAAAATTCCGTATTCTACTTACGTAGCACTTAGACATTGTTCTTTCTTTTTTTTAAAAAAAATGCATTATATATTTTTCACTCCATATTTATTTTTGTTCTCCGTATTCGTTTGAACTGGGGCTCTTTTTCTTTTTGTCCTTGAACCAATTAGGTATTAATTGAGGGTCTTTTGGGGAAAAAAGAGAGAATGGAGAGGTTGGTTTTTATTTTTAAAAAAGATGCTTACATCAAGGGCTTTGCAAAGGTACAATAATAAATCCTCAGGTAGTACTGGGAATCTCATTCTAAAAAAATTACCTGTGAGACTGTTGGTCAGACCAGAATTTGGGGAGGGAGGGGAAGGAATATTGTTAAACCATCAATATTTAGTAGTATTGGAAACATGAAAAATACTGAGTATAGAAAATGATATAATATATAATGGCTCATCTGTGTGATTTGCAATACGGTGATTGCTTTGTCCCTGTCACACTCTGTCACTTCGTAGGGTATTGTTCAAAAGCAGCATTTGTGTCCCCATTTCTATTCAAATGCATGCAGAGTCTCCTGAAGGTGTCCTGGTTTTTTAAAAACACACCCACACAAACCTGTGTGCTTGAAAGGTTGAAAAGAATCTTGTATTTCTGCTTCCTGATGTGCCCAGATTATATTTGCATGACCTGATCATTTTAAATGGCCGTGATTCCGAGGGTGTTGCTGAGATCGTCTTCATTCAGCCCAATAGGCTAGTTGGTGTTTTCTCTTTTTTAAAAAACAAAAACAGCAAAAAACAGAACCCTGTATCTTGCCTAATACTTGGCATGACTTTCTATTCAGTTTTTACGTATACCATGTTAACTCAGTTGTATACCACATATTTCAGCCAAGTAAGTATAGTACAGACATTCCAGAATGTATACAAAGCCATATTCACACCTCACACATACAGTGTGCATACACAAGTATTCTGCAGCAAAAGAGCTGAAACATGAGGTGCGTTGGGTTTGGCTTCGGACGTCCCAAACAAATGGCTTTTCTGCAAAGGCCTCCGGAAGCAAAGGGAGATTTTTTTTTCAAAGTATGTTCTTTGTTTCCGTAGACATCAAGCAATTTTAGCTGAAAGGAAAAAAAATCAGAACCCTTGAAAAAAGCAGCGGGTGCCGAATAGTTACATTCTTCCTCGTTGGGGGGAAGACTTGAATTCCAGAATGTGTCTCTGAGGCCCCTTCCGCACATGCAGAATAATGCACTTTCAATCCACTTTGCAGCTGGATTTTACTATGCAAAATAGCGAAATCCACTTGCAAACAATTGTGAAAGTGGATTGGAAGTGCATTATTCTGCATGTGCGGAAGGGTCCAGATTCTTAACAGTGACTTGATTGTAGTTTATTTGCAACCGGTCAGGAAGAATGAAAAGATCTCTCTGGCTACCTGTGCCCTCTTCTGCTAATGAGGGCCGCCGTTTGCCTTGTTACCTGTCTGAACTCAAGAGATATGTGCTGCAGTGAAAACAGACAGTAGAATGCCCTAGTAAAGCCTAGTGAGGTGTGTATAAGGTTTATAATGCTGAAAATGTAAGCATTTTGTTTTGATGTCCTGTATATGTATGTAGTAGTTTGGGTGTGTATATACAGTAGCGTTTCAAAGTGGATGTATTGGTTAACCTATTGGGGGAGGGGGGGAACGGAACAAAAAAGAATCCATGTTTAAACTCGTTAGAAAGTTAGTGAGCTGCTCTGCTATATGCCTTAAGCAAATATTTACTCATCAGGTCTTTCTTTTTTACAGATTGCCATAGAAGTCTTTTTTAAAATAAAAATGAAAATGAAAAAAACAAAGCTAAATGTTTTGGTATAATACATTTTCAGGTATATTGTCTTTTGTGTAAGGCACTGCGACGACCTCACAGTTTCAGTAAGACTGTACAGTTTTTCAATTTCTCATACAGACTTTCAGTTCTCTTATTAGCGGCAACAATAAAGTCCTTTTTGTAAAGAATGCACGTCTCCTCCTCTCCCTTTCTGTTTTTGTCAAAGCCGCGTCCAACCGCAGTGTGCTTTTTTTGGTGGGCAGCGGTAGTGAGGAACTTACATTGTGTCACTACCACTCAAAATGGCAATTGTGCTTCAGTTTAATAGTTAATGTATCATACACAACTTTATTTGGGTTAAATTGCCGCTTTCTTGGGGTTGTCTCAGTGAACCAAGCAAGAGGGTGCTGAACAGCCAAAGCCAAAGGGTTTGTGTGTGTGTCCCCTTCCAAAGTATCTTACATACAATACTTGAGTGTTTATATTTCATAGAGGTAGCAAAGTTTGAAGGAAGGCACCAGTTAGGTTGCAAATGGTTTAATAAACTTAAAAAAAAACAGAATATGTAAACCAACCCCAGCAATAAATACTGAAAAGTACAAAGCACAAAATACTGTATAAAATATATACTCTGACATCAAGGGCAGTGATTCGGTAAGGGGAGCCCGGGCATACCCTCGGAATTTCCCCATTCAGCCCCAGGGGAAAAAACCAACGGCAGCAAAGAACGCTCACCAGGGCTGCAGCCCTCTCTGGGCTACTGTTAGTCAAATGTCTTACTGAATGTAATTAGATTTAATTTGATCAGGATGCAGCCATGAACCCAAAAGCAATTCTCAGCAACATCTAGATTCTTAAACTCAGAATGACGGCCTCCAACAGAAACTATGGTGTATCATTCTTCCATATCACTTGCACTAGACACTGGCCGTCTACATTAAGGGTGTAGCATCTTTCAACCGATAGGACAGTTGATCACAAACCTCTCCGAGATTTTCTTTTGTCTCTTCAGGATTACAACATGCACATGTTAAGTTTTTCCTGTTATGCTGCAAGGATATCAAACAGTGACTTCAGATTAATTTGCCGTCCTGCCTTTAAAAATAGGAGACGGCCAGTTTATGGTCCACTGGGTTAAATGAAGACGAAATAGTTCCTCTCTTCTTTGCCTAAAGAAGGGTGCACATAGGTCTTGGTTTGCAGCTGCAGTAGATTTGTGGTGGAAAGTGCTGTCAAATTGCAGCCAACTTATAAGCGACCTTGCAGAGTTTTCATGGCAAGAGATGTTCAGAAGTGGTTTGCCATTGCCTGCCTCTGGGTTGCAACCCTTGACTTCCTTGGTGGTCTTCCATCCAGATGCTAACCAGGGCTGGCCTGGCTCCGCTTCTGAGATCAGGCCAACCTGGGCTATCCAGGTCAGGGAAGATCGGAAAATTGCCAGTAAGGAAACGTCTTCTCTCACATGGTTCTCCAGTTGTTTGTTTTTCTGCGCGTGTTTTCCTGCTTGAGCACCAGATACTGCTGAAAGAATTTGCAAGAAAACATTTCACGGTCATGACAGAAACTGCTTGAGTATCTTTTTCCTCACTCGGAAAAATCTCGTACAGGACTTCAGTGTATTTTTTTGCAAAGTATTTAAATTATTTTTATCCCACTTTTCTCCATATGGGCGCACGGGAGCTTATCTTATTAAGGCAGATATATTGCAGGCTTCACATCTGTGGTTATGTAGAAGAAGGGAAGAATGTGGCTACTTAATGGTACAGATATGAGACCCAGATTTTTTTCTTTAGGCCTGCCAGCACTGATAAAATCCTGAAACTCTGCTCTCTTTCTGGCATAAAAAGCTGAGCCGAGACAGCTGATGTGGTCTTCTGCATGTTGGAGCCTTTCACATCCAAGCAAAGGCAGTTTGTTTTCATTTAGGGAAATGCTGTTTAAAATACTGTTATTTCAATTTCAGCTTCTTGGTACATTGTATCCCTCAGCTCACAACAGATTTTGTCCATTTTCTCAAAAGCCAGCCGTCCTTTTTCACCTGTGTGGAAAGACACAGAAAATGGCAGGTAGGGTACCACACTTTGCAATGTAAACATCTTTCTCCTGCAAAACTCTTTCCTCATACAGCCGTATGAAAAGAATTCATAACAACTGGGAAACAGAAAAGACATTTCAATTGAGAGCCAGTGTGATACAGTGGTTAAGAGCAGGTGGACTCTAATCTGGTGAACCAGATTTGTTTCCACACTCCTCCACATGAAGCCTTCTGAGTGACCTTGGGCTAGTCACAGTTCTCTCAGAACTCTCTCAGCCCCACCTACCTCACAAAGTGTGGGGAGAGGAAGGGAAAGGGGTTTGTAAGCCCCTTTGAGTCTCCTTACAGGAGATATAAATTCAAACTCTTCTAAGTGCAAAATACAGCAATCAGGAAACCAACGGAGACGGGCTATAAGGATCACAACACCCCTGTGCAGAAAGCTCTGCATGAACCGTCTATCTATTGTCAGGAATTTTGAGTGGAGAAAGCGGTAGAAGGGGCTTTTCCTCCCTGTCCTGTAATAACTTGGGAACTCCCAATAAAGTTGTTGGGGAAATAGGTTCAGCACAAGGACATATTTCTTTGCTGGCGTTTACAGCCAGTTGGAAGTCTTGATCACCATTTTTTTGTCTTCAAATCACATCTGACTTGTGGTGACCACTGGTGGAGTTTTCAAGGCAAGAGGTGTTCAAAAGTGGTTTGCCAATGCCTGCCAGATAGCAATAAAAGAAGAAGAAAAAGAAGAGTTTGGATTTATATCCCCCCATTCTCTCCTGTAGGAGACTCAAAGGGGCTTACAATCTCCTTGCCCTTCCCCCCTCACAACAAACACCCTGTGAGGTGGGTGGGGCTGAGAGAGCTCTGAAGAACTGTGACTAGCCCAAGGTCACCCAGCTGGGGTGTGTGGGAGTGCACAGGCTAATCTGAATTCCCCAGATAAGCCTCCACAGCTCAAGTGACAGAGCAGGGAATCAAACCCGGCTCCTCCAGATCAGAGTACAGCTGCTCTTAACCACTATGCCAATGCTGCTTCATGGAGTAGAGGCCAATCAGTGGCTGCTAGCCATGGTGGCTAAAGAGAGCCTCTACATCCAAAAGCAGCAAACCTCTGAACACCAGTACTGGCAAGTAGCCACAGGGAGAGGGGGCTTAGCCTCGGTGCCCATGTGCTGGCCCTTCAGAGAAAGCAGTTGACCACGGTGTGAAAGGGGATGCTGGACTAAATGGACCATTGGTTGCTCTAGCGGGGCTCTTCCAGCATTCTTATGTACTTGTTATCTGCTGCTCCAGAAGGCAGGAGTAGTAGATCTAATAGGTTTAAGAAACAGGCTGATAATTTTCAGTGGGACATTAGCAGAAACTTCCTAAGGTTGAGTTCACCAGCTCACCAATGGGATCAGCTGCTTTTGAGTAAAGGCTAGACAGCCATCTGTCAGGAATGCTCCAATTCATTAAGAAGCAGGGGTTGGACTGGAAGGCCTATTATACTAGACCCCTTCCCACTCTGGGCTTCTAAGGTACTCAGCAGACAAAATGTCTCCATCTGAGAAATGTAAACCTTGTTTGTCATTCAGATTTCCATCTGCTTTCTATCCTGCCTCCAGTTATTTGCACAGTATGAAGTGGACTTGGAACATAGAGTTGAGTCAGGACCAAATTTTCCATCTGTGAAATGGAACTTCCATGCCTTCCCCTCCCAATACAGCCCACTGAACTCCATGAAATGAGGCTCCCGGGGGCGACAGGAGATGCTGAAGAATGGTATTGGGGAAGGGGAAATCAGTAGATGCCAACAGTTTAGTCTGGATTCAATCCATGCAGTTAATTTGTGCATTAGATTGGTGGCATAATTCTGGAGCAATATACCCTTCACCGTGCAGGCGTGTGTATAGTCAGGGAAGTCATAGGCTTAGACCCACTAGAGTTTTTCCTCTGGAGGGAAAACGCCCACCCACTGAGTTCACCTGCCCCATTTCCCCTTTTTGAAGTGGCTCAAAATGTCCCCTGAAATTCTGTTCCTGAGGGACAGGACTTCTAGATTTCCATAGAAGGAAGGGCAAGAAATTAGCATTCCACAAGTGGAAATCCTTCTACCTGATAGAAAACTGCAGTGACTAATGCATAATTTTGAATTTGCTATTCTGGCAAAACTCATCGCCTGTGGTTATAGACTACAAGCGGAGAGCTAGAATTTTACCCTTTATCCCTAGCTACAGTCCAAATTGACAATATTCAAAAATCTAGCAACGTGGGAATTTGTTCTCAGCAGGTCTTTGGATGTTCCATAGAAGCAAGGAACTCTTGTGCTGTATTAAGACTCAGAAGAAGAAACTGTGGATCTTTTGGCAGAACAGGTTGGCTCTCTGAGACATCAAAAGGAGAATATATTAAGTACTTACCATGTGAAGAACGTGCTATTCTACTATAACCAGAATAAGTGGAGAATTGTCAAAGTATTTACCGAATGAGAGAGTTGTGTCTCTGGCCGTGTTCCGTACTTCCTCTGTCTCGGACAGACACAAGCTGGCAATTTGTTCTATGCTTTCCACGCCCTGTTTTGCAGAACAGAAGAAAGGAGGGGGAACGGGGAGCAGAATAGTAACTGCGGTTTAATCACAGCAAATTATCTCATCACCCCAACATCACAACATGATGTCATTCGGTAACCAAAATGAAATAGGAGTCCAGCGGCGTCTTAAAGACAAACAGCATTTGTTCTGGCATGAGCAGTCGTGAGTCAGAGCTGACTCATGAAAGCTCATGGCAGAATAAATGGGGCCAGTCTGCAGGATGCCGCTGGACTCCTGTTTTATTTTGCTGCAGTGGACGAACACGGCTATCCCTCTGGAATTATACTGGAAAATCAACCAAGGTCATGGATGCCACAAGCAGCGGAGAGGAGCAGAAAACCCTGCATGCTGTCAGGCCTTGGACCAATAATCAATAAGCGGACTCTGGATGCAGGATCAGTAGTCTTTATTAAGTAGGCGACAAGTTCCCAAAATTCAGGAAGCCAGTTCTGCTCAATCTAGCTTCTGCATCCATTTTTATCTCTATTGGCACTCCCCTGAATCCCCCCTTCCAATTTCCCAGAGAATGTGTGAAAGTAAAGTGTGAACAAGATTGTTTTTGAAAGAAGGCATCCCAAGGCCAAGGCAGAGATAGTCAGATAGCCTCCTGCCGAGTTCTGTTCCTTCCTCCTACCCCCTCCCGGAGCCTCAGGAACGGTCAGCCGGGTCAGCCTAGTTATCTACATTTGTAAGCATACAGAAACAGATCAAACAGAAAGCAGGTCCATTAACATGTCATAGAGTCGGTTACACTGTGTAAAGCATACAGCGGAACCAGCACTCCCTCACCCAGGAGTTAATCCCGTCACCATGTGGCGCCCCAGGAAGGCGGGTGCAATTCCTGACACATGCTCAGCTTAGGCATCGAGCTTTACCTCTGTTCCAGTTTATGTAACTGGCACTGGACTGCCTGCTCCTCAACTCCAGATCAGAAGCAAAATCAGACCAATATACCAAGAGACTACGGGTTTTTCTGTATTCTCGTTTGCTTTGTTTGTGTGTTCCTGTTGCTTGCAAGAGTGGGGGAGATCTGTCCTGCATGTATTTTGCTCCCTCCAGTGGCCAATTCCATATTACATTGGTTTAAATATGGCATATCTCCTACAGGTTTAAACTGCAGGTTTTTAAGAAGCACATAAAGCAATGCATTATCTAATTGACCAGTGGACATGTGAAGAACAGACAAAAGAAACCCCTGAAGCAACAGGAACATACAAGAGAGGAAAATGAGAGTGCAGAAAAGCCCCACAACACAGTGAATATACTGAAAAGCTAGGACGGACAGCTAACTGCAGATGTCTTATACTGGTCTGAAAACTGTGATTGGCAGGAGATCAAAAGGAATTCTACTGTTGACCTAGAAGGAGTGGCAGTTGGGAGTGGCAGTTGGGAGTGGCAGTTGGTAAAGAAGGTGGGGGAAGTGTAGGAGGAGTGGGGTGTGGGATTCAGGAGGATCCTGAAAGAAGGAAGTGAAGCCAGCAATCCTTCCCTGCGGGAAATAGCTGTGTTGCCTGCTCCTGGTTCCACAGACTAGAAATTTTGTGTCCAACAAGCATATGCCTGTTTATCTAAGGAGTGACAGCCAAGCAATCTCTCTCCACAGCTACAAACACCTACTGATAAAACAAAACAGTTACATTCTTGTGACAAACTATTGCATAGAATTATAGGAAGTTTCCCCTATTCCTGTTGCCTTTTCACCTGCCAAGTTTAAAGCTGAAACCTCCCTGATGTGACCATTTCTCCACAAGACTGAAATAAAACAGTTTATGGCTTATGAATTAATATCAGCCTCTGGTGTGCCATCTTCAGACATATACCCATGAAGGACTTTTCAGTTTCTCAGTTCCTAGGCTGGGTCAGAATACATCTATATACATTAAAAAATTTCTGACAGGTGTGGGGAGAGACAGAGAAACCAAGAAGAAGGAAAAGGAGACTCCCAGTTAAGTGACAAAGGAACTGGGTAATTGTCATAAATGCTTACGTGAGCAGTGGTATGAGCCACTTGCCAAAAAGAGGGACCACCACTAGTTTCTCTGTCGCTGCGACATACCAATCAATCAATCAATCAATCAATCAATCAATCAATCAATCAATCAACACAAGCTGAAGCTAAATTCCCAGCTGGACAAATAATTTAATAGCGAATTAAAGAGGGTTACAGGAGAGATTGCAGAGGCGTAATCTTCCAACAATCCCCTCTAACAATAATGCCTTTATCGCAACATGATGCACCCTTTCTTTTAATGTGGCTTTTGTTTTGAGCATTCAGGATTCTATGCACATAAAGCTCCACGTGAACTTGAGAGAGACTAGAAACGTTTCCGCATATTATGCAATTATCCCTGTTAGGGGTGGGGAAAAGACCGATTTCTAAAGAGGAATTAAAAACTGCACTTTTAAAAAAAAAATCACACATATACACAGTAATGAATTACCACTAGGGCTGATTGGTAGTTAACAGTCCAGTCCTGGGGACCATTGTACAAGCATGACAGAGCTTGGCAGAGGATGCTAAGGCTTCCATGTGGCTAAAAAGCCAGACATCACAGTCTCATGCTGGCATTAGGATAGCCCAGCCGTAGCTACAAGAGAGGGTGTGGTGACAATTTTCACCCATGCCTGCCCCTCTCAGACACTGGTGCTTCCTGGTGCCCCCTTATTTATATACTCCATTTATACCCCAATTTTCTCACCTGAAGTGGCTTGCATATAAATCCATCACTCTCCATTTATCCACTTTATCCTCACAACAACTCTATAAATTAGATCAGGCTGAGAGTGTTTGACTGGTGCAAAGTCACCCAACAAGCTTCCATGACAGAGTCAGGATTTGAACCAGGGTCTCCCTGATGCTAATCTGGCACTCAAATCACCATACAGTGCTGGTTCTTGCCAGTGGATGAGTATTTGGCTCCACCTCACAGACTATAACAGAGACCCGTGGAGCCATGGGACGTCTAACCCCTGAAGAATACACTGCATGGGAGAAGGGGATGCTGACTGGCAGGCAGTTATGTCACTAGCTTCTACAAGACGCTAGGGCCATTGCCTCTGATTGCTTCCCAGAAACAAGGAGGGGCATCGGAAAGATCTGTTTGCCAATTTGCTGGTGTTCAAATGCCAGTTCCAGGTTTTTGTGGATCCTGGCAAAGAGTTCCCTTGGTCATGCCCTCCTTCCCTCCGACCCACCCACATGCATGCGCCTCACCTGTTTGTCCTTCGGCTGCCTGCCTACAAACCCCACCCCCCACGGCCTCTGCTCACAGCTGCCTGAACACCTGTAGAACTTTGCACAGTGACAATGGCAGAGTGAGCAGATGAGAGCACCTGTCACTAGTAACAGTTACAGAGTGGGTGAGCGAGTCGACAGCAGTGTGACTCGCCAGAAACCCTGGGCCCTCCCAGCTGCCCCGCTTCAGGCAAGGCTAACACGCTTCAGGCAAGGCTGATCTTGGCCCTTCCCATCAGCAACCAGCTACTTTCCATTCCCCTCAGCTCTCCCCACAATAATGAAAGCAAAAACAGGGATATGGCACTTAGCCTTGGAGGGTGCTTATTTTTTAATTTGTTTTTATATCCTCGCTCATTTTGTTGACTGTTGCCCCTCCCTACACCACTGGCCACCTACAAAACACAACCAACCATACACCAGCGCTTCCCTGAAAAACTTGCAAACACTTACTCTGAGGTTTTTGAGCGCCAGGCATGCAGCTTGCTGAAATTTCACGTTGTCATTACTTAAGACGTCTGTGTAAAAAAGAAGTGCCTGGAAAACACAATCAGATACCAGTCCATCATTAAGCATTTCCAAAAAAAGCCCCAGTGTCAAGGCCAGAACCGACTACCCTGTAGGACACAGCCAGACTCAAGTACCAGCAGTGGCGCAGGAGGTTAAGAGCTCGTGTATCTAATTTGGAGGAACCGGGTTTGATTCCCCGCTCTGCCGCCTGAGCTGTGGAGACTTATCTGGGGAATTCAGATTAGCCTGTGCACTCCCACACACGCCAACTGGGTGACCTTGGGCTAGTCACAGCTTCTCGGAACTCTCTCAGCCCCATCTACCTCACAGGGTGTTTGTTGTGAGGGGGGAAGGGCAAGGAGATTGTAAGCCCCTTTGAGTCTCCTGCAGGAGAGAAAGGGGGGATATAAATCCAAACTCCTACTCCTACTCCTCCTCTTCTTCTTCTTCTTCTTCTTCTTCTCCTACTACTACTACTACTACTACTACTACTACTACTACTACTACTACTACTACTACTACTACTACTACTACTACTACTACCTTTTACCACTTGCCTTCCATCACCAATGAAATTGCATTTCAGGCAGGTGGCAGGAGAGGCCAAAGCAGGATAGAAGTGGGAACTGTGGAGCGCAAGAACTAGATGGTTGGATTGGCAGACTACGATCTGGGAGACCCGGATTTGGATACCCACTCTGCCATGGAAGCTTGCTGGGTCAGTCATGCATACTCTCACTCTAACCTCCCTCACAGGGTTGTTGTGACGATAAAGTGTAAGAGGGGAAAACTACACTTCAAGCTGCTTTAAGCCATTATTGGAGAGAAAAGCAGGGTATATTTATCTAAATATCTTTTCAACCATCTGTGTTCAAAATCTGGCATGTTACCACCACTCCAGTTCCTCAGAATACTCCCTCGATCCAAGTACGTTCCACCTTAGCCAACCAGCTGCTGTTTCCTCGATGATTTACTCTTGAGGATTCTGTCAAGCAACCAGCATTTATCTATCTATACCAGGGGTAGGGAACCTGCAGCTCTCCAGGTGTTCAGGAACTACAATTCCCATCAGCCTCTGTCAGCATGGCCAATTGGCCATGCTGGTAGGGGCTGATGGGAATTGTAGTTCCTGAACATCTGGAGAGCCGCAGGTTCCCTACCCCTGATCTATACATATTTATCCCACCTTTTCTCCAAGAAGTTCAGGATGTCATAGTGATGTCTAAAATGCTGGGAAAAACTGGTCTCTTGCCAGGCCCTATTCTTGACCTGATAGATTCTACCTGGACTCCATCCCCAATCTAATAGTTCCTCCTTTGGTTTGGTCTGCTCTAGCCCTCCCTACATAGGCCTCATAAGAAGAGAACTGCTGAATCAGACGAGTGGCCCATCTAGTCCACCATCCTATCCAGTGGTGGGATTCAAATAATTTAACAACTGGTTGTTTACGAACACCATTTTAACAACTGGTTCTGCCGAAGTGGTGTGAACCTGCTGAATCCCACCACTGATCCTATCCAGTGGTGGGATCCAAAAATTTTAGTAACAGGTTCCCTTGGTGGTGGGATTCAAACTGTGGCGTAATGCCAATGGGGTTGGGCGGGGCACGACGGGGGCGTGGCTGGGCATTCTGGGGGCGGGGCATTCCTGGGCGGGACTGTGGCAAGGACGCAGCCGCTGCACCGGTCCTTGGGCGGGAAACAAATGCACGCAGGCGCAGGCTGCCACGCACACCGGTGCACCGCCTGCTAGACTGCTTCAAGTTCTGCGCGCTACTGCTGAGAGGAGGGGCGTAACTAAGGCAAAAATCACGTGGCAAAATCACCAATTAGTAATCCCCTCTCGGCACACACAAATAATTAGTAACCTACTCTCAGGAACCTGTGAGAACCTGCTGGATCCCACCTCTGATCCTATCCCTCATACAGTGGTCAACCAGCTCCCCTGGAGGTTGAGGAATTCCCCTGAGATTGAATCCCAGCACTGATACTCCAAGGTTTACTGCCTCTAAATGTGGCGGCTCCCCTTAGTCAGAATAGCTAGTAGCTACTGACAGATCTTTCCTCCACAAATTATGCCTTTTATTCACTAACTGTGAAAAGAAGTATTTCCTTTTGTTTGTCCCGAATCTGCTGTCCACAAGCTTCATTGGATGCCCTCAAGATCTGGTATTTTGGAAGAGGGAGAAAAGGTTTTCTCCTTCCACTTGGTCTATCCCACCCAAGAAACACTAATGTTTGTCATCAGCTATAGTTCTGGGTTTGGCCAAAGCTTCCTGTTCAGTATCCGACTTAGGTCTATGAAGTGGGGCTTACTCCCAGGAAGACGACCTTAGAATTGCACTGTAAGTGTCCCGAGGGTTTAAAATGATTAAATGACTATGAATTCCACCTGCCACTGCAAAAGACTCATCCCTGGTTTGAAGAACCTGGTTTGCTGAACAGCACACTGTTGCATTAATTCCTGATTGAAAAATGAAACGCTGCCTTTATTTTTATCCCACCCCTTCTTCCAAGGAGCTTAGGGCGACATACGTTGTTTATCCTTCTCTACATTTTATCCTCAAAACTTCCCTAGGTTAGGTTAAGTGAAAGTGTCCGGCCAGGTCATGCACTGAGCTTCTGTAGCCAAATGGGTTGTCACTCCCTACAGCAGCCGAGGTCTGCTGTTGAAACCAGGATCAGAGCCCAGGATCATGTCGGCATCTCCTCTGCTCCTCATTCCCAATTGGCTGTTGCTTTAGAGTTTGAATGTGGGACTCCTACATCCTAGTCTGCGACTCTAACCACTGTGCCACACTGATTCTTGCAGGGGTTAAAATGCCTTCATTTACCACATAGTCTCTTGGGGTTGCCTATAAAGAAGTCGCCAGCAGAACGGGGAAACATACCTTTTCTCTGAAATTCCTATTGGCTGCCGCACGTGAGAGGCATGATACAGCTGCTCTGCCAACACGATGGTTTTCATCCAGCTGAAGAAGTGCTAGTAGCCGCAGGGTCTGTGGCAGGGGCACCAACTGACCCAGTCGTTTCCCTTTCAGTTTCTTTATCTTCTTCACCCTTCCAGGATGCTTCAAGTCCTCAATTAACAGCACTGGAAGGAGAACAACCACGAATGTGTGAAAAGCGAATTTTGTTCACGTTTCTTCCCTTTGCTCCTCGGCCACTGAGACACGTCACCGAACAGTGCCTCTAAAGTGAATACAACTGCAGGTACATATGACTCGTTGAAGCTAACTTGGATTAGTCAAATGACCCAGGTCAGACATAACGCAAAGTAACGGCTTATTTAATCATACCAAGTTTAATCACTCCCTGACTTGGATGGCCCAGGTTAGCCCAATCTAGTCAAATCTCAGAAGCTAAGCAGGGTTTGTTTTGATTCGTACTTGGATGGATAGGAGACCACCAAGGAAATCCAGAGCTTCCGTGCAGAAGCAGGCAATGGCAAAACCTCCGTAAGAATATCTGTAAGAATATCTACCAATCTGTAAGAATATCTACCAATCCATGGCAGAGGCGGAGCTACAAGGGGACCAGGGGGTGCGCATTGTGTCAGGGGGTGCATGTTGAACCGGGCACGTGCCTGGGGGGAAGCAAAAATTTCAGGTTTTTTGTATTTTTAGTGTTTTCAGTTTTTGGCCTGCAGGGGGCAGAGTTTTTAGGCTAGCAGCACCAAAATTTTAGGGAGTTTTCGGGGGACTCTTTTGATGAGACCACCCAAGTTAGGTGAGGTTTGGTTCAGGGGGTTCAAAGTTATGGACACCTAAAAGGGGTGCCCCATTCCTCATTTTTTCCAATGGGAGCTAATAGGAGATGGGGGCTACACCTTTGAGAATCCATAACTTTGGATTCCCTGAACCAAACTTCACCAACCTGGCTGGTATCATCAGGATAGTCTCCTAAAGATACCCTGTAATTTTTGCTGCTGCTAGCTTAAAAACTGCGTTCCCTGCAGGCCAAAAACAGAAAAAACACTAAAAATACAAAAACACAAACGGAAATGGGGGGGGGGAGCAAAACTCAGATTTTGCACCAGGCTCCATTTTCCCTAGCTACGCCTCTGATCAATGGTTTCATCACAAATAACACTGTGCCTAGGAGGCACCCACACACTGTAACTGCCCCAGGATTCTCAACCAAACAATAATCTGGCCCCAACCACTAACCTTCTTTAGCAAATCTGGCCAAATATTTTTCCAGGTTGCTCACACGATGTTTCTCCAGGTAGCTGTAAAACTGGAATAATGTAACGGAATCATCTTGGAGAGTTGCTGAAGGAAATAACAGGCTCCCTCCAGCGATCTGCTCCAGGAACATCTGCAACACTGAAGGAGAATGCAGAGAAATCTCAATCTACCCCAAAGTTTTTCAACTCAAAGTTTGCATTTCGAAAATTTTCAGGACAATTGCAGAGATAAATGTAAGATACTACCCTTAGGCAGAAAAAACAAAATGCACAAATATAAGGGGACACCTGGCTTGACAGCCAGTGATGAGGGAAGGGGGGACTGCGCCCGGGGCATGAGCTGCCCCCTCCCACCCTGAAATGCCCCCACCCCAACACACCCTGCCCCCAAAACAGCTCTGCCCCAACACGTGACAGCAATGGCAGCGCCCGGGACAAGCCGCCCCGGATGTCCCCATTGCCGCTACGCATCAGTTGACAACAGTACATGTGAAAGGGATCTGGGAATCTTAGTAGACCACAAACTGAGCATGAGTCAGCAGTGTGATGTGGCAGCCAAGAAACCCAGTGCAATTCTGGGCTGCATCATCGGGTATAGAGTGTCTAGAACGAGAGATGTAATAGTACCACTCTATTCCGGATTGGTCAGACCTGACCTACAATAATGTGTTCAGTTCTGGGCACCACAATTCAAGCAGGACATTGACAAGCTGGAACAGGTTCAAAGGAGGGTGACCAACATGGCAAAAGGTCTGGATTGCATGCCCTATGAGGAGGGGCTTAAGGGATTAGAGACGTCTGGAGAAGAGAAGGTTAAGGGGGTGACATGATAGCCATGTTTAAATATTTGAAGGGATGTCCTGTTGGTGAGGGAGGAGGCTGGTTTTCTGCTACTCCAGAGACTGGGACAAGGAGTCATGGGTTCAAGGTGCAGGATAGATTTCACCTAAGCATTAAGAAGAACTTCCTAACGGAAAGGGCTGTTCGACAGTGGAATACACCGCCTTGGAGTGCAGTGGAGTCTCTTTCTTTAGAGGTTTTTAAACAGAGGCTGGAGGGCCATCCGTCAAGAGTGCTTTGGTTATGTATTCCTGCAGGGCAGGGGGTTAGACTTGGTGGCCCTTGTGGTCTCTTCCAGCTCTATGATTCTGTGACCTGTGATTGTAATGTCTAATAAGTACAGTAATCGCAAAAAGAAAATAAGCACCAACCGGTCCCTTGCCAGCAGATAGTTTAGGCATTTCACACCTTTGGATCTACTGAAGTCCAAAGCTGCTGCCAAAATACAGGAAATTCCTGCTGGTCTGAACTTCTGTTTTCTGAACAATTCTGTTATGTCTACAGCAAGTCCTACATTCGTTTTAAAAATAAACAGGGGATAATCTCAGTCCAATGTAATAATACCGTCACGTGCCTTTTGCACCAGGGGCAGACAAGTACCTTTCTCTAGGTGTCCTGGATATTTCTCCTTTGTTTTAAACATCAATATGTATTTCAGCGAATTCCAAAATCTCTCTACTGGACAGAGCAAGATGCTTCCCCGTTCAGTGCACTCACTCCAGATCTTCAGGCAATGCTTCTGCTTTTTAGCTTTGTGGATAACTGTGGAAGGTAGATTTGGAGGGGGGGGGTCAGCAAAGGAATAGGAACTTCTTGTCAGTGGAAAGTGAAACGCCAGATGGCATGGCTGAGATTGAGCCAATGCAATTCCGTATACATGTAACCCCACACCTATAGATGGGAACGTACAGTTGGCTGCCAAATTGTGCCACTTGCACATCACTACATTCCAAAACAGCTGGATCCAAAGCCTTATGCATCCTTGGATCTGCCTCTGCCTTCTTGCATGGCAGGAGTGCCAAATTACTTCAGGAAACAAAAGGGTACACAAGAAATCGATACACAGATTGTCCACTGTTTCCTTTCCATTTTGGTCCCAAGAGAGAGACAGGAGGCTATTGGAAGCGGTAGATCCGTTTTGTGGAGGCAGGTTTAGTCAAAGGTTATTTAGAATATCCTCACCAGCTAAATCCATTATAACTGCATACACGCTCTCTGTGTTACAACCCCAAGAAATATTAAGTGTTCTGGAGAGCATGAAATTATCCTCATGGTCCGTGCTCATGTATAGACATTTGCCCAATGAGCAGCCTTCTTCTTTACTCATTTAGATGCTTTTCCTATTGTTTGGCATCAGACAACGATGCAATGGCACATCAGCTAGGTCTTTGCTTGTCCCATGTGTAGACTAAAGATCTGGTATCTTTCTCTTAAGAAAATGGCTTGGCTTATTTGTCCAGCCATTTTGAATAGTCTCACCAGATGCTTACTAACTACGCATTTTGTTCCCCTTTTCTTCTGTTACTCTTTTGATAAATGGATCCACTCCACAGCCTGGATACATGGCCCACATCATGGTTTGAATAATGTCAGGTTTCTCCATGCAAGGGAAAAGGCTGAAGCAATAGCACCTTCCAGGGCCCTTCTCCCTCCCAGCTTCTCCTTCTTCCTCCAATCCAGGGACTAGGCCTTGTCAGGAGCTGGGTACACCCTGCTGGGTCTGAGTACACCCTGCTGCGCCGCACCAAGGGAGCTAGCTTCCAGCCTGCTCTGGCCTAGTGAGGCTGGGGCTGCCTGACCCTTTTTCCACCCCATCAGGTGCTCTCCCCTGGATCTGGCCTTCCTGGATCTCACTGGCTGGATCTCACTCAGCCTCCTTTGTTGTTGCCACACCCCTTCCCCTCCCTCCCCTCCCCTCCCTCCCTCCCTCCCTCCCTCCCCTTCCCTTGCATGCCACCCCTCCCCCTCCCTCCGCTAGGGTTGGTGGGCAATGTCCAGATGTCAAGCCCCTTCCCTCCCCTCCCCCTCCCTCCCCTCCCTCCGCTAGGGTGGGTGGGCCATGTCCAGATGCCGGGCCCCCTCCCTTACATGTATCATACCATGCGAGCAGATTTGCCCTTCCTGGGGCAGAGGTGGAACGAGGGGAAACTGAGCCTGGGGTGCACACGCGCCCTGTGACCCTGCTGCAGTGTTGCTCACCCCGCCCCAGAAAGCCCCCGAATGCCCCGCCCTCTCGATGGCCTGGCCACATCTCCGCACTACTCCGCCCGGGGCGTCACATGCCCCCCCCCCCACCCCATGGGTGTTACGAATATGTTATGAATAAGGCCCTAGGACCTATGGCACTCCAGATGTTCAAGGACTACAATTCCCATCAGCCCCTACCAGCATAGCCAATTGGCCATGCTGGCAGGGGCTGATGGGAATTGTAGTTCTTGAACATCTGGAGAACCATAGGTTCGCCACCACTGCCCTAGCGTGTTGCTGGGCTGCTCTCTTGGCTGGGGAACTCCCAATCCTTGCTCTCTCCAACTCTTCTGGTGGCTTCCCTGCTACACTGTGCTTCAGCCTCCTTGGCTGCATCAGGCTCTGCTTGCTATAGCTGACCCTGGGTCACCTCTGACCAAGTTGGAAAATGGGGGTTGGAGGCACTACCTCTGGACAGATAAATGGACCACTCCATGTCTTCACCTAGAGGCGTAGATGGGCCAAACTGCGCCCGGTTGGCAATGTGCTTTTTCCGCCCCCCCCCAATGGACCACCCACGGCACCCCCCACCCCACTTCACACACTTACCTACGTTCCTTTTCTTTTTTTAGCACTTTTTGAGGCTGAAAAAAGCAGCCTCTTCACAGTTCAGGGGAAAAACTGCTTGACGAACTATACTTCCCAGGAGACCTTGTAGGTCTCCTGGGAACTGTAGTTCCTCAGGCAGTTTTTAGCCTGAACTGTAAATAGGCTGCTTTTTTGCGTGGCCTGGGACCTCTGTACCTGCGGGACCGTCTTACCCCATATGTCCCAAATAGGTCTCTGCGTTCGGCAGAGGCCAACTTACTGGTGATCCCTAGCCCCTCGATGATACGGCTGGCCTCCACCCGGGCCAGAGCCTTCACAGCTCTGGCCCCTGCCTGGTGGAACGCTCTTCCATCAGCTGTCCGGGCCCTGCGGGATCTTGCTGAGTTCCGCAGGGCCTGCAAGACCGAGCTGTTCCACCGGGCCTTTGGGGAGACCAGCCGTTGATAAGGGGCCCTCCTTTTCCTCTCCCTCCTTTATAACACCTTGGAGATCCTGCCATCCCTTTCCTTTTTGGGGTTTATGGGAATTGATAGCAGGCGCCATCCTGAATTAATTAATGCTGCATTTTAGTTGGGGTAGGCTTTATTTTATTAGAGCTGTTTTAATCCATATTTATTGTATTGTATTTGATGTTGTGCTCTATCTGTGTTGTTCACCGCCCTGAGCCCTTTGGGGGCGGGAGGTTTATAAACCCAAGTAATAAATAATAAATAAAAAGAAAAAAAGAAAAGGAAAGTAGGTAAGTGTGTGAAGGGGGGCGTGTGTGTGCCACGGGGGTGGGGCGCCGCGGGGGGCCCTGCGGGGGGCGTGGGGAAAAGCGGGAGGGGCCGGGGGCGATTTTCCGGCCCCCAGGCGTGAGCCCGGTGCATGACGCACCCCCCGTCCCCTTGGCGCTCCGCCACTGTCTGCACCAATGGACATGGATTGATGGGTAAAGGAGTACAAGAATGCCAAGGAAGGGTGGCCAGAGATAGTTCTACATAGAGTTGCCAGATCTGGGTAGGGAAATACCTGGAGATTTAGAGGTGGAGTCTGGGAGGGCAGGATTTGTAAAGGGGAGGGACCTCAGCAGGGTACAATTCCACAGAGTCTGCCTCCCGAAGCAGCCATTTTCGCCAGGACAACTAATCTTTTTAGTCTGGGGATGAATGACAATTCTGGCAGATCCCCAGGCCCCACCTAGAGGATGACAACCCTCGTTCCCCATCTCTGATATTATGCAGTTCATGACTTACTCTCTTCAACAGAAGTCAAGTTCCGCGGCACAGGAGCAATTATAGCAGAGATGATCTCCAGCACATGTTTCTGTCGTGACACCTCCTCCATGAGGCTGTTCTGGACAATTGGAGCTAAGTTCGGTGCAACAAGTTTCTGGAGGCAGGGGAAGAAAAATTATATTTCTGTTTAGTATCTAAGAACTTGCCACATTTGGCTGGACATGATCCAAAGATTCCCCAGGGCCAGCAGCGAGAACACCTGCCTCTCGTCTCTCTGATGAAACGCACATCGTCAACTGCAACCCAACAGATGTGAGGTAATTACATTTTGGCGACCTCTGGTTATGAATAAAACTACTTCCTTCCTTTTGAAATTACTACATGCTGATAACTGGTTGCCAAAATTACAGACACAGAGAAATGTACAACGATAATATAACACGGCTGTTCTTGCACTGCACACTGGAGGCCAATTCAAATATTATGTTCCCAGCGCAAGCACTATCGAAAAAAGGATCGCACGTAGCAGCAACTTACGTGGAAGTTACAAACATCCAACTATGCAACTCTGGTTCTTCCTCACAGTTTTACAGTTCTCAGTAATCCACGTGCAAACCATGCACACATTTATGCCGGGGCTGTATAACAAGTGTGCAAGGTGTTCCACTATATATTTCATATCAACATGGCTGCAAGGCCTAATTCTGTTCGAAGAAAGCTCATTGAAACATGGTTTCCCCACCTGTAGAAGAGCTTTGCAGAGCTGCAGATGAACGTCTAGAAGTGTGTCTAGGTCGTCACTGCCTGTGGTTAACTCCTCATTTTCTGCCTTAGTATCATAGCCCAGGGAATGAAATGTGCCATCATTGTAGGTGCTGGTGCTAGGAAAGAAAATGTATACTTTAGAGTATGGTAAGCAGATCAATAGAAAATATGGGATTGGATCCCATGAACAAGATATGCATGCACTAGACAGCCTGCTTCTTCTTCCACTTGTACGTCTGTTGTAGAAGGACTTATTGAAACCACAGATTTTGTGAAAATGGAAGGGACAGTGGAAGAGGGTGGCAGCTTTGAAGCAATCTGGGGCAAATCAAACTTGTTTATGGGATCCAAGCCTGTAAACAAGTCATTGTTATATCTTCCTTTACATTATGACAGGCCATAATGGGCAGTAACTACATTCAGCTATCATGGACAAATTCCAATTTATTTGCAATAAAAACCAGTTTGGTTTATTTGGGAACTCCTTATTCACTCCCCAAGCTCTCACACATGGATCCACTTAATAGTTTCCTAGTTTTCAGTTCTACAATTCAACTGCAATTGGTTGTGACATCCAAATACTGACGGTCTAACAAATTGCCATTTTCTGATAAATACAAGACCATCTAAATGGAAATTAAATCCTGTTTTAAAGTTCTGCTGTGGTGGGGGGGGGGGGGAGGGAGAAATGACAAACTTCTTAATGCATCCAGTCATGGCAACAAATGTACAAATGCTATACAACACTGAAAGATGCTTATCGGTCTTTACCACGAGCAGCTGTAGGCCATTCTGATCATTGCATGATTCACCTTGTACCTGCTTACAAACAAAGATTTAAAGCCACAAAACCAATAATTAAATCAGTGAGAACTTGGACTGAAGAGGCAAAGTTAAAGCTGCAGGCTTGCCTTGACTGTACAGACTGGAATATTTTTAAAGACACCTCTGCAGATTTAGATGAACTCACAGATACTGTAACATCATATGTCAGCTTCTGTGAAGATCTTTGTATACCAACCAGGAACTTGCGTATATACAGTAACAACAAACCTTGGTTCACAGCTAAACTTAAGCAGTTACGTCGTTCCAAAGAAGAGGCCTACAGAAAGGGTGATAGAATGCTGTACAATCAGGCCAGAAATGTATTAACAAAGGAGATCAGAGCAGCAAAAAGAAACTACTCTGAAAAGCTAAAAAATCAGTTTTCACCAAACGAAACAGCAAACATGTGGAAAACTCTCAAAAATATCACCGGTTACAGCAAACCACCTTCCCAAGCTGAAGGAAATCAGCAATTGGCAGACAACCTGAATGTGTTCTACTGTAGGTTTGAAAACAATCTACAGTCACCTTTCTCCACAACCTCTATCTCAGATGCACCAACAATAGCCAAACTTCCTACAACTGGACCCATTTTATTGGGTTTACAACCCCTGGTGATCTCAGAAAAGGAAGTGCAAGATCTATTTCACAGACAGAAGCCTGGAAAAGCACCAGGCCCAGACAAGATAACACCTTCTTGCTTAAAAGTCTGTGCTGTCCAATTGGCTCCCATCTTCACCCAAATCTTCAACAAATCACTAGAGATGTGCTATGTTCCTTCCAGCTTCAAACACTCCACTATCGTCCCAGTGCCGAAGAAGCCTTCCATCAAGGAACTGAATGACTACAGACCAGTTGCTCTAACATCTGTAGTTATGAAAACTTTTGAAAGGCTAGTGATGTACCATTTGAAAACCATCACGGATCCACTGTTGGACCCCTTGCAATTTGCATACCGAGCAAATAGATCGACAGATGATGCTGTTAATATGGCTTTGCACTATATCCTACAGCATCTTGAATCGCCAAAGACCTATGCAAGGGTCCTCTTTGTTGACTTTAGTTCAGCATTCAATACTATCAGACCGGACATTCTTCTAACCAAACTAAATCAGCTAGCAGTACCTGAGCATATTTGTAAGTGGATTACAAGCTTCCTAACAGATAGGAAACAGCAGGTGAAGCTAGGAAAAATTACATCAGACACCTGTAAAATGAGCACAGGGCCCCCCCCAAGGCTGTGTACTTTCACCACTTCTCTTCTCTCTGTATACCAATGACTGCATCTCAAACGATCCATCTGTTAAAATACTGAAATTTGCAGATGATACAACAGTGATTGGTCTCATTCGAGACAACGATGAAACCGCATACAGACGGGAGGTTGAACAACTAGCCTCGTGGTGCCACTGGAACAATCTAGAACTGAACACACTTAAAACCGTAGAAATGGTGGTAGATTTCAGGAGAAACCCTCCCATCCTACCTCCTCTCACAATACTAGACAACACAGTATCAGCAGTAGAGACCTTTAAATTTCTAGGCTCCATCATATCTCATGACCTAAAATGGTCACCTAATATCAAGAATGTCATCAAAAAAGCACAACAAAGAATGTTTTTTCTGCGCCAACTCAGGAAGCTCAAACTGCCCAAGGAGCTGCTGATACAGTTCTACAGAGGAATCATTGAGTCTGTCATCTGCACCTCTATAACTGTGTGGTTTGGTTCTGCAACCCAACAAGATCGACACAGACTGCAGAGAATAATCAGAACTGCAGAAAAAACAATTGCTGCTAACCTGCCTTCCATTGAGGACCTGTATACTGCACGGGTCAAAAAAAGGGCTGCGAAAATATTTACTGACCCCTCGCATCCTGGACATAAACTGTTTCAACTCTTACCCTCTAAACGTCGCTACAGAGCACTGCACACCAAGACAACTAGACATAAGAACAGTTTTTTCCCGAATGCCATCACTCTGTTAAACAAATAATTCCCTCGATAATGTCAAACTATTTATTATATATTTTTATATAATTACTGCACTACTTTTTTCATCATTCCTATTGTCCATCTCCTCCCACTTATGACTGTATGACTATAGCCTGTGCTGACATTCATTTTATTATATGATTTTACATTTAATGTTTTCATTACTATTGATTGTTTCCTGATTGCTTACTAGACCTATATGACAATCATTAAGTGCTGTACCTTATGATTCTTGACAAATGTATTTTTCTTTTATGTACACTGAGAGCATATGCACCGGAGACAAATTCCTTGTGTGTCCAATCACACTTGGCCAATAAAGATTCTATTCTATTCTATTCTATTCTATTCTATTCTATT
Organism: Sphaerodactylus townsendi; assembly: GCF_021028975.2. Taxonomy (NCBI): domain Eukaryota; kingdom Metazoa; phylum Chordata; class Lepidosauria; order Squamata; family Sphaerodactylidae; genus Sphaerodactylus; species Sphaerodactylus townsendi. Next base: position 115,333,356 of record NC_059429.1, read on the forward strand.
CTATTCTAAATTGCACTTTCTTTACGCAGAATGAGACCCTAAAATAGTTCAGATCTACAAAGAAAGTCTACTAGCTGCAAACAGAATCCTTTGCGGAATCTAGTTTGGCCTGCATACGAAACAGGGTCTTTTCTGTTGTAGCCCCTGTGTTTTGTTGCACCCTCCAATGAAAGGTGCATGTGGACCCCTCTTTGCTATTCTTCTGGAAACAAGTTACAAAGCTACATTTTCAAAAAGTGTTTGCCGACTGGAGCTAGTCTTCTTACCTTTCTATTTGCATCATGCTATTAGTTAATATTGCATTTGTATTGAGTAGCCAGTATTAACATTGTGAACGCAAAGGTAGCAGCAACTAATAACGCAGCGTAGACAGAAAGGTTTTTTAAAAGGTTGGGGGGAAAAGACCCAGCAAGCAAAAGCTTGAATGTTATACTCTTTGAAGTTCTTCTCCTCAAGTGTGATCTAGTAGTTAAGAAAAGGAGACTCTAATCTGAAGAATGTGGCTTGATTCCCCATTCGTCCACATCAGCAGTAGATTCTTATCTGGTGAACAAGGTTTGCTTCCCCACTCCTGCACATGAAGCCTGTTGGGCAACCTTGGGCTAGTCACAATTCTCTCAGAACTCTTTGAGCTCCACCTACCTCACAAGGTGTCTGTTGTGGGGAGAGGAAAAGGAGGAGTTTATAAGCCGCTTTGAGACTCCTTACAGTTGAGAAAAGAGGGATCTAAATCCAAACTCTTCTTCTTCTTTTCAAAATTAGCATTTATCTCTTGCATCTCGAGAAAGAACCTACCTGATACTGCGGGTCCTTACACTTCCCAAGGATGACAACTCGTCGGCACTGCAGTCAGCGTTGAGGAAATCAAAACTTTCCAGAACAGTCTCAACCATCAAGCTCTCCACTGAGGAATGTTTCAGCTGGTACTTTTTTGGCTGTTGGTAAACACAAAGTAAGCCAGGATTTCCCTTGCAGACAGAAACAAATTTTATCCAAATGGCTGCCGTGCCATCAAATGCACTTAGAACATTAGATGTCCAGACACTTCAAAACTAAACTTTTTTTTCTCCCTTGGTTATTTTTATATTCAAAATTAGAATATAAGGGAGGATTCCTATACTACGCTTTATATTGGGCCACTGCAATGATAGCTGTTTCATTAATGGAAATTATCCTTTACAGTGTAAGCCAAACCAGAGCTTTTCTATTTAGGACTGCACTGTAAAAAATGCAGTCAAAGCTTTAAGAAGGTGTAATCTAGATAATTTTAAAATGCAATCATTATGCTTCTTGATCTGGGAGACCTACTTATCCTAAAAAGTATCTTTACCAACAAACAACTGCCCAAATATTGAAGTCATTTTATTGGACCCTGCTACATATTCCCTTTACACAACATAGCAAGCGAATGTATTTTTTTTAACACAGGAAGTAAACGTATATATGGCAAAGAACACAGTTTTTGCACTTGACAGAATTACCTGCCTCAAGAGATGTGCCTGGTTACAAACTTTTCTCCTGGCCTTTAGGTGGCAGTGAAAAGCCTAGCATAAACATTTTCTTGCTACTGGATTAGTAGCAGCCTGGGATGGTTTTATTTCACTGTATGGGGAATTTATTACGGAACAGTAGTCCATTGACTATGGCAAATTTAGGAGTAACTATTTTAATAATGTTCCTATGCCTCCAAAAAGGTCAAAGGGGAGAAAGAATTCTGAGGCTGAGAAAGAAAGTATCACACAAAGGACTCCTAGGGAGCCACATCACTTAAGAAGCGTAGCAAGTGCTATCTCAGGCCCTTTCCCCACTCACCTTTGTCCGAGGGTTGCTGTGTGCAATTCCCAGCGCGCCCTGGCTTCCCCACGACCCCGCGGTCATCAAAAGGCGCCATTTCAAAAGGCGCCAGGAATTAAGCGTGCTGAGGGGGCGCAAGAGAGGCAGAGTTGGGGCGGCTGCATTCTTGCCGCCCCTGAAGTGTGGAGTGCAGCTGGACCCCGCACTACTTGAGAGTAGCGCAGGGCTTAAGGTAAGTGGGGAAAGGGCCTCATTACCTACAGCAGAAGCTCTGAACCTCTTTGAGCTTGTGGGACCCTTTGGAACTCAAGTATGGCAGGAACAGCCCCAAAATGGCCGCCACAGGAGGCACAGGCAGCCATAATATTGCAGCTTACCTTTGGTCATACCATGTTGTGGTGGCAGCTTCTGTCAAAGCAATGTTTCTAAAATAAACCTACACAGCCAGTCAAAGAACCATCTCAGAGAAAAGAAGATGAGGAAACAACGAATAGTAAGAACAAAACATGACATCAAAAACCTACCTTTAATTTGTCCTGGATACAGAAAACCTGGTATTCTAATTCATCAAGTTGGGAGGGGCCCGGGTGCCTTGACTTGAGCAAATGCAATACTGCCTGAACAGTTGTCGCGATTGATCTGATGCCTCCATCTGGGTTGGCACCAATATCATCTTTTGAACCTCTTTGACCAGTAGACAGGACTTGTCCTTGTTGTGCTGATGGGGGGCTCCAACTGAGGGTGAAAGTTTGGCTCTCGCCTCTATGCTGATCCAGGGGACATGATGGAATAGTCAGAGCAGAATCAGCGTGGGGTGTTTCCTGTAGGATGTCTAGAGTCCTACGGTGAAAAGGCTGGCTCAGCAGAACATCCCGTGGTTCTCTTTCTGCACAAGTGTCTCTTAGGAAAGCCAATGACAAAGTCCTTTGACTTGAAGGTGGAGTTAAGTTTCTGCTTTCTGAGCTTTTCTGATCTTCGGAGCTGAACGAACTATCTTCAGTGGTCTCAGTGAAGCTGTGACTTGTGTTCCTCAAACGCATGTTAAAATCACAGTCAGCCAAGTAGCTCAGGATACAAGGATCTTGGATCTCATCTACAATGTCTACCTGTTTTTTCCCTTGCTGTAAAACAGACTGGGACAAATATAAGCAGGCAGAAAGGTAAATATTCACATTATTCCTTTGCCCAATGGGTTTTACACCATATAAACTCAATCCATAAACTATATACTACTGTATCCTTTGATACATGTTCCATTTTAGGTACACACCTTTCTGGTTTTTTGCCTCTTCCCTCTGATGTTTAAAATCCATTTCATTATGGTATGTCTTTAGTTTTACCCAGTAAAATTATTATTTAAATTTATTGCATTTATACGCTGCCTTTTCCTGACCGTGGCATCTATTTGAAGTCAGGAAATTCAACTACTGTATTATAGGGATGACATTTTATTTATTTATTTATTTATTATTCTACTTTTATACCGCCCTCCCCCGGAGGGCTCAGGGCAGTTCACAACAGTAATAAGACAATAAATATGTTAAACATTAGAACAGTTTAAAAGCAGCATTCAATTTCTATATCAGTTAAAATAAAGATGGCATCCAGCTATTAAAACTCCTACAAAAGGGAACAGCGGGATTTTGAGGAAGAAAGTAACATGTGGCAAAGAAGAAAACATATGTTATTGGAAAAAAGGTTACGTGCGACATTATTTTAATGATTCATTCCTTATTTATGATTATTAGTCAAGAATACAACCATTTTCTTACTGGCAGTCTTCAAGCACAGAATGGATGGACATCTATCAGAAATGCTCAAATTCTAAATTTCTCAGACTGAGCAGAGGGTTGTAAGCCTTCTTCCAAGTTCATGACAGGTTATGTTTCATAAACTTGTTGAAGATTACTACTGCCATTCAGCAGGTGATAACTCCATGCAGTGACTCAAATCCAGGATAGAGAATGGAAACAGTCATAAACACAATATCTCATGACTCTCATGGGCATGCATATTATATGTATCGGATGCCTACTCCAACATGGATGCATATCCAACCTGCAATCACCATAATGCATCATTTCTAATCCAGTGTTAAAAATGTTGCACATGGCTCCAAATGGTAGATGTGGGCAGGAAAAGAACTACTAGCACATTATGGGTTGGATCCTGCAATCCATTAGGTCAAGGATCACAGAATCTTCCCTGACCTCCCCCTCCCAGAGCCATTTCTAATTCCGAGGAAGTTTATTCCCAGGGTTGAGGGACTTGTATGGACTAATGACTACAATGCTCAAGATGGTTGTAGTGGAGAGGGAGAAGGGGGGAGAATTTGCTGTTTACTTTCTTGTCCATAAGTAGAGCTCCACTCAAGCACAAAGGATGATCCTTCCCACTGTAGCTACTCAACAGAGCTATCAGCATTACTGATAGATGTCCATCCAGTCTGTGCTTGAAGACCACCAGTAAGAAAATGGTTGTATTCTTAACTAATAATCATAAATAAGGAATGAAAATGTTCCCCAGATCTGAAATCACCTAGAAAATGCATATGATTACACACTGAGATTCTGAAGTGGACCCATGGGTCCAAGGGGTTGGATCTTCACTCTTCGATAATGTGCCCTCTGCTCAACATTGGATATACCAGATACAATGTATGGATATCTTTCACTTTTTTTGAAACTGTAGTCCAGCAATATTTCACTACTATGACCTACCGATGCACTTCAGACATTTCATTAGGTTTGTTCCCATCCATTCCATAACAGACCATACAAGGAGATACAGTTCAAGGCAGGAGTGTCAAACACGTGGTCTGGTGGCCAGATTGGGTCACTTGAGAGGTCTTATCAGGTCCATGAGCCAGCTAAGGCACCTACCCACCCCTCACTCCCAATGTGCCCTGGCAAGCCTACAGTGGGCTCACCAGTCCAAACACCTACCCACTGCCCACTGAAGGCTAGCCAGTTCAGAAACATACAGGCCCACTCCCGATCTGGCCTGGTGAGCCACCCCCTCCCCTGTCATCCTGGGCTCCCCTGTAATCCTGCTGCAGGTTCACCAACTATAGCAGCCTAATCAAGTCACACTTATGTGGTACTCAGCCCTCATAACAAATGAATTCGACATCCTGGTTTCAGACTTCAGCAGAGAAGCCGTTCCTTCCTCAACCCAACTTACAAGGTAGTATTTCTCTCGGAAGCTGGGAGTGTTTGGTGGCGTCCAGCTGTATGTGGAGTTCTTTCTACTCCCCACAGAAAACTTGGCAGTGGATCCAGGAGACAAAATTAGGTTCTCTGCATCAAAAGGACTGCGGATAAGAAACAAAATTTGCTTAGAATCCAGGATGGTTAAAAGGCCATCTTTGAGTTTATCAGTGGGACAAAGCATTAATGCAGTTCTATACAGAGCATTCCCCAAGGGTTCTGTGTTGTGACTCCCACTGTATGGAATGACCTGCATGCGGAGACTGGGAGGTCATTCCTTAGGATGTGTAAAACTGGATTGGCCAGGAGAATATTTTTTACAAAGGTTGTCATAAATGGAATTGGTCAGAAAAGCAGTTTTATAAAGGGAATGTTACTGTCATTTGTTGTCTTGTTTGTACCGTATTTTTTCTAATTTTTGTAATCCAACACTTGCATTATCTTACAGTGTTTTTATACTTAAACAGTATACACTGTTTTATACTGTTATGCGTATGTAGTATGCCTTATTTTGTTTTTCTTTATTGCATTTTTTCCTTCTAATTTTACACAATGGACCTTTCAAGCCCATTTTAGTCAGTGAGCTTTGACTAGGATAACTTTGCAAAGGGTTGTGTTGCCTGGTGTTCAGATCTAGCATTTCCAGATAATGTTCCCCACTGTGGTAAACGTATAATTGCTTCTCCTGTGTTTAGAGGATCTGAACGCTTTATTGCTTCAGGTACAGAGGTATTACAGTTTTCCAAATAGGAAAAAAAAACAGTATTTTGTCCTTGGGGAAATATTACTTTTCCCACTAAATACAAAAAATCCAGTGCAATAGTGAATACAATATGATGTGATTGTCATCAGCACCTATTGGGCAGAACTCATGCCATCACTAAAAATGAAAGACCCCATGCCACCTATGGGCATAAGACATTGCAAACTTTATTCTATTTTTCATTATTTAGATCTGAGGGCTCCTGTAAAATACCGCTAATATACAAGAGTGTTCATATAGAACAGCTGGCTTTAAAACTTCCTGTCTGGAGAAAATCTTTTCCACGTATATTTGTCAGGCAAGGAATCCCGTAGTTCTCCACTGCAGAGGATTCTGGGATATGTTCCAGGATTCACAATCAGTTGATGTAGACCAGTGACCAGACCTGCTTGTTTTACTATTGTTATTAAAATATTTATACCCAGACTTTCCTGTTGGCACAAGGTGGCTGTTGCTCTGCCTGAAGTGAAAATACGATGAAGGTACTCTACTCACTCCCATTTGACCATGTGTTACACAGCAGATAAGTAGTAGAAAAGGAGCCTAGAGCTCACTTGTCAAGAAACTGAAATACTACCTGGCATGCTGAATGTTATTCCCTGACAAAAAAAACAGGGTTTAAAACTGACCCACAAGCCCTGGTTAAAAGGGAGCTCTGTTGGCATTGTTTGTGATTCGATAAAAATCTGTCCCAGGGTTTCATGTGCAGCTTTCATCGACGGGGATCTATCTACAGAGGGCTCTCCTGCTAGCATGGCAAGTCTCATTGATTCCCTGATGCTGGTGGTGCGGGCCTTGAGATTGCCCATATACCTGGTAGACGAGCCTACATTGTAGGCAAGAGGTCGGTCGGCAACTTTATTATAGAATGAAAAGGGGATGGGAAGTCATCATGCACCCAATTCTCTGGCTTTCAACATTTTGTACCTCCATCGGGAACTATTCAATTATAACCTTTTAATGCTTCTTTTCCTCCCAATTAGGATCCCCAAGGTTGTGAACTTAAAAAACATTTTAACATTTGAATAATTAAAATGCAGTTAAAATTATAAAATAATTCATAAGCAACACTAGACAGAGGGCCAATAACCATTTTTTTCTGGTATCCCAGACAAAAGAAAAAGGCTTCAACTGCTGCCAAAAGACACTGACAGAGATGGACGAATCTCCCTGGGGAGGAAGTTCCAAAGTTTTGGTGCCATGAATGAGATCGCCCTTCCTCTGGTGACCGCTATATACTGTTAGATGGAGGAGACAGGGCTGCTGAGATTGACTGAAGTGAACAGGCAGTCCACATGGGAAAAGGCAGTCCTTAAGGTGTGTTGATCCCAAGCTGTTCAGGGCTTTAAAACTCAATACCAGCACTTTGAATTGAGCCTGGAAGCAAACTGGGAACCAGTGTCTGTGGAATGGAAATGTAGCAAAATGGTCCCTATGACCCATTACAGTCAAGACTCTGGCTGCTGTATCATGCACTAACTGTAGATTCTGAACATTCTTCAAGGGAAATCCCACATATAGTAATCTAATCTAATGCACCACTGTGGCAAGATCTTTTAAGCCCAGGAAGGGCTGCAGCCACAAACCAGCCAAAGTTGTGGAAAGATGGCCACTGCTGCCATCTGTGTATTCAACAAGAGACTTGGGTTCATCAGACTGCACCACTTCAAAATGATAATCCCTCCCGGAGAGATCAGGGACACTGCTTTGGTAGGTCCCAAGTGAGATGTCCTCCGCTCCAGGAGAAGTTGTTTCAGGACCCCACCCCCTAGATCAGGGGTAGGGAACCTGCGGCTCTCCAGATGTTCAGGAACTACAATTCCCATCAGCCTCTATCATGGCCAGATTGTTGACGAGTAGGAGGGGGCTTGATAAGTGAATTCTAATTATCAGAAACATGAATTCCCCCTAGATGCTGAAGAGGAAGATTTAAGCAAGAAAACTGCACCAAAGCCTAACAGGTGACCTTGGGCCGGTCCCAGTTATCTCAGAACGCTCTCAGCCCCGTCTACCTCACAAAGAGCCTGCTGTGGGGAGGGGAAAGAAAGGTAATTGTAAGCTGCTTTGAGACTCCTTATGGTAGAGAAAAGTGGAGTATAAAAACAAACTCTTCTAAATTTTAATACTCTTTATCCAGGGGTTGAGCTCACCCCCCCTTTTTTTTTGTTAGAAGATCAGTCTCATAAAGGGGCTACAGCAGCCTGGCAGTCCGTGGCTGAGACCATCAACTTAAATGCCAGTTTTAGCAAATGTTTCTAAAAATGTTTGTTTTGTGGAAATGTTCAAAATTAAGGTAACTAGCTGCTGGAGTTCTGCAGAACGGACGTTTGCCCTAGAAAAAAACTAATCAATTATTCTTTGAGACATTCAATTATTCTTTGAGACATTCTGATGAACATTGCTGTGGATCAAGCCTAAACTTATTTACCTGGGAGTCAGGATTCCTGAACACTGTACTACTCTTGAGCAGACATAGATGGGCTCATGCTGCTGTCTCCCTGACAAGAACCTTAAAACAGAATATCAAGACAGCGATAGAAAGAGCCATCAAGCCAGTGGCGGAGCTACAAGGGGACAGGGGGTGCACCGTGTACCAGGCGCACGCCTGGAAGCAGAAAATCGCCCCCAGGTCCCTCCCCCTTCCCCCGCAGTGCTCCCCCCCCCCCCTTCCTGATACTCTTACCTTTTAGTTTTCTTTTCCTTTTCCTGAGAATTTAGCAGGCTGAAAAGGCCTGTTCACGGTACAGGCTTTAAAACAGCCTGAGGAACTACAGTTCCCAGGAGACCTTGGGGCTCACAAGGTCTCCGGGGAAGTATAGTTCCCATCAGGCCGTTTTTAAGCCTGAACTGTGAATGGGCCTTTTTTTCAGCCTGAAAAAGTTATAGAAAAGGAAAGGAACTAAGGTACCGTATATACTCGTGTATAAGTCGACCCGCATATAAGTCGAGGCACCTAATTTTATCACAAAAAAACTTTGGGAGAAAACTTATTTGACTCGGGATTATAGAGCTCGAGGGTGGGAAATGCAGCATCGAAGATTGCCAGGGCATCAGTAGGTTAAATGTTTTTTGGCAGATATTTATTTCAAAGAAAAACAGCGAAGAACCTGGCTCTGTAAGTGGACAAGAGGGTCAACAAGAACAATATGAGTATCAACAATAACTTTAAAAGTACAATAAAAACCTTAGCTCAACCAGCAAACCAAGCTAAACACACAAGAGTTAAAAAAATCCTTCAAACTGGATTCTTCATCATCATCTGTATGTATCCAAATGTAACCCAACTTAGTAGCCGTTTTAAGAGAGGGATATTATCAGAAATGAGAAAATCTACTATTAGCTTCCGTACTTGTAAAGCAATGGGAATGGGGCATCCCCTTTGGGGGTCAATAACTTTGGATCCCCTGACCCGAACTTCACCAAACCTGGCTGGTATCATAAAGAGACTCTCCTGATGAGACCAGCCAGGTTTGGTGAAGTTTGGTTCAGAGGGTCCAAAGATATGGACCCTCAAAAGGGCAGCCCCATCTACTAATAGCTCCCATTGAAAACAATGGGGAATGGGGGCACCTCATTTGGGGGTCCATAACTTTGGACCCCCTTAACCAAACTTTACCAAACTTGGCTGGTATCATCAGGAGAGTCTTCTGAGAGTACCCTGAAATTTTGGTGTTGCTAGCATAAAAACTGCACCCCCTGCTGGCCGGCAAAGTAAAAACACACAATGACCCGCATATAAGTCGAGGGGAGCTTTTTCAGCATTAAAAATGTGCTGAAAAATTCGACTTATACATGAGTATATACGGTAAGTGTGGGAAGGAAGAAGGGGCACTGAGGGGGGAAGGGGGCAGAAAATATAGACTGCACACCGGGTGCAATTTGGCCCAGCTACGCCTCTGCATCAAGCTGCAGCCGGCTTACAGTGACCCCACAGGGTTTTCAAGGCACAACTGATTTCCCATTGCCTGCCTCTGCGTAGCTGCCCTCAACTTCCTTGGAGGCCTCACTGATGAGTTTTCCTGTTTTCCCCTCCCTCTGCTGGGGTCCTGCTTATTGTAAACTGAATAATATGGAACACATGCATTAATTGGTATGAGAATTAATTGAAGCTCTTTCTGATACATTTTAGATTTACCAGACATTTTATATTTGTGGCTTTAGAGTATTTATTGTTGTATAGCATACTGCTTTATTGATTGTTGTAAACCACACTGGGCCTTCCAGGGAACGGCAGTGAACAAATCAAATAAATAATTATAATAAAGATCTGATGACATCAGGCTAGCCCAGGATATCCACGTCAGGGCATCTCAAAATACAAGTATTTAAGCATAACAACAAAAGTCACCTCAGACATCGATAAAGAAAGAATCTTTACACACACACCCCTTCTAAACAGTGATACAATCTATAATTTAGAACTAGGATAAGGAAATTGGATGACTTGTCCTAAGATCACAAACCTTACTGGACAAGGCTTACAGACAGCTATAAAAGATGTTTTAATCAACATCTTCAAGTTTTTAAAGGCACGACTCGTACATCTTAAGTCCTCGCCTATTGACGTCAAAACAATTACAATCCAAACTTGAGGAGGAATCAGTTTAATTAAAGGAAAAGGGAATTTTCCCAAGTCGGGCTTCCCCTTCATGTAAGTGCCACTGGTTTCTGTTGACCTACTCAGAAGTATGTACGCTTGGAGGCTTCTACCTTAAGTCAGAGAAACAGTCAAGACAGTCTAAACAGACAAGTCCCAGGAGGGTTGTTCCTGGCGAGAGCTCTGCTGTCAGACTGCCACAGAGCTAATGATCTCCCAGGTCGGTTGGATGCAGGTTAACTGAATCGAGCAGACAGCAGCGTCACACAGCTGGGGTTTGTCAAAAATGAGCCAGTGCCACGCAGGAAGTTTATCAAACCGTCTGCTTCTTCTCACTTGGCAGCAAGTTAACATGAGATTTCCCAAAGACAGAAGTTTCCAAATGAAACAGGCGTGGATGTAGAGCTGCCAACCTCCAGGTGGGTCTGGAGACCTCCCAAAATGACAACAGCTCTCCAGATGATAGAGCTCCATTCCACCGGAGGAAACGCTGCTTTGGAAGGTAGGTTCTCTGGTACTGTACCCTACTATGATCCCGCCCCCCCCCAGCTCCACCCACAAATCTCCCAACTCACAGTTAGCATCTGCACGCAGACGTTACTTACAAACCCTTGGCCTCCGAAAAAATCACAGCATACTCAAGTTTTACATTGTATTTTGCTTCCATTTTTAGTGTAAAATGTACAAGTTGTTTTTACTGCTCAGTTCAAGCCCTAAAACAAACCTTGGTTTATTTTAACTATGGTTGGTTTGTGGAACCAGAAAACACAATCACACAAACCCTGGTTTGTCTTGGCAGATTCTGATTTTATTACCTTCCCTCTAGTCAGACATTTCTGTATCTAGCCATGGCTCAAGGATGTCACCAGGGAACAGAGCTGGTATGGCATCCTCCAGGTAGTGCCTGGAGATCTCTGATCTCCAGGCGACAGAGATCACTTTACCAGGAAAAAAATAGCTGCTTTGGAAGATTGACTCTATGACATTATACCCCACTGAAATACCTCTCCTCCCCAAACCCCATCCTTTTCAGGCTCCACCCTAAAATCTTCAAGTATTTCTTAACCTGGAGCTGGCAACCCTAATGTAGGTGTGAAACTAACAAGCAAAAAACCCTAACCCTAATGTAGGTCCATACACTATGTGAAACCTTAGTAACATTCACTGCATAAACCAGCTTCAAACCATGGTTTCAAAAACTCAGTCTGACAGAACTGAATCATCCATAGTTTGGAGAGCGGCTGCATCCAGATCTTTGCATGATCCATAGCTCCAAAAGGTCTAAGATGAGTTTAAGGGAGCAACCCTAAGCCAGTCAGCTCAGAATCCTACTCAGACCTATTCAGTAAGTGTTCCTAGGATTGAACTGTCAGAGTGTAGACTGCAGTTCTGCTCTGTGTCATGTATAAGCAAGAGCCAACGTGGTGTAATGGTTAAGAGCAGGTGGATTCTAATCTGGAGAACCAGGTTTGATTCCCCACTCCTCCACCTGAGTGGCAGAGTTTATCTGTGAACCAGATGTGTTTCCACACTCCTACATTCCTGCTGGGTAACCTTGGACTACTCACAGTTCTTCGGAATTCTCTCACCCCCACCTAGCTCACAAGGTGTCTGTTGTTGGGAGAGGAAGGGAAAGGAGCTTTCAGCCACCTTGAGTCTCCTTATAGGACAGAAAGGTGGGATATAAATCCAAACTCTTCTTTTCTTCTCGTGTTGACCTTAGCACAGTTCCACCCTCCTGAAATTGCATCTGCTGAGCAAAAATCCTTCCATCCGCAAAATGTCTTGTTGGGATCTAGAATTGTGGGTTTGGGGGTCTAGAAATGCAAAAGTTCAACCAGTTCTACCTGTAAATTAATTAATTAATTAATTAATTAATTAATTAATTTTATTATCATATTTATATACCGCCCCATCCCCTGAGGGCTCTGGGCGGTGAACAACAAAATAATATAACAGAAACAATAATAGCAGCAAATAATATAAATATAAATAGCATCATTAAAACATAAAATTACAGTGTTCCACGTAAACCGCTTGGCGTCCAGCATTAAAACCATCAGTAAAAACCCTCCCAAAGAGGGAGATGGTAAAGCTAGATGTCACAGGCTCCCAGCATGTTAAAAAAGGGAGAGACAAAGAGGGCACATTGGCCTATCAGAGGTGGCTGTGTGGCCTCCCAAAGGCACCAAAGTGGAACAACTCTCCTCGGTCTTACAGGCCCCATGCTCTTGAACTCACCAGGCAGAGGGGCCAGGGCCGCAGTCGCTCATGTAGTAGCCTGGGTGGAGGCCAGCCGTGTCATTGCGGGGCTGGGAACCACCAGTAAATTGGCCTCTGCCAAACGCAGAGGCCGTGTAGGGACATATGGGGTAAGGCGGTCCTGAAGTTTGCAGTTTCCAAATGTGTGAAGCTAGTTGATTGGGGGTGGGGGAGACTACTGATCCACTCATCCTAATACAGTCTTCTCATCAAGCAACAGCCCTCCTCAGTTTCAGGCTCAGAATTTTTCCACAGCTGGAATTGGAATTAATTGGAGATGAACTTTCTGCGTGCAAAAGCTTGCAATCCAATGCTGATCTATGGCCCTTAATCTTTGGAGTCAATGAATGAATGAGATGGAATGAAAATTTTATTTATACCCCGCCTTTCCCAGGTGAACTGGGCTCAAGGTGGCCTACATCACAGTTTATAATACATAATGATATAAATATATACAACTACATTTAAAACCACAGATTACTGTAAAACCTCACTAAAATACATAGTTCTTAAAACTTGGTGTGCATTCCAAAATCCTGTTCAGAGGGTGGTCTAAACTTGCAACCATACAATAACGAGACCGAGAGGGATCCAGTCACACTCTCTAGTGGGAGAAGAAAAGCGGGGAGAGAAGGGAGGCCACCTTGAGATCCTCCAATTGTTGATGTCCTCAATCATATGCCTGGCATAACATCTCTGTCTTACAGGCCCTGCAGAACTGAGCTAGATCCCGCAGGGCTTTGGATTCACTAGACAGAGAGTTCCACTACATTGGAGCCAGGGCCGAGAAAGCCCTGGTTCTGGTTGAGGACAACCAGGTATGTTTTGGGCCAGAGATCACTAACAGGTTGGCATAAGATGAGCATAACATTCCTTGAGGAGTATGTAGGGAGAGGTGGTACTGAAGATACAGTGGTCCCAGACCGTTTAGGACTTAAAGGTTAAAATCAATACTTTGAACCTGATCTGAAACTCAATCAGGAGCTAATGCAGCTGGCAGAGAACCAGTGTTATATGGGCTCTTTGAGAGTAATCTGGAAAGATCTCCATTGTCCTGGATTTCCCATTTGTGTGCCTGTGTCCTGTGAAAACCCACAGAGAATGGGTTTTCTGGAATATTCTGGAATATTCGTTTACCTCTCTCTTGAGAGATAATTTCTCTGTTCAGTTAGGAGTTTTTGGTGGTGTTATTTTTTTTTTTAAACTAAGGACACTAATATTGGAAGGTACCTGCTGAAAATATACAAGACTGTCCCATCACAGAGCTGTGTATTAGAGGAAGTCAGCCGTCTACCAGGAAATGAAGACACTGATTCTGTGCACAAGCCCCCCTTGAGAATCCATTTGGCAACCAAGGGACTTATTGAGCAAAACTCAGAACAGTGCAAAAATGTTTCCAGGTTTCCCACCAAAGGATAAGCTCATAAAAAAAACCAGAACATGCCAACAATTAAAGGGATTCTCAGAAAACTTGTTTTGGCCTTAGAACATTTCTTTTCGGGAGAAAGATAAACAACATCCCCACCCCCCCGCCCCATACACACACACACAACCGTTTGTGTTATTTACCACCATAACTGACATACAGGACATCGCCTGTGGGTATTCTCATTTAGAACAGATTTTGGGCTGGAAGAAACGATGCGGGAGAGCCATGATTATATCTCATCGCTTTCTCTCTGACACATACACATTTGAAAACAGATGGGAACAAGCTCCAGTTTTTACTGGAAAAGTGACTCTGGGTGAAAGAATAAAATTTAACTCTGCTCTCCTAACACATAACTCCATTTTTCCTCAGCAACAGGAGCTGGTTGGGGGTATTTTTGCTTAAACTGAGGAAAAAATTAAATCCTTTGCATTCCCGTTCCCCAAAGCTACTGCTCAAAACTAGGGAGATCCTGGGTCTCCTTTTTAAAAAATGGTCAAGAATCTTATCACAGACGACATCTATTGCAGCACTTTATATTAAATATATTTTACAGATAACATACAAATTTACCTGGACCAGTAGGTAAGGTGACAGGTTTATATCTACACCGAACACACACACTTCAAAGAATCCTTAGTGCTCCTTGGTGGGAAAAGCCAAACCTGTAGACTCAATTTAGTAGCAACATCGATTTGTAACAGACCTATTACCCAATGTAATTGTTTAAAGGATACAGAATGATCTCCAGGCAACTGATGCAGTTCAGCTACTGAAGAGGATGGGTCATTTGGACACCATTAGACAAGCTATTCTGTTTTGAGGAAAATCTGAAATAAAACTAGCAAACACTAGCAGGATGCTGTGTAAAAATGGGGCCATATAGCAAGACCGTCCACAGCCCATTTTTCATGTTCCCAGCTAGGTTAAAGGCACCTCTCTGCCAAGTTGCCATGTTTGGGAGTGGTGAATTCTCTGGGAGCGCTTTCGCTTTTGCAGATGCTTAATTATCTCCTAGTTCTGTTGTTGGGGTTTGCGGCTGGGAAGAGCCTCCAGGCTGGACACTACTAACTCTGTTGTTCCCATGTGTGGGTGAGGATCGTGCTATCCATATTATCAACTGTTCCAGCTCGCTTTTGCCAGAACTGACTTTTTCCTGTTCCTGACTTGCCTTCAATAAAATCCTTTGAACCTCACAAGCTTTTTATTGCCTGAGTGGGGGATTGACACTCTCCCATTACAGTGTTCTTCCTCAAAGGATTTTTAAAATTGCACAGTCACAGAAATCTAACCACTCAACTCCCCTCTGCCCTGATAACAGCTTCTTTGTTTTTTTAGTAAGCCAAGTCTTTAATTTTGTTTGTGAAGCTGGATTCAGAAAAGGAAGAGGTACTACAGACCATACTGCAAATTTTCATTAGTTACTGGAGCATAGAAGAGAATTTCAGAAGAAAATCAGCTTGGTGTCATAGACTACAGCAAAGCTTTTGACTGTGTGGATCATGAAAAGCTACGGTTGATTTTAAAATAAATGAGCACGCCTCGATATCTGATTGTTTTGACACACAACCTGTATTCCAGACAACAGACGACTGTTAGGAGAGAATATGGAGAAACAGAATTGTTTCCAACCTGCAAAAGTGTCAGACAATGAAGTATTTCATCTCCCTACCTCTTCAACATACACACAGAACATAATATTAAGGAAAACTGGGCAAAGGTACAGTGAAAATTGGTGGAAAGAGCTTTAACACTCTGAGGTATGCAAATGACACCACATTATTGGCACAAAATACTGAAGACTTGAACTGACTCCTGATGAAAGTTACAGCAGAAACTGTGAACATCAAAAAGACAAAAGTAAAGAATGCTGGGGAATTACACAACTTTAAAACTGAACATGAATAAATTGATATTGTTAAAAATTTTTATTCCTTGGCATCATCATTAACCAAAAGAGAGACTGGAACCAAGAAATCAGAAGGAGAGACTGGAAAGGGCAGCCATGAAGGAGCTACAAAGGATTCTTATGGGTAAGTTCAAGATCATTCATACCATGGTATTCCCCATTGCTATGAATGTGTATGATAGTTAGGCCTTTTCGTCACATGCAGAATAATGCACTTTCAATCCACTTTAAAGCTGTGCAGAATAGCAAAATCCACTTGCAAACAATTGTGAAAGTGGACTGAAAGTGCATTATTCTGCATGTGCTGAAGGGGCCTTAGAGAAGAAGGTGAACAGGAAAGAAGTTGATTACTCTGACATGTGGTCTTGGAGGAGAGTTTTATGGATACCATGGATTACCCAAAATACTAATTAGTGGTTTCTAGATCAAATCAAGACAGAACTCTTCCTAAAAACTAAAATGATTAAACAGAGTCCATTGTACTTTGGTCACGATATGATAAGAATCACTGGAAAACACAATTACGCCAGGAAAAGTCAAAGGCAACAGGAAAAGAGGAAGATCCAACATGAGATGGACTAACTCAATAAAGGAAACCAAGGCCTTCAATTTCCAAGACCTGAGCATGGTCATTAGGACATTTTGAGGTTGTTAATTCAGTGGATGTTTCTGCACAGCCAGTGAGCAGGAGTACATCAGCATAAATTATGCCGATGCACCCCCCGGGGTCCGTTCGCACAGACGGTCCCGGTAGGGGTGCAGGGGAAGGTGCAGCCTTCACACAGGCTGTGCCTTCTGCAACTGGCTTAACTGCACCTGCTCACTTCCGTCACATTGTGGAGGCCAGGGGACACACACCCCTGGTCAGAGTGACGGCTCTGGAGATGGAGGCCAGGGGGGCGTGTCCCCTGGCCTCCACAACACGACGGAAGCCAGCAGGCGAAGGTAAGCCGGCTGGGGAAGGTGGGAGGGAAATGACGCCTTCCAGCTGCTGCTGTTTGCACGGCAGCGGCTGGAAGGTGCCACTTTTGAAAAACCTTGCTCGTGATGCCGTCCCTGGGGCGCTGTATTCCGCCAGTGCGGAAGTAGCCATAGTGTTGCTGTTAAGTTGCAAGTGACTTGATGGCACTTAACACCCACAGTTTGTCAAAAAGTTCAGCTACTGCTCCAACCCCTCCAAATTCACAAACCGAAGAACAGACAGCAGATCAGAGGCTACAATATAGTTCAGAACAAAATCAAAACCAGTTTAGCCATGATCTACACAGAAAACATCTGAAAATCTGTTTTGGGGGTTCCCTGAAGCCACTGGCTTCTGCTGTTCACACCACTTTTTGCTCTGTACCAAGAAGCCCCCCCCCCCCCTTTACTACTGCTAACAAAAAAGAGGAATCTTTTGGGGAAAAGGTTCTATCTCTGGTAAAGGGATTCCAGCAGCCCCTTTTCTCCCCCTCAGCTGTCTGGCAGACCATCCACTCTTGCTAGTGCTGGCAAAGCCTTTCAAGAGATGGACAGACTCACAGACAGCAGGGGCATTATGAAAGAGACAATAAATATGGGTTAGTTTTCCCCTGTTCTCAGTGCTGTTTCTGACAGTATACTGGCGTCAGGAACTGGCTTCCAAATACACATAATTTGCACTGATCGCCAAAGTTGTCCTGAGACATCCCTGCTTAAATTTAGAGTCAAAACATTTACTTCAAGTGCAGAAAAAGAATTCACCCCTTAGGGAATCTGGAGCACACTCACACTTCTGGATTTGTGCAGTCAGCGACGGAGAAGGGCTGGCAAGCATCAGGTGAACTAGGAGTGGCTACAAAATGCCTGGAAAGTTTTGGCACAGATCAGGAGACACTGACTCAGTTACACCTTCTCTGCGCTTGGCTATGCATGTTGGCTTTCTTTACATTGTCTGCTAGCAGCAAGTAAGACATTTGTCTGCACTACAGTTTTTACAGTATAGTGCAGAACAAAGCCAAAGGCGATTTAGCCAACAGGCAAAACCAAAACTGAAAAATATCTAAGAGCCTCTTTTAAGGGTTCCCCCAAGCAACATATGCACTGCACTGAATATAGGTTAGTGCCAAGTAAATCATCGTAAAGGTAAGGAAGTGGGAACATCCAAGTAGAGTCTAAAGGGTCAAGACAGACATGATGAATAATGAAGATCTCTCCTAGTCTAGGGAAAACAACAACGGCTCTTGCATGCAAGATCAGGGCCACAGACGAAGAGAAGAATGGGTTTGTTAAAATGCAGGGCTTGAAGGGCTTGTCAGAACTGGGGTCCTTGTAAAATGGAGGAAAGACATGTTCTTTTTTTAAAGAACGCTAAAAAACAGCTGTATGGGGAATCTGGTTTCAATTAGAGTGAGGATTAAAGGGTTAAATCCCCTCTTTCCTTCTCACACATCCCTGATCTGAATAGTGGCTGGGCATACAATTTACCTTCTGGCCCAGAATCAATTGCAGTGCCTACAGGCAGAAGACACAAGCTTGGACCTACCAAAGCATTTCAATGGACAGAATGATACCAGCCCATGGAGCATGACACCTCCCCATCCTGTTGCAACCTTAAAATTTGGGTGGGAGGGGGCTACAGTCATGGGGGGGCGGGGGCAAGAAAATCACCCTCTGGAGGCAGAAGCCCTTGCAACTGCAGAAACATCCAGGAGGATCCAAGCCGCAGAATAAAGAGACATGGCAGAAAAGACAATAAAACATCTCAGAGAACTATTTCTCTGCATAGCAGATTTTAAAAAGTAAAATTGAATGCTGCCTTTCTTCTTAAGGAATCTTTTTTCCCCTCCACTACGGAGAAATAAACCATTGCAGGGACCATAAACATATCATTGGTATTCAAGTCTGTCTTTAATAGAAAACCGTTTACTACAAAAGATGGCCTTTAAAATGGTTAAAAAGGAAACTCTGCAGAGTCTAGAGGTGAACTTGTGAAGTGGAATCAAAGTGATTGTACTGGAGTGGTGAAGGAGCTGCACAAATCATTGGTGTTATGAGTCAGTACTGAAAAGCTGATGAACATATAAAAACAACTGGATTCAGCTGACGTTCTTCCCTTTCCCATATTTCAGGCAAATATTTATGGTCCTGTCTCAAAAGCTTTCATTTCCACCTCTGTTTCACTGTCAGAGCCGATTCCTCATAGCTGAATAGACACGCCCACAGAGCACTGGTAATGAAGATCAGTTCCACCTACAGCAGTTTTTAAAAATGGAGGCCAGACTTGGCCTCAAGTAGAGTCAACCAATAAAGAGGTGAATCCGAGTTTTTTAAAAAAGACAACTTGGTTTACATTTGCAGTTAGCCCCCAATGTATGTTCCTTGAGAAGGGGCGTTTTTAAGCTGAAGAACGTTGGTGGTGAGGTAGGGAACCACTACCTAAGCCGAGCTTGGTCTGTAGATAAGGAGAAAGGGCTTTTGGTTTGAAGACCATACATTTTATACACTTCTACCCTCAGAACAAGTTACCATACCAAAGAGTACGATTTCAGGATAGCAGACGTGTGGTTAGAAGTTTTTACTTATTTATTTATACCCTGCTTTTCTCCCCAATGGGGAATCAAAGTGTGTTACAACATTGATCACCCCTCATCCATTTTATCTTTATGATGACTGTGAGTTAAGTTGGGCTGAAAATGTGTGACTGGCCCAAGGTCACCCAGCAAGCTTCCAAGGCACAAGTGGGGATTTGAACCTGGGTCACCAAGATCCTGATCCAGAACTCTAAATACTTCAAGTGCACATTGTAGTACAAACCACTGATGCGCCGACCCACCCCTCATGAATGCCGTAATAAAACCAGCTCCAGCTCCCAGTAAAATGCTTTACATTTATGGGAACAATGCATTCAGACATGCTGGAGCATTACATTATTAATACGTGGATTCCACCTTACAAATTTATCATTCTTCCCCTTATGAGACCACAGACTTCGGATCATACACTTGGGTTTAGATTTGATAGTATGACCATGGATCCTGCACCACATCTTGCTAGGTGACCTATTTCAGAAGTGACCATTGACACTGTATACTTACTTCCAAAGGACCTCCAGTTGGAGCTTGATGGTCCCTAGTTCAGTGACATCCACAATGATGGTCTGAGGCCTAGTCATGAAGAAGTCTATGCTGTCACATTTCACTGTGCCCACCAACAGGCTACTCAGTCCTCGAAGTTCAGTGACCTGCAAAAGTGGGTGATTCAACAGCTTAGAAAGATGACCAATATTTATTTATGTATTTATTTATATTTATAACCCGCCCTTCCCCGGAGGCTCAGGGCAGCGTACACAACACGATAAAACCCCATATAAATATATGCCTGTCTCAGCAAGAACATAGAACACAGTAAGATATGTGAGTGCGTGAGTGAGTGCGTGAGTGAGTGCGTGAGTGAGTAAGTGTGTGTGTGTGTGTGTGTGTGTGTGTGTGTGTGTGTGAGAGAGAGAGAGAGAGAGAGAGAGAGAGAGAGAGAGAGAGAGAGAGAGAGAGAGAGAGAGAGAGAGTTTCTGACTGCCTGCCTGAGAGAGAGATTACATGAACGAGACTTTTTAGAGTACAGAAGTGAGCTCTAGAAGATGAGCAACAGCAGAGCCCCTAATTCCCACAGGAAAATAGCAAGGGGACAGAATGACCCTTTGTCTCCCCTGAATGAGTGTGCATGCAGGCTTCTCTTACACCCTTGGAGATTATCCTTACTGGCAGCGTGTAGAATATAAGTACTAGTTTACAGCTCAGAAGGAGCAGAGGAGCTACATTAGCAACATGCCCTGTTCCCTCTATGTAAAAGCAACAATGAAAGGTAAGATATACTGAGGTAGTTAAACACCTTCCACATCTGCCTTTGTTGGATTCATAATATGCATGTACAAAGGACTTATGCACACCATCACAATTTTTCTCTCTCTCACCAACTTGCCTTTTTTGAGCTGCCAGTTATTTGCTATCAAAGTATCCCTCAATCTACTTGGAGTAAAATGGTTTATATTTGCATATGAACATTTCCATCTATTCCTCAGTCTGCTTGAATTAATTAAAAAATGGGTTACATTAATTTAAAAATGAACCTTTCCGCCAACCTTTAAAATGCAGGTAGTCCAATTTTTTGATTATGCAAAACTAGAAATTGGAAGGAGAAAGTTGAAGCCCTCTCTCCTGGTCCCTTCCACGGATGCCTTTACATGCAAGCTAGAGCTGCACAACTGATCTATTTGCATTTTATGAACAGAGATCTCAAGATCTTAATCCTGGCCTGTTTTTGCCTGTAGGTGCAAGGGTGTAAGAGGGCACGGAATCACCACAAATATTTGGATATTTGACGTACTTGGGAATTTTCTGAGAGACTAATTTGAGTTACACATGTGGGACTTCTTTCTTATGAGCATGAGTAAAAGCACCAATTTTAATTTTATCACCTTATACAAAACCCTTTTTTAGTTTACGAATGCGGTCTTGGGATAGTTCCATAGGAACAGAAATCATTTGAATCATACTAACACACAACTTATAACTTTACCTTTTAACTTTAGCACGCAACAAGAATCAAACAAAAATTGTATTTCTGGCAATATGAAATCTCGATTCCCAATGGCCATTTCACACTTTCAAATTGTCACTTGACAGGACAGTCATCAGGGAACAAAAAAGCACATTTAAATTTACACCAGCTCATCCAGCCCACGTTTATCCCGCTCTTACTCGAGGAAGCTCAGGGTGATATTTGTGCCTCTCCTGTCCTATGTTTTATTCTCATAACCCCCCTAGCAAGCTTCACAATAGAGTGAGGACTTGAACCCAGATCCCCCAGATCCTGGTATGAGATTCTAATCACAACACCACAGTGTGATAGTTAAAATCTCATGCACTGAAGGGGAAAGCAAAATGTGCAGGCATAAAGGATTTAGCATAGCCAAAATGAAAAACAAACATGTGCTTGACTTTGGAAGAGGTGATTCATCTTGATTTCACAATGCAAGACTTTGCATGCTTTCTCACAATATTTGCACAATGGATCTCAATTGACCTCTCTGCATGTCCAGACGTGGGTGAGGAAAGGGAACTTTTTAAACACAGTTCCCGAAGCTCTGCTGGAGAGGGATCAGGAATTCCTGGATCCCTCCCACCGCCTATCGCCAGAGAGAAGAGCATTGCAGCATTTTCTTCCTTGTTGGGCTGGAAAACCCTGGGGGAAGGAAAGGAATTTCCAGCTGAGGAAATGGCACCGGAGAAAGAGAATTTAACTGGCCCTGTTCCAAGAGGAATGAGAAATTGTGGGGAGATGGCTGCCAGCTTGTGAGATTCAGGCAGAGTGTTTGTCTCGTCTCTTGCAAGGTACTTGTTCCGGGGCATTGGCCAGGGCTGGCCAAAAGGCTGTGCTTGCGACCCACAACCTGAATTATGCCATAATAGAGCTGGAGAAAGATCCCCTGGCAAAGAAAGATAGCCTTCCCCTGGCCTTTCTTCGGTTTGGTTAATTTTTCTGCACTGTTATAATACGTGTTGTGGGCCACTCTGGGTCACGACTGGGAAGAAAGAAGAAAGCCAAGCGAATGAACGACCCATGCACATACACAGTACTACTTTTTGCAATTCGACATCTGCTTGTCTAAACAAAGCTCTTTAGTTTTACAGATGGTTTGGTCCCTCCAGCCATGAAATCTACCCGGCCGTGACCTTCGGACATGCAGCCTAAACGACCTGACAGAGCCACTCACTATTGGGAAGACAAAATGGGGAGACCATCCACACAGACTTAAGCTCTTCAGAGGAAGGGCAGACTAGAACGTACAGTTTGAATCAGGTACAGAATTAATTTTCGCCCAGGCTAAAAGAGTAAAAATTGTTAGCTTGGCTGTTTGAAAGGGAGCAAACTATATTCATTTGTTTTTGTTTTTTTTAACAGGATGCTTCCTGGGAACCTCATTTGTTACCTGCAGCAAACTGAAGTGATGCCTTTAATTAAGGCTCCACTTTCATTTTTTGCAAGGAGATGAACATTTCATAAATGAAATGCTTACATCCATCTTAATGCTCTTCAACATGGACAGAAGGGGTGTTTTCTTGCAAGCAATACCTGCTCTTGGTGCGTGTATCCCACACAAACAACAACATAAGAACACAGCAAAGGGGGAGGAAAAACTTGCTCCTCATTGTCTTGGGGGGGCGGGGGGAATTGCTGGAGAAAACAAAGTCTAACCATAAGATTGTCTAGCCTGCAAATGTGCAGCTCACACCACAGGTTCTGTTATGGAAAACAAAAGACGGAATCCTCAAAAAGCTCAGCCCCCACAGTGTTAAAAATGTGTTTCCAGACTTTATGGTTACCCAGTTCTTAGAAAATCGGCCACACTCTCTCAGTGGCCTTACCTCTGCCAAAGTTTCTACCCAGAAAAGCTGCGCAAATGATGCCAATTAAGCAGTTCCCAAAATTTGGGAACTCATCTTAGGCTTCTTAGATTTTAAGAGAAGAGTTGGTTTTTTTTAATAACCCACTTTTCCCTATGATAAAGAGTCTCCAAGGGGCTTACAATTATCATCCCTTTCCCTCCCTCCCCCACCCCCCAATAGGGCACCTTGTGAGATAGGTTGTGCTGAGAGAACTGTGACCCAGTAGGCTGCATCTGGAAGAGTGGGGAAGCAAACGCAGTCCTCCAGATTAGAATCTGTTGCTCTTAACCATTATACCATGCTGCCCTCTGGAGGAAAAAAAATCAAGCACCAAGGAAAAGTAAGCAGTAAAATCAAAGGCTGAGTCAACAAACTAACCATAAAGGCTATTCGCAAGTTCCTGTGAGCTATAGAGGAAACCTTCCAAACAGCTTCGCTAACAGAGGCCTCTACTCCAGCCAGTGTAAATTACTACCTTGATTTCAAACTTCTCATGGAGATTGGGAATAAAAATCTTCTCTTCCTCATCCCATGTCTGACTGTCATCCGTCTCGATCTTCCCTTTAAGTTTCCACTTCTGTCGTCCCAGCCGTATGAACACCTGAAGAGACACACATAAGACACAGTGATTTCAGAGCTAATGTACCTCCAACCACAGGAGGATTTCCACGGATGGAGACATTTCCACCAAAAGAATAGGAGTTCTTGCCTCACCCCCACAAACACAAAATGTCCCCTAATAATGCAACTTCTGGGACAGAGTGGGCCATTTTGCTCCTCCATCTCAGGAGTAGAATTTGGGGCAGACACTTTGGGCTACATTAGAACCAGGGATGCAAGAAAGTTGAGGTTTGCAGGCAGAAATCCTGCCTGTAGTGGTTAACAGCAAGTGTACTCTAATCTGGAGGAACCGAATTTGATTCCTCGTTCTGCTCCAGCAGGCTGTGGAGGCTTATCTGGGGAATTCAGAATAGCCTGAACACTCCAACACATGCCAGCTGGGTGACCTTGGGCGAGTCACAGCTCTACGGAGCTCTCTTAGCCCCACCTACCTCACAGAGTGTTTGTTGTATGGGGGGAAGGGAGAGGAGTTTGTCAGCCCCTTTGAGTCTCCTTACAGGAGAGAAAAGGGAGATCTCTATCCAACTCTTAACCTTCCTCCTGAAAAGTGATCTCTGGGTTGGCTTTATAGTTTGGTCTTCCAATAAATAATAGTAGCCAACATAGAAGGCTTTCGACATATTTGAAAACATATCTTGGCCTTCTGCAGTACAATAAAATAAGATCCTATGACCCAATGAATTAAAAAGCTGTTAAGTACCACGAAACAGGAAGTTATTAAGCAGGTCAAACATTTTTGTTTTTTCTCTTACAGCTAATGCACTCTTCCTTATGAAAGAATGCTCCATGGGCCTTTGTCACCACGTCCGATGACCCTGTTGGCAGGCTGCCTCATCTTTCTTTCTCAAGGCTTCCAACATCATACCAGAACTATGCCAGTCCACAGACAGTACATTCATCCTAAAACTGCAGAGTTCCCTTACACAATTGTTGCTTCACTACCACATGAGGAGTCAGCTAAAGATGTACAACTATCCTGTGTTTCTTTTTTAAAAATGCATTTATAATTTTGTCAGTTGTTCTGTTTCTCTTCCTCTTCCCTTACTAGGTGCTGTTCATATGCTATTTTTCCCCTTTTTAAATGGCTTTGTAATTCTATGTGCACTTTGTATGCCTGTTATATATGCTGGTTCCAAATGTGTACAGCAAACAGTAAGAAAGTTACAACATATGCAAAAAAAAAAGTTTAGAAATGCTCATTTTTGATGGAAAACATTCAGCATGTAGCAAGCACAAAGGCCAGGGCCTTTTAGGCCATTTATGCACTTAAATAGGTCTGTCCCAAGCAGTGAAATGCATATTCCCCTTTCAAGGTCAGAGCCTTGGTTGTGCACACGTTTTCCCCCCTCCTGAACTCACTTCACCGCAGATCAGAGAAGTCCTGTGGCTTCCAGAACCTCCCAAAGTGCAACTTTCCCTTTCTCTTCACTGTGAAAGTGAAGATCATTTGTGTGTTAAACTCTCTTTGGCTTTGCTCACCCTTCTTGACTTCCCCTGCCCACCCAGAAGCACTCTCACTCTCAACCCAAAGAGCAGCCTGAAGGGGATTTTTGCTTGTTTTCAAAGGGAAAAAAGCAGCTGGGAAAGGAAGTGGCAAGCAAGGAAAATGGCAGCTGAGGAAGCTTTGCAACACAAGAATCCCAGGGTTGAGCTGAAAACTGAAGGAAACACCCACTGTGAAGAAAAGAGCCACGGGGTAAGCACTGCATGCATAATAGGCCATAGTCTTCATCACAGTTAGTTCCTGCCTTGCAACAAAGCAGAACAAACACTGGTATTCAGTACTAGATCACAATCAAGGAGAAATTCAGACTCATTGCTTTTGAAATGCCCTCCCCATTGAGGTCTACCTGGTGTTGGGCATTTTGGGTGGCAGATTAAACTCTGAGTTCCCCACCTGCAGGCAGGTCAAGGCTTATTCGGCAGCATTCTGCCACCACAGTCCCCTGCAGATGCGAACCAGGATTCAGCTTGCTGAGGGAGCTTAACATGACTGAAGTCCAAGGTACCAGCCACAACCAAGATGTGTATAATCCTTGGTAAAGTGATTAGAGTATGGGACGAAATCTGGGAGAGCCAGTCTCAGATCCCTCTGCTGCCATGCGAGCTTGCTAGGTGACCTTGGGTCAGTCACATAATCTCAGGCAGATTCCGCATGGGCCAAAAACAGCAGAGTGAAAATGGTCCTCCCTTCTTGACTTTTTGATTTCTTAAAGTATGGAAAATGCATATAGTGAAGTCAGTAAGAGAAGTCAGGGTTCATGATAAGGTGATTTCCAAAGTTTCTCAGTTTCACTTTTTGTACATATATTTGTGTTCATAATTAAAATGTAGTCTTGCAAGATTTTTTCAAGATATGTCTGTCCACTATTGTGCATATTTGTGATACATAAACTCAGTATTAATCACCATGGACTCATTATTAATAATTATTAATAGAACCCAATATCTAGGAATGGTGTTCAGAGCAGCCCGTTATTCATCCAGTATGACTGGCTTGCGTCAACAGCATTTCCTAGCACATTTATTGACACACTGTCTTTCCACCTGTGCAGTACAGTTGAAGCACAGTTAACCCTCTTTATAGGGTTAAGAAGAGGAAGAAGAAGAGGAAGAGGAAGAAGAGGAAGAGGAAGAGGAAGAAGAAGAAGAGAAAAGAAGAAGAAGAAGAAGAAGAAGAAGAAGAAGAAGAAGAAGAAGAAGAAGAAGAAGAAGAAGAAGAAGAAGAAGAAGAAGAAGAAGAAGAAGAAGAAGAAGAAGAAGAAGAAGAAGAAGAAGAAGAAGAAGAGGAGGACGAGGACGAGGAGGACGAGGAGGACGAGGAGGACGAGGACGAGGACGAGGACGAGGACAAGGAGGAGTTTGAATTTATATCCCCCCTTTCTCTCCTGCAGGAGACTCAAAGGGGCTTGCAATCTCCTTGCCCTTCCCCCCTCACAACAAACACCCTGTGAGGTAGGTGGGGCTGAGAGAGCTCCGAGAAGCTGTGACTAGCCCAAGGTCACCCAGCTGGCGTGTGTGGGAGTGCACAGGCTAATCTGAATTCCCCAGATAAGCCTCCACAGCTCAGGCGGCAGAGCAGGGAATCAAACCCGGTTCCTCCAGATTAGATACACGAGCTTTTAACCTCCTACGCCACTGCTGAGGATAAAATGGAGGAGAATAATATAAGCTGCTTTGGGGAGAAAGACTGGGCACAAATGAAGCACATAAACAAACCTATTCAGCTTTGGATGGCTACCTCATTTACTTGTCTGGTTGAGTTCACTCTGTCAGCATCAAGCTGCCTTATACTGAATCAACTGTCAAAATCATTTACTCTGGCGGGCAGTGGCTCTGTAGGGTCTCAATCAGAGGTCTTTCACATTACATAATATCTTGGGGGTTTTTTTTAATTGGAGATGTCGGGGATTGAACCTGGGGCATTATGCCTGCAGTGCAGATGATCTACAGCCCCTAGCTGAAACACAGAAAAGATTCTTAATCATTATATTCCAGCGGGGAGCAAACTGGGTCTCTAGAGCTTATTTAGCACAGAGCATAATTCAGTCCAGAATACGTGGTTACATTTGATCGTTCTCAAATTGGGTCTGCAGAAGGGATGAATTTCCCAGCCATGTAATATGCTAGCTGTTATACTCAAATAAGCCTCAGCCACGGTCCCACCCTTAAGAGGCACAGAAAGCTCGTTCATTATTCCGAAAGCTAACCCTGTTTTCATAGTAATCCCGCGTTTGCATTTTGCAAGATGAAGAACCAGGACTGCGACATACCGTACCTCGTATTGATCTCCTGGGCAGAGACGCGCATAACCCACCAGCCCTGGGAACAATACAAAACAAAAGAGGAATTTGTAACATTCCTGGGCTCCAGGAAAGGAAACCATTAACATAAATAGTTGGAGGTCTCAGAAGAAAGAGTTATGTTTACCATCCTGGCAAGCAAGCTCCATACAACAGATTTAGAGCCAAACGACACCCTTGTGTTGGGGAGGGGTTGGAGGGGGCTGGGTTCCCTGCGGCCACATAACAACTGGGGAACTGCTATTAAAAAAAAATAAAGCAGTGCCCATTTGGGGCAGAATACTTTCATAGGGGGAGGAAGGGATCCAGCTTCTCTCCAGCTGTGTTCTGAGCTAAAACAGAACTGGAAGAGGGGAGTTATTTCCTTGATTTTATTATTCCACGTAGAGTATTCTTTACCCCTGGAGGAGCAAAAGCAGGAAAATCACCACCACCACCTGAGTGCTGTTCTCACATGGGAAAATGGCTTGCAGCAGGATTCCTTCCTCTCCACAGTTTTATTTTTTAAATGACCATCCCTCACAGAAGCTGTGATGTTAGGGGTGCCAACTTCCAGGGGGCAGCTGGAGATCCCTTGGGATTACAATGACCTTCAAGCAACAGAGATGAGTTCACCTGAAGAAAATAGCTGCTTTGGACTCTACAGTATGCCAATGATGTCCCTCCACTCCCCAAACTCTGCTCTCGTTTGCTCTACCCCAAAATCTACAGGTGTGTCCCAACCCACAGCTGGGAACCCTATGTCAGGGTTGTCCAACTCTGGCGCTTCAGATGTTCATGGACTACAATTCCCATCAGCCCCTACTGGCATGGCCAACTGGTTGCGTTCAATTAGGGGAGGAGGGCAGGTCAAGAATGCCAAACCCTTCCCTTGCCATTGCTCTTCTCAAAATCATCTCCCAAATCTGTTTTTCTCCTTTCCACTATAACTGCTTTGCTCATCTCATCTCAGCTAAGCCTTCTGAAGGTACCACCCTGCAAAAAAGTTCAGGTCAACAGAAGCCCATGCAGCAGAGAGTGTGGCCCCCACCACAACAGAGAGTGTGGCCCCCACCAGGTAGAACAGCCAGCCTGATGAGGTCATGAAGGCTTCCATGCTACTATCAATGCCACAGAATGTCAAAACAGAACCGTTCAGGAGGGTATATTTTATGCAGGGTTGCAGTTTTGACATCTGTGGACTGGTTTCTGTGGTATTATCACGTTTCAATTTTTGTTATCCACCTTGCGTCTCTGAAAAAGATAGAGATACAAGTGACGTACCTGTGTACATAAAGGGGAAAAATATATGAGGGCTCTTATTTTTTCCCTTTGCATAATAAAAGAGCAACTGGGGCAATGTTGAAATGAAAAACAGCTGGCACAGGAAGTCATTAGCACCTCCACCAGCCTTCTCTTTTCCTGTTTTGAGCCTCCAGAAGCACCTACTTTTTAAAAATGAAAAGTTGGAACGTTGCATGCATTGGTATTCCATGCATAGCTTCACTCTCATTTGGTGGCCTCAGGCAAGACACACCCCTGGCCTGCAATATACATAAACAGTGAATGTTATTACGTGAGAGACAGCTGGAACCACCAAAGAAGAGGACACCTCTGACCAGGTGTAGTTTTCATGTTCTATTAATTCTGGGTTATTGTAATGGTGTGTTAGGATATTTCGGAGTTTCAAAGTACCCCAAGAGATGCAGTAATAGCCTCACAGTTTGAGAGGTGTGTGTGTGTTGCCATCCAAAATCACTTATAGATTCATACCACTGAGGCGAACAAGAAACAGGGAAGATGCACCATAACATGTAGAAAGGGAGAAAAGAGGAATATGAAAATCACTATGCTCTATTCCATATAAAGATATTAGTACTGCCGGTTGAGGTGCAGCGGTTGAGAAAACTATATGTTTCCACATTAGAATATAGCCCCGAACGAATATGAGAATTATCATTCATTTTTATGTGCTGCCTTTGTCAAAACCATTATTCTGTGAATGACTGAACATGGTACTTTGATTCCATTTATAGTTCATTGAATGAAATATATTTTTCCTTTCAAACTGATGGGCAGAGTGGGGGGGAGCAGGATTAGGTAGGCACTAGGATCCTGGCGGTGCACTCTACACCAAAGAAGATCTGGCATATTTTGTCCTGTGGCGGAGGAATATAGAATCTACTAACATCCTTATGTGGAATAGAGTATACCATTCATCAGCTGTGATCTCATCAGCCAAAGTTGTTATAGATCACTTTCACAACCCTCTTTTACGTGCTTTGCGAACACAACAGCCCTGTGCTCTTGGAGCCAACATTTCCAGCACATTCTTTACAACCATCCTTCCACACTTCCAATTTTCTTAAGAAAAAGCTCCATTTACCTTTCATCTTTAAATGAAATTCTCCCAAGTGTACTTCAAGTGTCCCCTCAATCAGACACATATCCTAAAAGAAAAATATGCAGGACTGACATGGAGCATGCTGGGGTATAAAGTGTCCAGCATGCACTGGTGGATTCCCTATGAACATAAGCCACCAGTACGCAGTTCACTGGGGATGGCGCAACAGTATGGTATAGCCTGAGCTTGCCATATCTTGGCACGCAAGCAGGGTTGGTACTTGGAAGGGGGACCACCAAGGAACACCACAGAGGAAAGCAATGGCAAACTACCACAGCTTCTCACTTGTCTTGAAACCCCTTACTGGGGGGGGGGTCACCATAAGTCAGTTGTAAGCTCTGTAATTAGCAATTCATAATGCTGTAAACATGGAAGAGGAAAATGCAGGCAGAATACAGGTGTCCAACATGTGGATCACCAGTCAGATCCAGCGAGGTGTGGCCCGCCTGAGATTTTTAGCAAAAAAAAAAAAATTGGAGCTGTTTGGGTTCAATTCCACTACAATGACATCATTAAACTCGGGCATTATAAAGAATTACTGGCAAGCATCCGCCTTAACAGCATGTATCTGTTTCAAGACTGAGCTGAAAGCAAACTGTGCTTGCCAAGATGATACACAATTCATGGTCAGTAGCACCTTTTACAGACCAACAAAATTTCACTTTCATGAGTCAAAGCTGCCCCTGTCAGATCCAAATAGGAAGAAAGCTCCATCCTCCCTCATATCCAGGCCAGTTTTGTTTTTCTGACTCACAAAAGTTTATAACCTGGAAAGTTCTGTTGGTCTGTAAGATGCTACTGGACTCTAATTTTGTTCTGCTACTGGACAAGCACCCCAATCCAAAGGGGTGAGCGAATGGGTCAGTGGAGCCTGTAAAAGCTCATACCGGTGCGTTTGCCCACCCCACTGGTGCATCTGGCAAATGCACCAGTGTGGCGGGCAAACTGCAAGACAGGTGGGTGGACCTTATCAAGCGGACCTTGATAAATTAGGTGAGTGGGCTCAGAAATGGCAAATGCAGTTCAATGTAGCAAAATGTAAAGTGATGCACATAGGGGCAAAAAATCCAAACTTCACATACACGCTACAGGGGTCAGTGCTATCAGTCACAGACCAGGAAAGGGATTTAGGTGTCTTAGTTGATAGTTCCATGGGAATGTCAAATCAATGCATGGCAGCTGTGAAAAAGGCAAACTCTATGCTGGGGATCATTAGAAAAGGAATTGATAATAAAACTGCAAAGATTGTCATGCCCTTATATAAAGCAGTGGTGCGACCGCACTTGGAGTACTGTGTCCAGTTCTGGTCGCCGCATCTCAAAAAGGATATTGAGGAGATAGAAAAAGTGCAGAGAAGGGCAACAAGGATGATTGAGGGACTGGAGCACCTTCCCTATGAGGAGAGGCTGCAGCGTTTGGGACTCTTTAGTTTGGAGAGGAGACGTCTGAGGGGGGATTTGATTGAAGTCTATAAAATTATGCATGGGGTAGAAAATGTTGACAGAGAGAAATTTTTCTCTCTGTCTCACAATACTAGAACCAGGGGGCATTCATTGAAAATGCTGGGGGGGGAAGAATTAGGACTAATAAAAGGAAACACTTCTTCACGCAACGTGTGATTGGTGTTTGGAATATACCACCGAGGGGGGGATGGTGATGGTACTATTGGATAGCTTTAAAAGGGGCTTGGACAGATTTATGGAGGAGAAGTCGATTTATGGCTACCAATCTTGATCCTCTTTGATCTGAGATTGCAAATGCCTTAACAGACCAGGTGATCGGGAGCAACAGCCGCAGAAGGCCATTGCGTTCACATCCTACATGTGAGCTCCCAAAGGCACCTGGTGGGCCACTGCGAGTAGCAGAGAGCTGGACTAGATGGACTTTGGTCTGATCCAGTTGGCTTGTTCTTATGTTCTTATGTTCTTATGGGTGCCACGGACCTTGGTAGCACCCAACCTGGAAGGGAGGCTGTAATTCCAAGCTGTATCAATATCCAGGAGGATGCCAGTGCTTTGGGGTGTTCCAGGGGCGTTCCTGGGGGCCGAGTCAATGTTAGATTCCACTCGGGCCTTGCTGCCAGGAATGTGGTACCCAGGGCCTTGGAGTTTCGCCACCCTTTTGGTGGCGTAACTCCATTTAGCCCTATGGAGGGCTGTTTGGCAACAGAGCTTTTTTCATTTTCCCAGCCTCTCCACACCAATGGAAACCCCTGTAGAGGTGGTAGAGCTGCGTGTCCCCGGCTGCCTCACGCTTTGGATGGGCTGCCCCATAGCTACCCACATGTTTCTTCAAGAGGACCCTTGGTATTTTAGAGATGAATATATTATGTATATCCTGAAATTTCTGGCTATGCAGCCAAACACTGGGAAATGTTTGGGTCCACCTGGCTCTGTCAAATACACTCTCTTTTATGAAACTGCTAAACTTGCATTTGGGGTCAAAACTGAGACGTGCCCTGACAGACTATACCCCACAGTCCTCAAGAAGATTTCTGCCTTTTAGATAGCAACATTCTAATTGGCTTGATCAAAGCTGATCCGTGACTAAGAATAACATTTGACTAAACTGTTTTTGGACTGCTTGTTATTTTACTACAAGAAAACCCATATTTTTACATAGCTGACAGGCTATAAACTTCACTTTTGTTGTCAATCAAAAATTCATGCAGCCAGCAAATTCAAGCAAGCACAGAATACTGATAAGGTGGCTTGCTGTTGAAAAAAACTTGGACACCCCTGATCCTCAGTATGTGAGGACACTCATTTTTCTGGAAGTAGTAAAGGAATTTCAAATCCTTCTGCAGGAAACCAGTGCAAGTGAAATATGCATACATTTCATATCACTGTATTATTCAAAGCCAGGAATGAATTTAATATTTATCCAGCAAGCAGATTCCCCAGAAGTTTCAGGGGCAGCCATGTTTGACTGCAGCAGAACAGCTAGAGTGGAGCTGGCAGCTAGATTGGAGTCAAAGCTTAGACTCTCAAAGAAGATCAAGACAAAGAACAGTTTGGATTTATACCCCCCCCCCTTTCTCTCCTGTAGGAGACTCAAAGAGGTTTACATTCTCCTTTCCCTCCCCCCCCCCCTTCCCACAAACACCCTGTGAGATGGGCAGGGCTGAGAGAGCTCTGTAGAGCTGTGACTCGGCTAAGGTCATCCAGCTGGCGTGTATTGGAGCGCACAAGCTAATTTGGTTCACCAAATAAGCCTCCACAGCTCAAGTGGCAGAGCAGGGAAGTAAACCCGGTTCTCCTGATTAGAGTGCACCTGCTCTTAACCACTACACCACACTGGCTCAAAAGCTCACACCCTGAAAATCTTGTTGGGTCTCTTTGGTGCTACTGGACTTGAATCTAGCAGATCCCACAGGGGCATCTGCTATCAGCCAATTCTAAGCTAATACAATATTTTTCATTGAAAAGTCTTCAATGGCAAAAGCAATCCTACCTCTGTACATTCCTGGAGGTTCTTGTAGAGTTCTACTAGGCTTTCCCTGGATGCTTTAGTGGAAGGGGACAAGGAAAAAGCATGTTTCATATTCAAAGCACCATCTCGTAGTCTGCACTGGATGCTGTAAGCTTCATACAGTTCTTCTACCTTAAATGAACAGAGAAAACAGGTAAAAGAAGAAGAGCTTGGATTAATACCCCACTTTTCTCAACAGTAAGGCGTCTCAAAGTAGATTACAGTCTTCCCACAAGAGGCACCTTGTGAAGTAGAGGCAGGGCTGAGAGAGTTCTGAAGAACTGTGAGTAGCCCAAGGTCAGCCAGCAGGCTTCATGTGTATCTGAAGAACTGTGAGTAGCCCAAGGTCAGCCAGCAGGCTTCATGTGTATGAGAAGGGAAACAACTTCAGCCCACTGCTCCTGTAGAGAAGTGGTGAATCAAACCAGATTGGAGTCCCCCTGCTCTTAACCACACCACCATGCTGGTACAACAACAGTACTCATTCGAGGCAAATCCCATGGATACCCAATGACATACTTAAGCACGTTCTTAGTTCTACACCACTATAATTGCATAGTAGCTTATCGTTCATTATAACATTGATTGCATAACCTTTCAGTATTCTCTTACAGTAGTTAATGGATTCCAATTCATATTAGATTTAAATTTTCTGAAAATGTCAACAGGTCCAGCTTTTTCACACCGTTTCCCTTCCTTACTACAGCTCCTGCTCCAAGCAGCTTTTGTACCAGTAGGACCAATGATCCCCAGCACAGCTTTTTGAGGTGCTCTGTTCTGGCCCTTCCTTCTTTTTTTCCCCTGAGGAAAATCTGGCTGGATCCTATCCATGCACCACAACACCAGCATCAATGGTCGAGTTAGGCACTTACTAACCAATGGGACTGTGAAGTACTTATTTGGTTGGATTACATCTATTTACACTAGATGAAGAAGCCAAAAAAAATCTATTTCTTTTGAACCAAATCTATAAAGCCACTCACATGAAACACACACTTCTCTTAGGGCAGCACCACAAGTTATGATTGCCACACAGAACACCAGCAGTGTTATCTGAAGCAAAATTTGTCAAATATGGTTATAATCCATCTGGGAAATTGATTAAGGTAGTGAGCCTCAAACCATAAACCTCGTTGATACAGAACATTTATTGCGAACCAAAGCCAACATGCATATAGGATCATATGAAGCTTGATTACATCAAATCAGACTCTTGGGGCCTTCTAGCTCAAAGTTGTCTATACCAGTGGTCTTCAGCGGCGAAGCTCCCAGGGGGAGGGGGGGCACGACACACCAGGTGCACGAATTTGGGTCATGTGGAAGGCCTGTTCTCCAGTCTGCTCGGTTTCCTAAAGGGAGTGGGAGTGGAAGCCACCGGTGGTGACATATTAAAAGCTTTGTGAGATGGCGCACCGGGTGCACTCTGGCCCAGCTACGTCTCTGGTGGTCTTAACCAGAGGTGGGATCCAGCAGGTTCTCACCAGTTCCCAAGAGTGGGTTACTAATTGGGTCTGCTTTTCCGTTAGAAATTCCATTAGGTCCAAAAATCATAAAGTCCTGTTGTTTCCTATGTGGCTGATTAGCGAAGGTAGAAAACGGGATAATTCTTCCTGTTGGGCTGTTTAAAACATGTTTTAGAAATATGGTAAAGTTCCTTGTTTAAGGAAAGTATCCTTCTTTTGATTTCTAGAAACAAAATTAACTATTTGAAAGTATTAAGTATTTGACAGGCAGTCAGTTAGAAGAGAAGTAGTTGTTTCTGTTGGCAGTAGACAATAGGACTTGCTATAATTAGTTTAAATTATGGACAGAAAGATACCAGCTGGAAATTAGGAACTTTTATTTACAGTAAGAGTTTTTTACAGTAACAGAGAAATTATTAATGCCCTGCCCCCGGAATGCCCGCCCTCGCTATGAGTTGCCCCGCCCAAACTGCTATCAATACGCCACGCTTCACCGCCTAGTTTGAATCCCACCACCATGGGAACCTGTTACTAAAATGTTTGGATCCCACCACTGGTGTTCACCACATACATCAGGATACTTGGATGGGTTTTGAGACATTTTTGTTATTGACTTTCAGAAGAACCAGCTGTTTAGAAAACAATGGCATCACCCGCTTGCCTTTCTTTGCATGTACACTGAAAGGAACAATATATCTGTCCCATGTCATGATTTCTCACTATGGTGGTTTCCTATGCCCTGATCTTCTAGATTTCTGCACATGGGCCTTAGATTCAACACTGGTGAGATCATAACTCTAACTCCCTGCTTCCTATCACATGATTCTGATGTCATGTGACTTCATGTCACTTAGTTACAGTTGAGTGGGTCCCAGATCTGGAAAGATTGAGAACCATTGGTCTACACCAATATGAACACGCCTTCAAGGTTTTAATCAGAAGTCTCACTTTGTTCTCTGGACCAAAATCATTTTAAATGGAGGTGTTACACATGGAAAATTGGATGGTACGCATGCAAAACACTCACTCTGAGCTACAACTCTCAACCATGTGTCCACCCCATTTTTATGGTGGTGTCAGGCCTGACAGTTGGGGATAGCGGACATTTGCAAAGGGAACTGTGTAGCTTTCTTCTCTGCAGGTGTCCGGTTATCACACTCTCCTTTGCCTGCGGCCTTGGGAGCCCAGAAAAGCTGTTCTTATCATGTGTGAAATGTTCCCAGCCCTGTAGCGCTTTGTAGTAGGAAAAGAGTGAACTGTTTGGTGACAAGGGGCCGGGAAGTTCAGGGGGATATAGGCTAGTACAGGGGTTGGGAAACCGCGGCTCTTCCACCACTGTTCTGCGGCTCCATGAGCCGAGCCGCCGGCCGGATCCTTGTCCGCCCTGCAGGCAGCAGGGGCCTGGAGCAAGATCCCCTACGCACAGGCAGGCTAAGGGCTGGGTCGTGGACTTTTTTTTTTTTTTTTTTTTTTTTTTTTAGCCCTCGCCTCACCCCCTGGCTGGTTGCAGGGCTGGCGCCTCTCTCAGGGCGGCCGGCCAAGCCGAGCCGGGCCGACCCCATCTTCGCCAGCAGCCTGCTGGGGACAAGCTTGGTGAGCGGGCGGGGCAGAGTGAAATGCGAGCGAGGGGTTGAGGAGGGGGTGAGCCAAATGGCTCTTTGAGGGGAAAAGGTTCTCGACCCCTG
Organism: Sphaerodactylus townsendi; assembly: GCF_021028975.2. Taxonomy (NCBI): domain Eukaryota; kingdom Metazoa; phylum Chordata; class Lepidosauria; order Squamata; family Sphaerodactylidae; genus Sphaerodactylus; species Sphaerodactylus townsendi. The sequence continues at coordinate 115,370,148 of NC_059429.1, forward strand.
GGCTAGTAGTTTGTGGGGTTTCCCCAGAATCGTCTTTGCTGATGTTTACCTTTCGCTTCAAAATAAAGACTTCAGAGCAAATCTACAGTTTCTATTATTTTTGGACAGGTGGGACATTTCCACATGATTCACTTGATAACTTCCAAATCAACAGGGAAGACACGCAACCTAGAGTTTGCTTCTGTATCCTGCCAGAATGAGAGCCTAAAGAACAACAGGAACCAGCCCTGAATCACACAAGAACCCTTTGAATGGTTGGGTGGGTGGGTGGATGCAAAGACAATATTTTGCCTAAGCATTGTAATAGATTGCCTACACCTAGAGCCTGCACCATATGCAAAGTCCAGTTTCTCTTGCAGAGAGGTGGCCGTGCTAAGGAGGGGTTACATGGAAGTTGTGTTCACTGTAAAATTTTATATATATATATAAGACCATCATTAGCAACGCTGCCAGCAAGAAACAACTGTACCATTGTAACACGCAGCCTTTTAACACAGTTTGCCCTGGTCTTAAAGCCAAGAAAATTCGTACACTGTTAATGAAAGCTTGCTCCCAATTCATGCCAACAAAAACTGCTTCCTTTCCTATATGTTGTTCTGGAAAACAAACATACCCATACTTTGGTTGCTATGAAAGTCATATTTTCAAGCTCCAATTAGTATGCTGGGTCCCATCTAGAAAAGAGTTCAGCACTTCTGAGCTTCACTGATTTCAGGCACAGAACTGCTTTGGCCCCGTGGGGTTCTAAGCAGAAATCCATTTATAAGTGTGTCTAGCCTCTGCTGTGCAGAATGGGACACAGAAAAGGACAGAAACCCACCTCTATAGAAAAAGCACCTTTGTGCTATTTTAATAGGCACTTTCTCAGAGCAACAATGCAGCTTGTACAGCCCAAAACATTCATTGTTAGAACAGTTTTGCTGATATTTTGTCATTTTTATTTGTGTAACTCACTTCTTGCGCAGCCTATATATTTTTAAATGAAATAGCCATGTTTTCTATAGGTTCATCAAGCTAAAGGTGACAACCAGTCAGAGAGTGGAAACATGGTATGGGAGGCAGCACTGATATGTCCTGATTGTACCCGGAAGTAACAATGAGTAGCTCTAGGAATGACAAAGAACCCATAGAGTTTCTGGCGATTTCTAGAGCTACCCATTTGTCCCTTCCAGACAGCACCCAGAAGCTAAGTCCCCCTTCTTGTGATGCCCATGGAGGTTTTTTAATTTTTAATTTAGCCCCTACCACCACTCCAAGCAGTGGTAGGCAACAGGAATTTGGATCAGGTGATCCCTCAACTGGGCGTTCAGCAGTTGTGGATTTTTAAGAAACCACAACTCATATCCAGCATTCAATAAAGACTGGCTGCCCCATCCACAGGGCCAGGCCTCACACTGCAGCTGTGCCCTTCCCATCGAGGCTTCTCAGTGGCGTAGGAGTAGCAATGGCATAGGAGGTCAAGAGCTCGTGTATCTAATCTGAAGGAACCGGGTTTGATTCCCAGCTCTGCCGCCTGAGCTGTGGAGGCTTCTCTGGGGAATTCAGATTAGCCTGTCCACTCCCACGCACGCCAGCTGGGTGACCTTGGGCTAGTCACAGCTTCTCGGAGCTCTCTCAGCCCCACCTACCTCACAGGGTGTTTGTTGTGAGGGGGGAAGGGCAAGGAGATTGTAAGCCCCTTTGAGTCTCCTACAGGAGAGAAAGGGGGGATATAAATCTAAACTCTTCTCTTCTTCTTCTTCCTCTCAGCACTGTGGGGAGACTTAAAAAGCAAAAATGCCTCTCTGCTGGTGAGAAGCCTCTCCTAGAATTAATGGACTTACGCTGCCTTTTAAAGTTGCATACATTCAAATACCCAGTTGCCAGCACAATGAGGTGAACAGCAGGAGGAAGCCGTTGGCTCCTCCCGTGGTCACGCCCCCTAGCCTGCCCCTGCTACACTGGCAGTGGCGTCAGGAGCACTGGGACACTGATGCCACGTTCCAGTGCTGGGGAGGGCCACAGCAGCCGCACACCAGTGGATCAGCCTTCCACTGAGTAAGTGCCCTAGGGAGGGCGAATCCACTGGTGCTACTGCATGCCGCTCTCCTGTGCAGATTCAGGGGGCCCTCTTTGGATGGGGCTCTGAGTCTACTGTTACATATCATCATCCTCTACGCCTCAGTATCAAGAAAGGGCTGTTGGTTCATCTCAAATTAGCCTTTTTTTCATGACAATCTTGGTTCAATAGTTAAGGTCTTCGACGAGAATCCATACCTTCTCAGCCTAACACAAGATTTTGTGAAGGTAAAATGAAGGGAGACCAACATAGGCTGCCTTAAACAATGTAGAAGAAGGGCAGGATAAAACTGTAGTCAATAAATAAAGTCAGATCCAGAAATTTATTTCCGTGACCCTGAACCTTCATGCACAACAACAATTGTAGGCAGGAGAGCTGCAGCAGTTTTTCACCTTCCTCCGAACCAAATGCCGAGGCCATTTTCTCCCTTTCTCCTCCACTTCTAGCAGCTCTATCCCAAATATGCTGGCGAGGCAAAAAAGCTGGTTCTGCAGGTTGAACTTGGGCTGCACTCAATAATCCTTCTGAATGGAGGCATTGAAAAAAAAGACTCCTCCTTCTGCAAAGAAAGTGATTGTGGCTTTCTGAAAGCACCCAAGTGCCATTTCCCTGCAAACACATGACCGTGAAAAATGCTGCCTTCAGATTTACTTAGCATAAAGCTCCCATGTAGAACATACCTTGCTTATGTGAAATTCCAGTTTTCTGAGGTACCTTTCGACAGAGCGGATTTGCTTTATGAGGGAGAGAAAGAAAAAGAGAGATGGGGTGTGCATTGGTTACACAGGTTTCAAAGTTTGCATTTCTTGGCCTTCATATTATGCAGTTGTTTTAAAAGGACGCATGGAGACATTGACGAACCTGTGTTAATGCATCTATGACTAGGTAGTCATGTTAAAGCTTTGGTTCAGCTGTTACAGATTTCTGAAATCCAAACCTCTAGCGTTTGTTGTCGGTCCCATTCCTATTTAATTTGTCTCCCACAGGATAATCCACCTTGAGTCTCAGTGAGAAAGGTGAACAATAAATGACATAAATAAATACAAGTCCATTGAAGTCAATGAGCTTAGAAGGGTGTGACTCTGCTTCGGATAGTGCTAGGTCAGGTTAAATTGCTATGTTAATTGTAGGGAGTAAGGTTATTGTAGGTGGGTTGTGGGGGAAATCGTATTTTGAATATTGTTATGTTATTTGCAGTTATTCTTGCATTTGTAATTTATTGTAATGTTATGCTATGGTGTAATGTTCTGTTATTGTTGCTATGTAATTTATTTATTTATTTATTTATTTATTTGACTTATATACCGCCCGATCCCCGAAGGGCTCCAGGCGGTGAACAACATTATACAAACATCAAACAGGATTTATCATGTTGTTATGCGATGCTATGTGAAATGTTAGGTTATTGTGATTTTGTGATTATCATATTGCTGCTGTTATGAAATGTTACATTTAATGTTGGTGTTATTATATGTTGATTTACTTGCTATGACTTGTTAACCTGATTACATTATTGTCTGAATTGTTGGGCTGGGAGACTATTGAATGTGGGTGCTAGCCTTATGATTTTGTATTATTATGTTATTGCGTATTATTATGTATTATTTTGCTGTTGTGCACCACCCTGAGCCCTCCGGGGGAGGGCGGTATATAAATTAAATATCACATCACACATCACATCACATCGTGGCATGACTATTGTTCTGTTCATCAACTTGGTGTTACTAGCTTCTTACCTTATCCAAATCATAGTAGAAAGCCTGAAACAACAACAAATTAGTATACGTGAGAACTCATTCATTTTATTAAATACAGTCACAGACTAGCAAAAAGACTAAAATACAAGCACAGCAATAGTGTTAACGAACAATTAACGAGCAATTCTCCTCTGCATTTTATCCTCACCACAGCGCTGTGAGGTCGGTAGGTAAACTAAAAGAGTGTGACAGACCCAAGGTCACCCATCAGACATCCTTGGCAGAAGTCGGGATTCGACCCTGCATCTCCCAGATCCTAATCCTACAGAACACCACACAGGCTTTTGGACTCGATTATTTCCAAACCTTCCTTTGCAGATATCCAGTTTAGCACCTTGTGGGTAGTGAGGATAGGTATCTGTCGCATTTTTATCCCACCCCTTCTCTGAGGCACTCAGGGTGGCCAATATGGTTCTCTCTTCCACTTTGCCTTACAACAATTCCATGATGAAGTCTAAGTTCGGGTCACTCTGGATTAATATAAACCTTTGGCTTCACTCAAATATTGAACTACAGGAACATTAGCAGAGGTTACTGGCCTGAAATCAGTGGGTGTCAGGCCAAGATTGTGGGAAATGTTTTCAGTAAACAATGGGAGGACCTCTATTCACCAGGCAGGTTCCATGAGTATGATTAACTTGCCTGTTGATAAATTCTGTGGCATTTATAAACATATTTAACATTGAAATGTGCTCTTGATTCTCAGATTCCACCAGCTACACATCAAGATGAGTTGGAGGGGGGAATAAATGAAAAAGCTTCTTACCAGCCTGGAGTTCCTTCTTGTGTCTTTGTGGCATCCTGACAGATAATCCAATTCTGCCTGGTGCATTTCCAGATATTCACTAAAGGAAGAGATGAACCCAATGAAGAACTCAGAAGGTATCTCAGAACAATTCGCCCAGCAATCAAAAGCCAAATATTGTTACCTGGTTTACATGATGGTACTTTCAAATAAGTAAAACCAACTTTACAGTTATTTGATTACAGAAAACAGGGAACAGAACTGTAATCCTGAGCACAGAAATATCAGAGCATCTAGTTAACATTGGTTAAGACAGGGGTGGGGGTGGGGTTAAATCACTTCAAGCTAAGGGCAAAACTAGATGTGGTGCTGTTGAAAGAGCTGAGAACAGGTTCCTGGGACCCCACTCACTTTTCACCAAATACAGACCAAAAAATCACATGACGCACGTGTGCTGCACAGTGGCTTGTGTATATTACAATTATTTTTACAGTGTATAAACATACATAAAATGCAATTGCTATTAATAATCTCTACTCTCATTACAACTATCTCCAATGGGAGAACTTCAGTAACACCAATGCAGCCAAACAACCTCCTTCAATGTTATCAGCACAACTCCTGGGTCTCCTGGAAAATGTAGTTCCCACCAGAACAGGGGGCAAAACTAGATGTGATGCTGTTGAAAGAGCTGAGAACAGGTTTCTGGGACCCCACTCACTTTCCCAGCAGCCACAAAGCAGCTGAGGGGAATGTCATTTTAAAAATCAGCAGGAGCCAATTCGGATCAGAACTGCTACAAGCAGAGAAGAGGGCATTTTGCAAAAAGGAAATGGCACCCAGAGAGGAGATATTTCCCCTTTAATAACTCCTATCCTGGCCGTTTTGGCTCTGGCAAACGGCGTGGCCAGAAGGCAGAATTCCTCCTCCCTCCACCCACACCACAATTTCAAGCCAATTCACCTCCCACTGATTTTTAACATGACATGCCCTGCAGCAACTCTATGTTAGCAGAGAAAGTGAGCCAGGTCCCAAAAAACCTGGACACAATGCTTTTTAAAGCATTGTCTAGTTTGGGCCACAGTTCTAGCTCCTAGTAGGTTTGGAGCAGAGCACACACCTGCCTTGAAGGGTTAAATGACACACTATTCCTTCCCAAACACTGGTTCCTAAAAACTTGTTTGTGAAGACACTAACAATACAAGGGGCAGGACATTTGTAGAGATCATATACACAAGTAGGAAGTGGTAACTTTTACTGGGTCCAATATTTCCCACAAATTTAGCTCCTTCAATGGTATTTCAGCTACATTGACCTGTTTCAAAGGTCAATTCAAAATTCTGTGTACGACTACCAAAGCCCTTCACAGACCCACATATCTACAGAAGGGGCTGTGGCTCAGTGGAAGAGCTTCCGCTTTGCATACAGAAGGTTCAGTCCCCAGCAGCTCCACTTCAAAAGGACCAGGCAGAAGGGGATCTGAAACCCTGAAGAGCTGCTTCCAAACTGAACAGATAATACTGACATAGATGGATAGGTGGTTTGATTCAGTCTAATGGACAAGGTATAGTATGCAACAAGGTAAAAAACAAAAATAGAAACAATCTTACACCAAGGTTACACAACATGCTGAACGTGCCGATTTAATACAAAAAAGTGCACAAGCTCATCCCATTTTGGGACTTTCGGACTATTCCTGATTGCACACTTTTGATGCTTTAATTTCATGGTAATACTTTGGCTTCCCTTGTGGTCTTATTTACTTTCATATGCCCTAGTTTGTGCACTTTTTGCATTAATTCTGCACTTTCAGCAATTTATATACCCTTGATATAATATTGTTTCTATCTTTGTTGTTTCCTTGATTCAGTATAAGGCAACTTTGTGTACTTGGGTGCTGTGTAGGAGAGAATGCTGCTAGAACACAGCCATACAGCCCGGAAACCACACAGCACCCAAGTGATTCCGGCCATGAAAGCCTTCGACAAAACTTTGTGTACGTTCATATGGAAAGGACTATCACCTCCCATACGTGCCAAATACCGTCACTGAGTTGTCACCAAGTAGCTGCTCATCCTCTCAAGGTAGCTCATCTGGGATCAAGTACAACTTGCACTTTTTCTACAAGTAATTTGCAACCAGCGGAACGGGCCTCCCTGAGGAAAACACTGTTCCAAAAAGTTTTTAAGTGTCTCTGCACGGCCATCTTATTTGCCCAGACATTTTGGGGTGTGTCGGTAACGTTGCCAATTCCAGGCTGGGAAATTCCTGGAGATCTGGGGGTGTGCAGCTAGGGGAAAGGGGAGTTTGGGGAATGGAAGGACTTCAGCAAAGTCCATCATCCACAGCAGCCATTTGCTCTACAGAAACTGATCTCTGACTTCCAGCCAATCCCATGAGCATAGGAATGTGAACCCAGGACTCCCAAATGTCTGTATAAAAGGATGAGCTAATGACACCACCTGTCTACCCTCACCCTGCCCCAGCCAAGACAGACTTATTTGCAATCTTAATGACTAGTTGAGCAAGAAAGGGAGTCTTTGATTATGGGTTCTTGCATTGCAGGGGATTTGACTTGATGGCCCTTGTGGTCTCTTCCAACGCTATGATTCTAAAATAGAGTAAACATAGCCTTGAATGAGCCTCTCAGTTCTCTCCTACAAACCCCTCCAGATCCATGTTTAACCATAAACATGCAAGAAAGGGGAGGGAGGGAAAGGGGACCATCATCTGGACATGGCCCACCCAACCTAGCGGAGGGAGGGGAGGGAGTGGGAGGGGTGGCATGCAAGGGAAGGGGAGAAGGAGGGGCCGTTTAGGAGGAGGAGCCATTACAGTAATGCTCTGTATGAGCTCGATGATGCAAGATTATGTTGCTTTCCTTTCACTCTATCCTTGGGGATGGAAAGGACGTAGTATGCAGAGGAGGGTAAGTCAGGTCCTACCAGCTTTCTACAGATGCAAGCCAGGGTTGGAGGCAACCTCACTGCTCTCCATTATCACTGCATCCACCATCACCCAGCATTCCTGGTTTGTTGTCCATAAGTCCCCCAATCACTAGTACAGCTGACTTTATTTTGGGAGGAGGGGAAGAGATGTTGTCAGAGGAGGAAATGGTGAGGAGAGAACTATCCACTTCCACCAGCAGAAAATTGGTAAGATCCAAAATGCTTTGGCCAGATTATTCATTCCATATCCTCTTGAAGATGCCAAAGTCGTCAGGGTAATTTGAATCTGATGTATAAAGAAACTCCAATCACTGTTTACTTGCCATGGTGACTAAAGGGCAGCAAATCTCTGAATACCAACACCAGAAGGCAACACCACAGGGAGGTCACAGCCTCTGTGCCCTATTGTTGGCCCTTCAGAGAAACTGGGTGACCATTCTGTGAGACAGGATATGTTACTAGATGGGCCTCTGGTCTGATTCAGTGGAAATCTTTTGACATTTCTTCTAGTAATCACAAGCATGTCAGGTGTCCCTCATACCTAATGCTGCTTAAGGAAATGCAGGTTTATCCCCCCCTTTCCTCAATTTTATACACCTTTTATAAACCCAACAAAAACGCCTTCAATCATTTCCACTCAGCTTCCCAACAGCAGTGCCACAGGGTGATCCAGATAAACAAGGAGGACAGCAGAGGAAAAGTTATCTCCTTCCATTCAGCATCAGATCCTGAAAAAGGAATGGTGGAGTCCGGCAACCATGCCTCAGCCTTTGCCCAGCAAGCCACCTCTGGTTGGAGCCACAACAGTGCTAATGCACGCCGTCCAACTCATGCTGTTGCTCGAGATTTGCTGGCCTCTCGATCATCACTATGCTGCTGCCCAAGTTATTGCCGCACTGAGCATATTTGTATCCAAGAATACAAATGGTTTCATGCAGAGGTCCTTGTGCATATATCAGACTTGATCCTGCACATCTGGTGACACTACGGAGAGCCAGTTTAAACAATCAACAAAATGGAGTCGAAAAGCTTTTCCATGGTAGAGCTTTAGACAGAGGTGTTATGGGGGCGGGTATTGCACGTTTTATTGCTTCATCCTAATTGGGGGGGATGGTCTTCCCACCAAACAAAGCCTAGCAAGCCCAAGAGAAGACTTCTGGCTAGCTTTTGTCCATCAATGAGATCATGGACTCTCTTTTTTTCTAACCTTATGGAAGTTGCATCCAATAAATAATACATTAAGTGTAATCTTGGCTTCAGCACACTGACATGATGTCACCTTATAATAACAGTCCTCAAAGCCGAGAAAACTGAGGACCCATTTTTCAATTTTTAGAATTTTTGCAGACCCCCGAGTTTTCCCCTACCAGTATCTGTCAAGCACCCGAGAGCCCCTTTTCATAAATAAACAGGACAAGAAAACCTAATGCCCTGGCTTTTCAAAAAAAAGTGTGTGAGATTTCAGATGCTATGGGACATTGAAAAGAACAACAGCTGCTGCACCCCAGAAAACTAGCATTCTGGATGCTTCTAAACGTAAAGATCCTTTTATGCAATTGGCAGAATTGGGGAATTCTGAGTAGGCCACTTCCGGGTTCATCTGCACATAAAAATGTGCCCCCCCCCTCAAAAAAAACCCTTTAACAAATTCCTCTGCAAAGTGAACAAAGTTTTTGTATATGCTAGTTAGGGATGCCAACCTCCAGGTAGGATTTGGGGATCCCCCGGAATTACAGCTCATCTCCAGACTACAGAGATCAGTCCCCCTGGAGAAAATGGGTGGACTCTATGGTGGACTCTATGGTGTTGTACCCCACTCTATGGTAGACTCTACGGTGGGTGGACTCTATGGTGTTGTACCCCGCTGAGGGTGGACTCTGTGGTGTACTCCATGGTGGACTCTATGGTGTTGTACCCCACTCTATGGCAGACTCTACAGTGGGTGGACTCTATGGTGTTGTACCCCACTGAGGGTGGACTCTATGGTGGATTCTATGGTGGACTCTATGGTGTTGTACCCCACTCTATGGCAGACTCTACGGTGGGTGGACTCTATGGTGTTGTACCCCACTGAGGGTGGACTCTATGGTGTACTCTATGGTGGACTCTATGGTGTTGTACCCCACTCTATGGTAGACTCTATGGTGGGTGGACTCTATGGTGTTGTACCCCACTGAAGCCCCATATGGGCCACTGCCATGAAGACACTAATTCTCAACAGATGTTGTTGCATTTTCTGCAGTATTTGCAGGGGCCAGTGGAAGTCTTAAAAAGGTATTACTAATCTTGAATGGAGGGATGAGAAGAGACAACAGAAAATGTCTCCACTAAAAGCTCACGCTGAGGACTCTGGGTTCTAAACGAACCAGAGGGTGGCAGGGAATCCACCCCATGTCTCCTTAGCAAAGGTGCCTTGCCTTCCAAGGTTGCTAGAGGGTCCAGTGGGACCAAATAAATACACACAACAGTTGCAAGCTCCATGTTAGTTCCCAGAAGGCAAACCTCCGAACCTCACATTCCTTCTAACTTTGTGAGTTAATGCAGAACAGACATGAATAACTCAATTTTCTCCTCTGTATTTACAAAGGATGTAGGCGGTGAGGCTTTACAAGATGCAGAGCCTCCACAGGTCAATGTGTTTATGTTACATAGGCAGTACTTTTGCAAAAGTAACGAGGGGGGCTGCTTTTGTTTCCTAACTGTTACAAAGACAGCTTTCCCCTACCAGTATCTGTCAAGCACCCAAGAGCCCCTTTTCATAAATAAACAGGACAAGAAAACCTGTGTACTCCTGGAATCCTGCTTCACCAAAACTCACCCATCTGCTCATCTCCCAGTGACATGACACAGTCATTTTTAGGTGACAGTAGAAAGCACCCTGCAGACTTATTGGAGGTTTGATGAAATTATTTTTATAAAATCCAAGCTAAATAAAAATAATTCAAAACAAGTAGTTATTTGCATTCAGAGGCTTTTCTGGCCCAAAATGCAATTCAAAAGTCTAACCTGAAGGTTTACCAGCAATTTATTTAGGATTGCACAAGGTCTCTGCATGGGGGAAGGGGTTGTCAATATTGCTGAGTTAAATGAAAAATACCTGGGTGAACATGGCATTTCTTAAATGCAGTCCACAGTTGCTTTGAAGATCTACTACAAGAATGAAATTTATAAGGACAGTAAGAATAATGCATTTATTAGAACTAACCCGCACTGATAGTGCAGTATGAAGGGTTTCAAGTTACACTGAACATTTTATTAGTCTGGACACTAATGAAGTTTTAGGGGGTTGTCTGTTTTAGTATCTGTCTTCATGTGGGAATGAGCACTGGGGACTTGACACTTTTTGCTTTCGAAATATCTGTTTATGGGGGGAGCATGACCAGACCCAGTCTTCAATGCAGCCTACGAGCACTCAAAAGAAAATCACGTGTTTTCAGAACTGACCCCTCATCCCCAAGTCAGCAGCAAAACTCACATTTTTGCTTGCTTTGTTGACTATGACTACAGACTGTTGGGAGGTAACTCAGCAGCTCACTGGTAGAGCACGGAAAATGTCCTGGGTTCAGTCCCTGCCATCTCCACTTTTGGGAGGCCAAGTAGGAAGTATTGACAAAGACCCTTGTCTGAGATTCTAGAGCAGGGATCTGCAACCTGCGGCTCTCCAGATGTTCATGGACTACAAATCCCATCAGCCCCTGCCAGCATTTGCAATTGGGGTTGCAGACCCCTGTTCTAGAGAGTTGCTGGTCACTCAAAACGGATGACGCTGAGACAAATGGAACAATAGCCAGGCTCATTATAAGGCAGCTTCCTATGTTCATCTCTGGCTCCCACTTATGTTATGCAACCAATAGCTAATGAAGTTGATTTTACCCCATCGTCACACACCTCCAGCCTAACAAGTTTGACTCCAGCTTAAGTGGCTTTTCTGTTGAAGGGTAACCAAAATTGTAAAAAGGTCTGGAATCCATGCTCTATAGTGATAAGACTTAGGGAGCTGGGTATGTTTAGTCTGGAGAAGAGAAGGTTAAGGGGGGACATGATGGTCACAAGTAACTATTTGAAGAAATGTCATGCTGAAGGGGGAGCAAGCTTGTTTTCCGCTGCTCCACAGACAAGGACACCAAATAATGCATTCAAACTACAAGAAAAGAGACTCCATCTAACCATCAGGAAGAACTTCTGAATGGTAAGGGCTATTTGACAGTGGAACACACTGCCTTGGAGAATGGTGGAGTCTCCTCCTTGGGAGGTTTTTAAACAGAGGCTGGATGCCCATTGGTTGTGAGGGCTTTGATTGTGTGTTCCTGAATGGCAGGGGGTTGGACTGGATGGCCCTTACAGTCCCTCCCAACTCTATGATTCTTTTATTTAAGTTGGAGGAAAACACCTTGGAGGATGACACCTCACTAGCTATGAATGACTATTTAAGGGCTCACAGCTACAGAGCATGCAGAAGGCCCCAAGTTCAATACCAGTTAAAAATTCAAACATGAATGAAAGACCTCCATCCTTGGAGAATTGCAGCTAGTCAGAGTACTGAACTTAATAGACAAATGGTCTGCATTAGGGTAAAGCAGCTTTACTTACTGAGAAAACATATTTAGCCATTAGCTAATTGAAAACCTGGAGGTGGGGGGGGGGATAAAATCACTTTACTTGAGGGCCATGATTGTCCACGTAGACCCTCAGAGAACAGATAAGTCACACTGTTTCCTTATACCAAGATTGAACACCTATGGTGCTGAATAAATGAAGGTAAAAAGCAGCATGAACATGCGCAAATTCAAACAAATTAAAGTTTCAGTACGAAAATAAGAGATCCTCACTTTAGTCCTTTCTTTAATGCCTCGAAGACTTTCTTTACTTGGTCTGGCTTGGGATCCCAGATGACTGCCCCTTTCTGAAGAGAAGGATACATCTTGGCCGATCTTACAGACATTTTGGATCTTGTTGAACTTTTGCCAAGAGACTTCCTGTAGAAGAGACAACAAAAAAGGGCGATGATAAAGCTGACTATGAGAATTTAATAACTTTTGCTTGGTCAACCTTGGATGTAACAGAAGTTATAAAAAATACAGGTCAGATTCCAAAAACTCTTATAGATTGCTCTTATTCACAACTACCTGGAAAGACTCTCTCCTCAGTTCAGTGCAGTTAAAAGGGCACAGAGTTACAGTCCAAAAATGGAATTACTTGTTATCTTATTGATTTCTTTATTTACTTCATTTATCTCCCACCTTTATCCCCAGTGAAGAGATATAGCAACTTACATTGTTCACCTGCCTGCTGTTTTATCCTCACAACTACTCTGGAAAATTAGTTAGTATAAGACTAGTTCAAGGTCACCCAGTTCAAGGTCACCCAGTCTCCCAGACTCTAGCCTGCCATTGTAACCATTACATCATGCCTGACCAGAGCCAGATGCAATGTTTTTTCACCTGCTCTCTTGCAAGGTCGGTTTGAGAAGCAGCCCCTAACACACAGAGTATGTCCATTCTGTCTCACCATAGTCGAAACATTGGAACACATTTTATACTATTGTCCAAAATACAACGCACAGAGAGAAGCCCTATTACCATCGATAAGGGGTAAAAAACCGTCCAAAATATCAATGGTAAAATTACTAAATAGTAATGATCCTGATATGCTTGGGAGATTAGCCAGCTACTTGTTAAAGGTCATGTACCTAAGAGATGTGTAACTGTATGAATGGAACTTTTTGCATTGAAATTCAAAATGATAATCTTTCAGCCAAAGATACTGAACGCAAAGTTGAATGAAATCAGTTATCATGCAAATATAAACTATATATAAATGAGTAATAGTCTTCAGCCATGGCACCTCGGGTTATTATAAAATGCATATGTAAAGGCTCAATGTTATTTATTTACTTATTTTAATATTAGGAAAATTTAATTATCCTGTTGTTTTAATTAGTAATTCTCCAGAGCCTGAGGAGTGGATATATCCTTTTAGCAAATAGAACTAAATCAGGAAGTGCCAGATATTTCCTGGCGTTGGATCTTAAATATAGTCAAATGGTATCTGTTTTACAAATTTGTCTTTGAATTGAATGGTTAAACCCTTTTAATCCATTTTATATTTTTACTAATGAACTGTCATTACATCACGCTGGCTGTCTTGCCAAATGAGTCTTTTTCCAAACAGAAGTGCCAACATCAACCTCCATCATCCAATTATCCCCTTATCCACTACAAAGTCACAGATAGGACAGCATCAGATGGGCAGAGATAAATAACCTTTCAAGCCCTTCCTCATACCATTTTGCCAATTAAAGATGGCTTTCAGGGAGCGCCAGTCATCCCACTTTGAAACTGTATGTGTACCCCAATACTCTGGTACACAGACAGGTTCACAGTAGGGCAATAGTGTTCCCCCCACCCCCAACATCTTTGCCCAGAAGGCTATTTCTGATTGATAAAATGTCCTAGGGTGGAAGGCTTAAATGGTCCTTTCCATCACAATCCAATTCAGGTCTCTGTGTACCTATTAAGGAGACTCAAAGGGGCTTACTATCTCCTTGCCCTTCCCCCCTCACAACAAACACCCTGTTAGGTAGGTGGGACTGAGAGAGCTCAGAAGAACTGTGACTAGCCCAAGGTCACCCAGCCGGCGTGTGTGGGAGTGCACAGGCTAATCTGAATTCCCCAGATAAGCCTCCACAGCTCAAGCGGCAGAGCGGGGAATCAAACCTGGTTCCTCCAGATTAGAATGTACCTGCTCTTAACCACTATGCCACTGCTGCTCCTAACTTAAGCAAATTTTTAAAATGCTGGGTGCTCCACATATGTCATTCCCAGCATTCTATATAGTTGGACACTGTATTGTGCTATTCTGATCCTAAGTAGGAGGGGGCTTTTGTCTACCTCTGTACTTGCTCACAATAGGCACTATTTCACAGTAAAAGAAGCCAGATGACATCTAGAGATCCACCTCTGCATGTATATTCTGCCTTTCTTCTGTCATGGAACTTAGTGGTATCTTTATAGCTCCCAAGAGTTCTCTTACCCAGGCACAGACCTGCTGAGTTTCAGCAAGACTGCTGAATCACAACGATTAGAAAACCTTTAACGCGTTCATAAAATCAAGGGCATAACTAAACACCACAACAAAATAAAATAGCTGTCCAAGAGTCCCGAAAAAGGTCAAGGAGATGGTAATAGCTTTCTGTAACTCCAGGGGATTAGAAAAGGACAACAAAAACAGGCAATTAGCATTAATTTTCGAGTCCTTGGCTTTACCACAGTTTGTTAGGGGGTCATGTTGTTTTTAATTCCTTTGAGAAAAGATAAGCAGAATGCTATTTGATTTCTTCAGTCTTTCTGCGGAATGTATTGTTTAGCAGAACGTTTGGCGTCAAGGAATCTGAACCTAAACATATACTTACTGTGCAATCATAAACATGTATACTCAGAAGTAAATCACAATTTACTTCGACAATACAAATCACAATTTGTTAATAAGCCATTTGCATGGTTACAATTGTAGCTTTACAGTGCAATCCTAAGCAGGCCCCAAACCAATTCAAGGAGGCATGCTCCCAGTAAACATTGTACTATACAAAAAAGCTGCAATCAGATGCATGTTTACTTGGAAGTAAGCCCCATTGGGCACTGTGGGATTCACATTCAGGTAAAGACAGTATTTGGTGGGAAGTACCATCAAGTCGCAGCTGACTTACAGTGACGTCATAGGGTAGGGGTGGCCAATGGCAGCTAAATTCAATAGGACTGTCCCAAATCTTGGAGATGCAGCCACAAGCTACGTTTGAATTCAGTATCCCTTATTTTCAGTCATAACTGTTACAGCACTCATGAACGTGACCCAAATATTCTTACTTAGACAGACATCCCAACACAATCATTGTTATTTGCTCCCTTGTAAATATGTTTGGGGCTGCAGCCTTGAGTACACAAAAAGATTTGTAATTTCTACAACAACCCTACAAAGCGAACCATTAGTGGAGCCTATTACACAGACTCGAAAGAGAGACTGAAAGAGAATTGACTCAATCATCTTCCATGATTAAGGTTTATCAGACACGTCAGACAAGTTAGTATTTTTCCTATACTAACCTATGAAGCTTACCCACAAAATCACATTTAATTGTTTACACTTGTGTACAAGTAAGTGCATTCTTGACTTCAGTTACACAAACCTAGGGTAGGTACTAAAGCAACGTGCATTAGCCTGGGAGTAAGAAGAAGTGGTTTTTATACCTCGCTTTTCTCTACCAAAAGGGAGGGAGGGAGGGAGGGAGGGAGGGGAGGGAGGGAGGAGGAGGAATTATATCCCACCGTTCTCTCCTGTAAGGAGACTCAAGGTGGCTTACAAGTTCCTTTCCCTTCCTCTCCCCACAACATATACCTTAAGAGGCAGGTGAGGCTCAGAGAGTTCTTGAGAGAAATGTGACTAGCCCAAGGTCACCCAGCAGGAATGTACGAGTGCGAAAACACATCTGGTTCACCAGATAAGCCTCTGCCACTCATGTGGAGGAGTGGGGAATCAAACCCAGTTCTCCAGATTAGAATCCACGTGCTCTTAACTACTACACCACTCCTTCCCTTCATCTCCCCACAACAGACACTTTATGAGGTAGGTGGGACTGAGAGAGTTCTGAGAAAACTGTAACTAGCCCAAAGTCACCCAGCAGGCTTCATGTGTAGGAGCAGGAAAACAACCCAGTTCACCAGATTAGAGTCCCCCATTCTTAACCACTATGCTACACTGAAGAAGAAGAAGAGTTGGATTTATATCCCCCCTTTCTCTCCTGTAAGGAGACTCAAAGGGGCTGACAATCTCCTTTCCCTCCCCCCCCTCCTCCACAACTAACACCCTGTGAGGTAGGTGGGGCTGAGAGAGCTCAGAAGAACTGTGACTAGCCCAAGGCAGTCCACACCATGCTGGCACATGAGGCCTGTTTCCAAGTAATATGACCAGGTTCAGGCTACAGGAAAGTGATCTGTGAACCAAGAAGTCCCTGGTTTCCAGTCTCACCTCCACCACGACCACTTAAGGAAGCTGCTGTCTTAATGTCTTAACTACTTATTAAGATAAGTAGTATTTAACCTACCTTAGAGGGCTGCTGTAAAGATTATGAAGATATTGTGAAGCACTGTGAATAATCAAGAAACATATTATGCATACTTACTCTGGAAGAAGCCCAATAAATCAATGAAACTTACACCCATCAATAGAATCACACCACACTGTATTGGGGGGGGGGGGGATATAAACTAGACATTTTCTTCATAAGCTATATAAAACTTGCTGGACAGACATTTCAAACATTTAAGGGAAAAAAACTCTATTGCTTTCCTTGTCTCAACTTCTCTCTAAAAGCTTAGTCATTTTCTGTCTTTAGGAGATCAGAAAGCTCTTTAAACTTTTGCCCTCCTTTCTAATCCTGCCTCTTCATTTTATCTCTTTAAATACAAGACAGAACAGGTTGCATTAATTTAAAACCCATTCAAACCTTTGCTAAGTATCCTTTACAACACAGCACTCCCTGTGCATACACGAAGAACAATTGCTCTACTGAGTATTGCTCACCTTCCAGATTAGTAAAGACAACCAGCAGAAACCTTTGAAAAACCCATTGAAAGTTGCCTCTTTCTGACAGCCACCCAGCAGTCTGTTCCCCTCCCCCTTACGGTTCCTGAGATACTTGATTAATTGTACCTGGCTTTCGTACACTCCCCTTTTAACCATCTGTTTTCTTTTCAGTCTTCCCTTCTTAAAGGCTCTTTTCTTTTCTAGCCTAGTAGCAAAGTGGATTTCCAGCAAACTGACAATCAGAAAACAATGCACGTAGTAGTCAAGGTTGGCACCAGCTATGGATACATCTGGGACAGTCTGTGAACTGTTGTGAAGATGGTGGCCCAGTCACAACCCCCATTACTTATTTGTTTTTATTCACTTGATTAGAGCCTGCCTTTCTTGCTGTAATTGCTCGAGGCAGGTTGCACAGTGTAAGACAATGCAAACAAATGTGTGAAACATCCAGCAAACAATGCAATAGGATTATAGTCCCTTTTTTTTTAACTCAGTGGTCCCACTGGTTTCAATATGAGTGCCTTGAAGACTGTATGGTGCACTTGAAGGGTACTGTCTCCAATACCAAATAAAAAGGAGGTGATTTTCAGTGCAATGCTGAACATAGATTCTCAGAAGTAACTGTGTATGATTAATTTAGGACTTACTTCCTAGTAAGCGTGCACTTACCTGGGAGAAAGCTCTTCTAAACATCCAAGTAGGCATGAATAGGATTCCACTGACAGAGACTATAGGGGTTCTAATAATTAATGGTGCAATCTTGCAAGCGCTTACCTAGGAATCTCATTAAATACAGGAATGGCTTTAGCCAGTGGACAACCAGGACAACTGCCAAGGGCCCCACATTGGATGGGGGGTCCCAAAGCAGTTACAACCCTGCTCCCATGACAGACAGCAGGCCCTCTGCAGCTCAGGAATCCAGCTTACAACAACAGTGGTGTCTCCTGCTAGCTTTGCATGGAGTGAATAGCACACCTTGATGGTCCCAGGGATGGTGGTGGGAGTGATGCAAGGTAGTGATTCTGGGGCCCAAGCTTGAACTTTTGCCCAGGGCTGCAGAATCACTAAGACTGCCGATAATTAAACACAGTAAGACTCCTAAGAGGGAACATAATTTGATTACACTGCAACTCAGCAGTGTAGATTTGAGTGCCAGATGTACTAAAATAAGCGGGATTTGCTCTTGAATATGTATGCATAGGATTGCTCTGCACAGCTACACACACTTCATTGGCTGTAATGAAGTGTCTGGGTTTAGCTCAGTCCACAGCTCCAAACCCAAAAAGTTGCCCTCAGCCATGTCCACACATTTTTTGAGTAGGGCCGGAATTCCCTTTGATTGCTACATTTGTATTTATTCCCCTTTGATTGCCACATTTGTATGCATTCAAAACATTTAGACATATCATTCCAAAGCTCTTGCCAACACTAAATAAGCAATGTCTACAATTAAATGCAAGACTTGAAATGCACGCGTGCAGGATTCCAGCAGGGCAGCCGGTCTATTATAGCAAAAAACAACAACAACAGTCCAGTGGCACGTTAAAAACTAACAACATTTACTCCAGTATGAATTTTGGTGAGACAGTGCTCACTTCTTCAGATACAATGAGATGAAAGAAATTCATTTACAACTTTCATGTAGAAAGGTACAGAAGGGAAGGGGGCAGGAGGAAGGAGTGAGCACAGAGAAGCCTTACATAACAAGGGGAAATTCTCAAGCCTGATGGAGGCAGCAGAGCACAATTCTTTTGTTTCTTTATAGCCATCCCATCCCACTGGAAATGGAAAATTGTCCAAGCACTTCCAGTGGATGTGGGGCAAGGTCCCTTTGACCACTTATGTAGGTACTATTTATCCTGAGGCTGACTGCTTCACGGGGGAAGGGGGGTGTCTTCCTGTGATGTTTTGTTTACATAGGGGTTCTCCCCGCGTAAAACATCCCTAGCCAAGCCAAGCTACCATTTTGCCTGCCCCCCCCCCCCCCCCCACTGCCTCAGTGTTTCTGTGCAACCTCCATTTGGGATTCCTTTGCCATCCTTGCTCCAGCACCGGTCTAGCAAACTATGTCAATTTCTTGTCAATTTCACTGGGTCTATTGCAGTGGTGGTGAACCTTTGGCACTCCAGATGTTATGGACTACAATTGGCCATGCTGGCAGGGGCTGATGGGAATTGCAGCCCATAACATCTGGAGTGCCAAAGGTTCGCCAACACGGGTCTACCCGTGCTTCCCCGAATATAAGACAGTGTCTTATATTAAATTTTGCTCCCAAAGATGCTCTATGTCTTATTTTCAGGGGATGTCTTATTTTTCTGTGTTCTGTTCGTCGGGCATGCTTCCAAACAAAAACTTTGCTACGTCTTACTTTCGGGGGATGCCTTATATTGTGCACTTCAGCAAAACCTCTACTATGTCTTATTTTTGGGGGATGTCTTATATTCGGGGAAACAGGGTATTGATTCAGTGTGGAAAAAAGAGGAAAGAAAGCTCTTCTGATCCATCTGAAATGAAGGCTTGAAGAGCGAGAGGAGCTGCTGTGGTGCAGAAGAAGAAAGGAAAGGGAGGAGCAAGAAAGGAAAGCTAAATGCATACTGATGACTTTATTTTTCCCTGCAAAGGAAGAGGAAAAGTCACACTTTCAGACCTTTCAGAAATGACAGGGATTCTCTGACCTGAAGGCGGGATGACTGCTGAAGAGGAGGAAACATGTGGGTAACTAAGAATCAAACCTAAAGGACACAACGTACACTCAATGCAAAAAAGGCCACAAGTGAGTAAATGGCCTTTAACAGGTTGCAGGTCTTGGCAATGCTGGCCATGATTCCAAACCTGCATATCCATACATCAATAAACTGGATGGCTACAAGGCTCCCATCCCCCACAGTGGCCAGCGGGACCTGGCAACCCTATGATAAGTTCTTACATTCTTACATTCTCCTCCTAGGTAAAACTTGAATAAGAGCCAGTGTACCATTGGAGAACAATTGGATTTGAGAAGTAATAGTGAAATCTTAAATAGAGATACATACTCTCATTGAAGTCACCAGTGTAACAGTGTTTAGGATTGCACTGGAAAAATCCTACCCGCCTTCTTCCCCAACAAAAATAGACTGTGGCCGTAATCCAACATAGTACTAGGCAAATTAAAGCCAACTGACTGTCTTGGTTTAAACATGAATAAACCTGTGACTGACTAATACCTCTTGCCACAGGTTCAAACTCAAAATGCATTCAGTTTGACATTCTGGCAATAAACATAACCCAGGAAGTGTAAATAACGACCACATCTGTTTTCTCAAAGAAATGGTGCTTGATTCACATGCAAAGCAAGGTTGCTTTAACGGCACACAAATTTTGCAATCTCCCCGTCCCCAGAAAAGTACATAAAGGCCCGATTGTTGTTGTGTTTTTAAATGCTTTACAGCTGAAAGTAACTGAATAACCTCCAGGGAAATGTAAACGCGCTTCTTTAGAGCATTCTTACCCTGCTGGAGGTGCTTTAGTCCTGGAAAACAGCTGTTTTTGACTTCTTCTCCTTGTTGCATTTTTCCCTTGCAAGAACTCCCACTACGTACTTCAGGCTATGTTCTGTTTATTCAATTTATTGTGTGATTTGGTGGGGGGAGGGTCTTTCAGGGCTTCATTTACCAGTGTGTCTTTTCAGTGTTTTGCTGGTCGTTGGACACCTTAGCACTGTTCAAAGTGTTTGGAGAGAGGGAAAAGCCTGGGTCTATTCTCTCTTCTCTCAAAAAGGAAATCGAAGAGGTAGAAAAAGTGCAGAGAGGGGCAATGAGGACGAGGGATTGGAGCACCTTCCTTATGAGGAGAGGCTGCAGCATTTGGGACTCTTTAGTTTGGAGAGGAGACGTCTGAGGGGGGATATGATTGAAGTCTATAAAATTATGCATGGGGTAGAAAATATCCACAGAAAGAATTTTTTTCTCTCTTTTTCACAATACTAGAACAAGGGGCCGGGGGGGGGCGGAAATTAGGACTAATAAAAGGAAACATTTCTTTATGTAATGCATGATTGTGTTTGGAATATGCTGCCACAGGAAGTGGTGATGGCCAGTAACCTGGATAGCTTTAAAAGGGGCTTGGACAGATCGATAGAAGAGAAGTCGATCTATGGCTACCAATCTTGATTCTCCTTAGCAGACCAGATGCTCGGGAGCAGCAGCAGCAGCAGAAGGTTACTGCTTTCACATCCTGCATGTGAGCTCCCAAAGGCACCTGGTGGGCCACTGTGAGTAGCAGAGTGCTGGACTAGATGGACTCTGGTCTGATCCAGCAAGGCTCTATCTTATGTTCTTATGTTCATTCCTGACATATAGCAGTTCAAATTACTCTGAATACTCATATATATCTCACATGCTATTCAAAGACCACGCACAGGACCAAATTATACCTTCCATCACCGGAAATCCAGGTATGTAATTAGTTGAAAAAATAACTGGGTGCCCTAAGCTGGATCAGGGAACTAGAGAAAGGGGGCAGGTTCCCAAAATTATTTCAAACATATTGTCAAAGGCTTTCATGGCCGGAATCGACTGTTGTGGGATTTTGGGGCTATGTGGCCATGGTCTGGTAGCGTTTCGCCCACAACTATGGTTGGCATCTTCAGAGATATGTCACAGGACATACTTCTGAAGATGCCACACAGATTCAGGCAAAATGTTAGAAGCAAAACCTACCAGACCACAGAGAAACAGCCCAGAAAACCCACAACAGACAATAATATCAACCCCACCCCTGCACCACCATTGCCTTGAACACACGGAACTGCCTTGGGCATGCCAACTTCCAGACAGGGCCTGAAGATCTCCCAGGATTAAAACTGATCTCCAATGACACAGATAAGTTGGAGAAAATGGCTACTTTGAAAGGTGGAATTGTCCTCCACTGAAGCCCCACCCGGCCTCAATTTCCCTAAATTCCAATACTTTTGCAATCCTGAGCTGCCACTTTACATGTTTTCTCAAACATTGGTCTCAAAAGATCAGTATGGTCTCCTCTGACATCCCGGGCAGAGGGCTTTCATATCACCTACTACCTGATCATTTAATTGGTGGTGCAAATGATTGAATCTGGGACCTCCTCCAGGCAAAGACTCTACCATCGAACCCCTTGTATTGTCCACCCTGCCCCAGACTTAAACTTACTGTGAAGCAGGAGCCGTTTTCAATCAGGGACACAGAATGAAGATTTGATTTCCCCAGGTCAAGCCCAACCCTCTATCCATCACACCACACTAGCTGTCATTCACCTCAGTAAATCCTGTTGAACGTAATGGGACTCTGGCCATTCCCCACTTTAAAAAATGACGTCGGCTTCATCCGGCGTGGACCTTTTCAGCGCAGGGGTTGTGTTCCCCGGCTTCCCCACTCCCCCGCACTCTGCGAGGGGTCATCAAAAGGCGCCGTTTTTAGCAGCGCCAGAAATGATGTGCGCTGAGGGGGCGCAAGAGCAGCAGAGTCGGGGCGGCTGCATTGTCGCCGCCCCTGTAGTGGGGAGTGCCGCTGGACGCCGCGCTACTTGGCAAGAGTAGCGTGCAGCAAACGGTGAGTAGGGAAAGCACCTCTGTAGGACTTGACTGTTCTGCATGTTTAACAGCCCAATGGAAAGTGGGGTATATCCACAGTAGCCTGGCATGGTGCCACTGCGCCGCTTCCAAAGAGGCACTCAGGGGCACAGCCGCCAAGAAAAGAAAGAGAAAAACCCACCAGTCATTAAAAAAAACCCATTGAGGGCAATGGCTTACATCACCCTTTTTGGTGGCATAAGTCTCTACCAGGAGAACAGGGGGTTCCCAGGTTGAAGGGGCACTCTCTGCCCCGGGAATGCCCCTGGAACACCCCTATCCACACTGGCACAAGCTCCTGCATTGGAGGAACACCAGTCTTGAGCCTTCTGCAGCACCAGGGCATTGAGCTGCTGCACAGTCCCACAGCACCAACTTAAGGGTCCCTGATTCGGCATCTGTGCCCATTTGAACAACACAAGGACACCGACACGGGCGTAGGGTTCATGCCACTTTCAGTGCGGCTTTGCTCCCACCCCTTTTGGATTGCACTGTAAAAACTGATTCTGTTTAAAAAGAGAGACAGATCCTTTTAACAGCTGCTCCAGAAAGGGAGATGATCATCCCCTTCCCAAATTGTACCCTGTACAGTAATGTTGATTCTACAGTTAATGTATTCAGCAATATCCTGAAGAGCAATTCTGAAATTTAAATAGTAGAGACAGATTAAGGGGTTGACCTGCATGTCATGCCATACAACAGGAACAATAAGTAGCAAAGGAATTGTGGGAGTAAAGGAACTAGCTAGTACAGTGGAACCTCGGTTTTCATCTGAAAAGAATCGATGAAAACTGAAACCGATGAAAACTGAGGCAAACTTTTCCATAGCGATCAATGTAAATCCAATTAATCTGTTCTAGGCACTCCAAAAAACATACCAAAAACACATTTTTTGGTGAATAAACATAGTGTTTAATGCTGAAAACAGTAACAAACAATAACACTAGGACCAGCTTCAGAGCCAGTGGACCAATGTCGCACCCGAAAGCTGTCCCAAGAGGTCTGTTTCTGACGCCTCTTTAAGATTTGTTTGAAATGGGGCAAGACATTGTCATTAAACAAGTTGCAGACACGGCCTGTAACAGCTTTGCCCGGGTGATTTTTCTCCACAAACCCCTGCACCTTACTGCAAATCGATGAAAACTGAGGCAAATCGATGAAAACTGAGACAAATTTTTCACTGAAAAAATCGATGAAAACCGAAACCAATGAAAACCGAAGGCAATGAAAACCCAGGTTCCACTGTACTAGTAACTGCGACTTACGATAATTTTCGGCTATGCGCAGCACTGAATCCAGCAAATGAGCAGCTCCGGCCAATTCTTCCTCCATCAGCGGGAGAAACAAAAGTTAGCTTCACAGACATGATTCTAGTTTAGTGGGCCTCTCGAGTCTAGAAATAAAAGGAAAACAGGCATGTCAAAGGATTAGAAAGCACTTGGGAATAAAGAATAATAATATACAAATAAATAGGGTCTATCAGTGACTCTACGAAGTTCCACAATCAATACATCTCATTCCACTGTCTATTCCTACCAGCTGCAGCTCTCTGGGGTTGGAACAAGGATTGACTCTGGAACCCCTCACAACAGCATTTCAGGGGACATCTGGGGATGCAACAGGTGTGGGAGGCAAGAAAGCTGCATTTCATAGACAGAAATCCTGTCACTTATTGAATCACTCCACTGTTGGATCTAAACTGATATCTGCCCATGGGCCCTCAAGCAGATGCATTTTTAAAGAACTCAACAGCTCAGTTCCTATGTTGTGTGAGCTAAGTCAAGCTGTACATGTGGTGATTTTTTTGCATCCCATCCCTCTCTGTCCTCCCTCCAAACTGTTCCCTCCCAGACCACTGGGCTCCCACGATGGGGTTAAAGGGGGTGCGGGACTGCACTGAGATGGCAGAATGTGCAAAGACTGCCCTCCTCGCTTTTTAGAAGCAAAAGAGCCTCCAGGAGTTTAACATTCAGGCCAACACATTGTACTTTGGAAAACGCATCTCCAGACACTTCAGTTGTTGACATTGTGAAGAACTGGGCTGTAAAAGTGTCACGGGTTCCTAGTAAATATATTCGTGATTATATTCGTGAGCAGTGGCCCACACACAGGCATACATCCTGGTACCAGCATCATTCTGAAAGCATTCCAAATATTTTTTCCCCTTTTGATTCACTTACAGCTCCATCCAAGAGGTCAGTCTGCCATGCCACTCCGATAGATGCTTTTCGGCAGCATGGGGAGGCTTGAAAAGTGAAGAAGCCTCCCCAACTCTGAGAAGCCCCCACTGGGCTTCATAGACTTATGCCACCTGTTTAGGTGCCATATGTCTGAATTCCCGGCTGCCAGCATAAGGCGACTAATGTCGGCTACTCCCCCAGCCAGCCCCTGATATGCTGGCAGCAGCAAGATTGCTGGGATGCCAGTGTCACATCCCTGTGCTGGGGAGGGCTGCAGCATTCACAAACTGGTGGCGTCACCTCTCCGCCGGGGGCAAGCAACCTAGGGTGGGTACATCCACCTACGTGGCCGTGTGCCACTCCCAGAGGCAGATGCGCGCCCTTTTGGGTGGGGCTCTTAATCTGGCACTCTTCCTTGAAGTATATCTCTAGTGCATGTTTGCATCTAACCATATGTTTAATTTATTTATTGTTTTAACTGAAATTATTTGTTGTATTCAAATGTTGATTGTTTTGTGAACCACCCTGAGCCCTTCAGGAGTAGGGCGGTCTATTTAATAATAATAATAATAATAATAATAATAATAATAATAATAATAATAATAATAATAATAATAATAATAATAATAATGATAATGATAATGATAATGATAATGATAATGAAGAAGAAGAAGAAGAAGAAGAAGAAGAAGAAGAAGAAGAAGAAGAAGAAGAAGAAGAAGAAGAAGAAGAAGAAGAAGAAGAAGAAGAAGAAGAAGAAGAAGAAGAAAGGACGCTTCATCTTCCAGAGTCCCTAAAATTTTATTCACAAGTGGTCTGACTTCTTTGAAGGTTTGTCTAAATAAGTAGCAAAATAATTACCCCTACGGAAAAACTATCCCATCTCCTCACAGACTACACGTGGATACGATATTATGCTATTGTCATTAAAAAGGTCTCTCTGGGAGTATTGTGCAAAGGTTGGGTTATACTTTGACTTGTGTGTCAATTGCATTTCCTTTTTTTTGTGGGGGAGTTTAGCTATAGAAGAAGAAAAAAATCTGTCTGTTAAATACATTGTCTCCATCACCAGTGTCTCCGGAACAAACAGCCCACTTAGACATCCTACATCCGATCGGTAGTTGCGTCTGACTGATGCATTTTGCAAGATGTAACTCCACTGTTCCTACTCTACCCAAAACAAATGCAGTTCTTCATGCACGCATCTAATTAATTCAAATTGTCATGATCTGAAGGGCCCACAGAGTAACTGCACTGAAACTCCGCCTGGGCTGCTTCCACACCAAGGTAATCTTCCACAGCAGTCTGGATGCTAAAGCAATTCTGTGTGAAATTACCCTCATAATGGGGATTCTAGTCAAGGGTAATCTATTGGCTCTCCATTTTTAGCAGGGGTTTCCTTTTCACACCTGATATGCACTGAAGCCCTACCTGCTATGAGATCACGTGACCCTCAGAATTCTCTGCCCACCCTGTTTTTTCTTTATTTTGAGGACGGTGAAGCATTGTATAGAATTAACACAGTATTTACAAAAAATTAAATCCCCTTCATATATTTGCAGATGTTTCCAACAATCCCGTCCCTCACCCTAACCTGAGGATTCAGCTGTGGTGATTCTCTTCTGTTTTTAAAAAAAATAATTCAGTGATGCTAGATAGGAATAACACAATACCTTTAGCAACCTTTTTAAAAATCTCATATTTGCAAAGCCTCTGACAATCTCCTTCCCAACATCAAAAAAGTCAGGCAGTTCTCTTCTGCTATGCTAACTGTCGTCAGGGGCTGGCCCTTTGCATCATTATCAGAGGAAAATCTCTTCACAGAAATACTGCAATTGCGCTGTTTCCCCTTCAGACATAAGAAACTGCCTGTGCTGATGGCATCCTGCCCAAGGAATACCTTTTTACAGGTTCAAAATAAAGAAGAGTCTTTGCTTTGTGTGTGTGTATACAGAAAGAATAGTCTGTGTAGAAATAAAGGATGATATTGTGAAGAAACATGAAAAAACCCACACTAATTGGTTGGTTGAAACATGGGAAATCCTTGATGCGGAAGCAGTCCTGGAGTGACTTTTTTAAAATACCTGAAATAATAAGGGCCCAAGACAGCAACATCTGTTGCCTTCATTGATATCACTCTACCGATTAGCTTCCCTGACTCACAAAAGCTCTCCAGGGTCTTAGGCAGAGAAACAGCATTCCCAGCTACTGCTACCGGAAATCCTTTTCGTTGAAGATGCCAGTGACTGAATCTGGGTCTAAAGAATTTGTTCTGCTTCTTATTTCTTTACTTACTTACTTCATTTATACACATCCTTTCTCCCAATGGGGATTTAAAGTAGTTTATATGGTTTTTCCTCTCTTCCATTTTATCTTCACAATGACCCTGTGAGGGAGGTTAGACTGAGAGAGTGTGATTGGTCCAAAGTCACCCAGCAAGCTTCCATGCCATGATTATGGATTTGAGCTTGAATCCCCCAGATCCTAATCTGATACTCTAAATACTATGCCTCTCTGTACTTCCCAAAATGTGCTCTTTCTAACCATGCTATATTTGTACTGAATCAGCCCATTGGCTTTTCTAACTCTGAATTATCTTCTCTGACTGGCAACAGCTCTCCAGGGTGTCAGGCAGAGAAAAGGTTCTCCTGATTCTTGCTACCTGAGATCAACACGAGTCAGCAGTGAGATGCGGCGGCCAAGAAAGCCAATGCGATTCTGGGCGGTATCAATAGGAATATAGTGTCTAGATCGAGGGATGTAATTGTACCTCTCTATTCTACATTGCTTAGACCTCACCTGGAATATTGTGTGCAGTTCTTGGCACCGCAATTCAGGAAGGATATTGACAAGGTGGAACGGGTCCAGAGGAGGGCAACCAAAATGGTCAAAGGTCTGGAATCCATGTCATACAAGGAGAGACTTAGGGAGATGGGCTTGTTAAGTTTGGTGAAGAGAAGATTAAGAGGTGACATGATAGCCATGTTTAGATATTTGAAGGGATGTCATGCTGGTGAGGGAGCAAGCTTGTTGTCTGCTGCTCCAGAGACTAGGACCAGGAGTAATGGATTCAAGGTGAAGGAAAAGAATTCCACCTAAACATCAGAAAAAAAAACTTCCTGACAGTAAGAGCTGTTTGGCAGTGGAATGCACTACCTCAGAATGTAGTGGAGTCTCCTTCTTTGGAGGTTTTTTTAACAGAGGCTGGATGGCCATCTATCAGGAGTGCTTTGATTATGTGTTCCTGCTTTGTAGGGGGTTGGACCTGATGGCCCTTGGGGTCTCTTCCAACTCTATGATTCTATGATCCTTTAACTACAGACAGCAGGGACTACAGTTGGGACCTTCCACATATAAAAAGCAGATGTTCTACCATTGAGCCATAGACCAAATACTGATGCAGCTCTAATGTCTGTGGTTACGGCTTTCTGTGAAGGATTCAGAGAGCAGCAATAAAGGCAAGGGCTTAGAAGGCAAACTCTGTGACAAGAAGAAACTATAAATGCTTAGGTTTAAAATATAAAAGATGGCAGAAAGAATATGTGGAAGTTTTACGCCACCGTATCATAGCTGCTGCTCCTCACAGCAGCCATAATCTGCAGAGAGAATGACTAAATTGACTGCTTACATTGGGTGAAGAATTTCCATTCCAAGAATATTCTCCATTTTTAGAGAGGAGGGGGCCCCAAACCAAACAATGAGTTGCTTAGTGCCAGCAGTAGTCATACTGCAGTTCATGAGCCACATGTGGCTCTTTCACATGCCACTGGACGTCTTTCTTCTTTTGTCATGTTCTGAGGGTTTGCTCCATACCTCCAACAACACGCCCAGAACTAGACACATGCATGCAGGGAGTGATAAAATACCACCAACAAGCAAAAGTTAAAATCACTGAGAAAGAACCTACAGAGGATCATAGGGAACCAGGCCAAGGTGGTGAAAACTGGGAAAAAGAGGGAAGGGAGGAGACATATATCATCATATATATTTTTGTTATATTTGTTGTAAATGAAGAGCTTTGTGCTGTCTCTGGCAGGGACTCTTCCACTAAGCTACATCTCTTCCTCCCCTACCAATTTTGCTCTATGTTTGCTTGTAATAACACTATGATACCATCACCACTGCCACTATTACTTCAAACTGAATGGGGAGAAAAAAAACCCTAACCATGGCGTGAGTTTCATTTTTGGACAATTGTTCAGCTGCTCCAAGCAAGTATCCCTAGCAAGACAGAAGGGCTTGGTTTCCTTACAATTTTCAGTCAATAGCCCAGCTATCCAGGAAAGAAAGAGATGATGAAGTCAGACTATTCATCCCTACAGCCAGCCCATCAGTTTGGCATTATTTTGCATAGTCTTGTAACTAGACCCAAGCACTGACTTGCACATACTGCCACTATAGATGCACAAAACACTTATTTTTCCCCCAAAGCTGCTCAATGTAGCTTTATCAGATCAGGATCCAGATCTTGGTTGCTCACAGCATTTTGCTCCCAAACCACCCATCTCTCATTCATGAATTTAGCTTGGGTCATGCTGGTATCAGCCAACAAGACCAGTTTCCTTTGGCTGCTTCTATTTCCCAACATTACTCAAACCTTTTTTTCCTTGGGGGAACTGAATTCCCTCTGTTCCATGTGCACACAGTTTAGACCACAGGGCTGCTATCTCATAAAACACAACAGGCATGGAAATTCAGTCCAAGTGGCAAAGAGAAGGCAACCTCACTGCCATAAAATAAAGACTAGTGCAGCTTCCACATTGTAATCCTTATTCACATGGAATGTAGGAATCCTCTAGTTTAAATGGGAGCACCTCCGTGACACTGCCCTGATTTTGAGCATGACTTGTACAATCCACAACGATTTCCACTTTGATCTGGCTCAAAGGAGGAACTGCAGGGTAATTGAGCTAGCAGGGTCCGTGAGGACTTTCCACCCACAGTCAATAACAGGGATGGCAGCAAAGTTAAGCTCTGCCTTTAAAATGATATACCACATTTCCTCTCCTTTTGGTTCTTTCAAGGACTTCTGTCTTTTTTTCCCCCTAGAAGCTGCCTGTTAGCTTTAGACCGGAGGAAAGGGAGTGAAAGGGGATCTGTAAAAGGCATCTGGGAAGAATGTTTTGTGTGTGCGTGTTCACCATACATTATTAAAGAAAAGGACATAGACTTCAGAAAGATCAGAAATATGCATTAAATTTCTGTGATGACTTTAGAAACTTTCTAAATTTTTAGAAACTTTTAAATTTTCTGTGATGGCTTTAGAAACTTTCCAGGAACAGTGGCGTACTGCTAATGGGGATATGGGGTATCCCATGTCACCAGGCGCATGCCATTTTGTCATGTGGGGGGGTGCCAGGAGGCCATTTCGTCACGGGCGGACACAGGGAGGCGATCATGCCCCCAGGTGCCATTTAGGACCAGTATGCCCCTGTCCAGGAAGCAGAATATCTATGCCTTGTATTGTCCCTCGCCATATAAACTCACAATCCTTGCAAACCTATTTATATTATCAAAGGCCGTTTCCGCACGGCCTCCCTGTCGCCTCCACGCCGGCGAGAATTCCGCCGGCGTGGAGGCGAAGGCCGTTCGCATGCACGCATGCGAGCGGCCGCAGCAGAGGCTGGCAAACGGCAGGCGGCTCTGCACGGAGCCGCCTCTTCTCCCTGGCCCGTCCCACTTACCTTGTCCCCGTCGTCGCCTGCTGGCCGTCGAAGCCCCGCCCACGCTGACCTCCGACCTCCAGGGGTCGGAGGACAGCGTGGGCGGGGTTTCGACGGCCAGCAGGCGACGACGGGGACAAGGTGAGTGGGACGGGCCAGGGAGACAGTGTGTTCTTGGTGGCGCGGTTCACACCGCGCCGCCGGGAAGACGCTTTCCCCCCAACAACAACCCTTTAAAGGGTTGTTGTTTAGGGCGGCCTGACGCCGCCCTTGTGGGGGGGGAAGAGCAGTCAGGTCGGCGCTGCTGCGTTGCAGCAGCGCTGCCTGTGCGAACAGCGGCCTGGGGGCGGCGTTTTTACCGCCCCCAGGCCGTCGTTTTTGGCCCATGCGGAAAGGGCCAAAGGCTTTTAGGGCCGGAATAAACTGGTTCTGATTAGTTTTCTGAGCTGTGTGGCCGTGAACTGGTGGTTTTAACTCCTAACATTTTGCCTGCATATGTGGCTGGCAACTTCAGAGCATGTCACGGTAAGATGTGTCACACATGGCCGAAACATCAGGACCTGTAGCATCTAAAAACCTGATTATCCAATTGCTACAAAATGTACACATTTGTACCCCACAAGGGCTTTCTTGTCTTACAGGAAGTAATCTTTTCAGTTATTAGATAAACAGGAGGCATTCCATGAATACACAAACCATCAAAATAGATCTTCTGTTAAGAATTTTGCCTTAAATTGCCTTTAAAACTTGGATCGTTTCCCTAATCTGCCAGAATTTGGAAGTAAGAACCCCTTGGCTCAGGATTACAGTTCCTGAACATGTAATCCAAAGTGGATGAAAGACAAAACAAATAAAAATACAACTGGAACAAAATGAAAGAATGCAATGATAAATAAAAACAAACCCATAAATTTAGAATTAAAAAAATGAAAAGAGGGAGAAACATTGCACAGTTCTGGAATTTCCAAGCAAATTGTAGATTTCCAAGTAAAGGGGAATGCCACAAGGGTGTCAGAAGTGGCTTTGGCTCATTCCACACATGCAAAATAATGCACTTTCAAACTGCTTTCAGTGCTCTTTGAAGCTGTGCGGAATAGCAAAATCCACTTGCAAACAGTTGTGAAAGTGGTTTGAAAACGCATTATTTTGCGTGTGCGGAAGGGGCCTTTGTTAGTTCTTTGAGTCATCATGAGTGTATAAGAGGATTCCAGATTATACTTGTTATTTAATAAAAGAGCATTTCATGCCTCCATAATATTTACCTTTGTGGGGAATTTAGGGGCGAACTGGTGACAGTGAGAGCAGAAATTAAAACTGTACCTAGCAGACACAAAGGCTGAAAGAGATTCAGAAGTTTATATACTTGTAGTCTTGATACATTGCATAGAAGAAAAAGCCTTTCAGATTTATAATATGCAAAAGATATTTGCACATCCTAACAATAAAATTTTCACAGAGGTTCTTAAAGCCTCCCAAGCTTTCTGTGAACCCCGGAAAAATCATGAGTTTTGAGAGATGCTGGCAACTACAACATTAATGAGGTTGCTGGAATAGATGACTTTGTCACCAAGCTAAGAGAAACAGCCCAGTCTGGCGTGTTCAGCCCAATTCAAGAACTTATGGTAGGACAGTGGTGGCCCTGAGGGGCCAATTGACCATGCTGGCAGGGGCTGATGGGAATTGTAATCCATAACATCTGGAGTGCCAAAGGTTCGCCACCACAGCGGTAGGAGATAAGACAGTGTTCAGCTTACCAGTGCCCAGGCTAGAGCTATGTGTACAGTTCTGGGCACCGCAATTAAAGAAGGATATTGACGAGCTGGACTGAGTCCAGAGAAGGATAACCAAAATAGTAAAAGGAATCCATGCTCTATGACAGTGGTGGCAAACCTCTGGCACTCAGAGCCCTCTCTGTGGGCATGCGTGCACAGAGTTCGTCATGTAGGGGGAGTGGAAAATCATCACCACCCTCATACACACATATATCTAGGCTGGCCTTGCTTCTGAGTAAACCCTCCTAGGGTCATGATTCACCCATTCGAAGCGTTGCACGGTTGCTTCACCAAGCTTACTCCCGAGTAACGCATGCCTTGGAGCCAACCGTTTTTTCTAAACTAAAACCTCAGTATTCAGGTTAAATTGCCATGTTGGCACTTTGTGATAAATAAGTGTGTTTTGGGTTGCAATTTGGGCACTCGGTCTCGAAAAGGTTCACCATCACTGCACTATGAGGAGAGACTTAGGGAGCTTAGGTATGTTTAGTTTGGTGAAGAGAAGGTTAAGAGGTGACATGATAGCCATGTTTAGATATCTGAAGGGATGTCATGTTGATGAGGGAGCAAGCTTGTTTTCTGCTGCTCCAGAGACTAGGACCAGGAGTAATGGGTTCAAGGTAAAGGAAAAGAGATTCCACTTAAACATCAGGAAAAATATCCTCACAGTAAGGGCTGTTTGACAGTGGAATGCACTACCTCGGAGTGTGGTGGAGTCTCCTTCTTTGGAGATTTTCAAAGAGAGGCTGGATGACCGTCTGTCAGGAGTGTTTTGATTGTGTCTTCGTGCATTGCAGGGGGTTGGCCTGGATGGCCCCTGGGGTCTCTTCCAACTCTATGATTCTATGTCTGCAAAGGCA
The DNA here is from genome assembly GCF_021028975.2 of Sphaerodactylus townsendi. Lineage (NCBI taxonomy): Eukaryota > Metazoa > Chordata > Lepidosauria > Squamata > Sphaerodactylidae > Sphaerodactylus > Sphaerodactylus townsendi. The sequence goes on from NC_059429.1 coordinate 115,403,295, forward strand.
ACATGGCATGTAGTTCAGCCAAAGCAAATCTACCCCAGTTCCTCCACAGGGAAGGCAAACCCCCAGAAAAGTTCCCAGTGCAAGCAACTGTGCCAGCAAGAATAAATAAGATTTGCAATAAATGTGAAACTGCACTCCACCTCAGGCACATCCAACTTTCATAGCAATTTTTTATAACTGTCTCAGGAAAAAAAATAATTTCGTGAAAGCATGAAGACTAAAAGAATATAATACAAATCTAGAAAAAAGAATGAGCAAGTTATTTATGGGTCCCATGTCCAACCAACAGCTTCTAATGCATGCTACAGCCCATTCGCTGTAATAGGCCTTCCTGTCTCTTTTAAATTGGACAGTGAAGCAGAAGCAAACACCATCCCAGTTGCAATAGCCAAAACCCTGAGGGGCCAAATGTGCCACAACAAATGTGCCATAAGCAACACAGGTTGCTTTGGGAGGTGAAAATTCTGGCACATTGCACAGCAGACCCTAGAGCAGGGGTAGGGAACCTGCGGCTCTCCAGATGTTCAGGAACTACAATTCCCATCAGCCCCTACCAGCATGGCCAATTGGCCATGCTGACAGAGGCTGATGGGAATTGTAGTTCCTGAACATCTGGAGAGCCGCAGGTTCCCTACCCCTGCCCTAGAGAAGCTGGAGTGAGCTTATATATAATTGAAATTATGATCCTCCATTATTTGGAAGACATCCATACATCACTCAAGATGTACTTTGGTGAGTCCAGAAAGTGCCTCCCACAGAACCTGGGCTGAGAGATGCAGCTTTCAAGCTCCATGAAGATGTTTTTTAAGGACTCGGGTCTACTTCCTGGCACTCACCATGTTTATTTGAACACAACAATACCCAATTGTCTATGGATGCAGGAAGATTCCCTCCTCTATGCTAGAAAAATTAAATGCCACAGGTCAACAAGTGGAAGCTCAGGGTGTCACTACAAAGGTGACTAAGCCCACTCCTTGGGTAAACAGCCTAGTAATTACACAAACAAAAAGATCTCTATGGATTTTCCTTTGTCAAAGAATGTTCCCACCAACCAAAGAATGTTCCCACCAAGCCCTGTTTTGTTTTAGCTCTCCAACTACATCTAGGCCATCAGCAGCTGTCTCAAGCTCTCCAACCTGAGATGCTCTGCTCTCCTGAGTCCACCCAACTCTTACCGGTAGAGGCTTTTTCTCATGCTTCGCCTTTGGTATGCTGCCACCAGCTGGTCAATTTTAGGAATTCTCACCCAGAGGGTCAGCACTCCTAACTTCCTTTCCACACTGCTTCTTAAAGTCTCTGCCCAGTGCTCGCATCTCCTGCCACCCAGTGACTGGTTACCACAAAGACAGCAGTAGTGGCGTAGTGGCTAAGAGCAGTGGCTAAGAGCAGGTGCACTCTGATCTGGAGGAACCAGGTTTGATTCCCAGCTCTGCCGCTTGAGTTGTGGAGGCTTATCTGGGGAATTCAGATTAGCCTGTGCACTCCCACACAAGCCAGCTGGGTGACCTTGGGCTAGTCACAGCTTTGTGGAGCTCTCGCAGCCCCACCCACCTCAGAGGGTGTTTGTTGTGAGGGGGGAAGGGCAAGGAGATTGTAAGCCCCTTTGAGTCTCCTACAGGAGAGAAGGGGGGATATAAATCCAAACTCTTCTTCTTCTTCTTCTTTACCACACAAGACCATGTGGCAAAATAGAGATCTAGCAAGCAACTGCCTTCCTTCCCATGGTGCCTATTCTAGATAGCGTGTTCAAAGAGCTGAGGTCTTTGGTATGGAGAACAATTATTACCATTGAAAATATAAAAGGGCTTATTGAAAGTCCAAGCACATACTCTCCACAGCAACTGATTGATTAAAGAATACAAATAAAAAGGGGCAAACATGCAGTTCTCTGTCCCTGAGCCCTACACACGCCCTAGCTGGTCTTCTTCTAAGACAGGCTCTTTAAACATGGAAGCTTCCTATTATCTTGAAGTCCTTGTCTGGACTCCCTGCCTTTGTCTTCTCTATGTGTCCATGGTCAAGATGGAGCCTGACATTAGAGCTCCTTCCTGCAAGCTATCCCCAAATAGAATCCACCCAAATACCGTAGATAGAATCCACGACTCCACTGGCTCCACCTCCAAAATCTCTAGGTATTTCTCAACCCGAAGTTGGCTAACCATGTTCCCACTTATAGTAGAGATGCCTCTTGGCTCAATTTGCCAACTCTGGGTTGAAAAATTTCTGGTGATCTAGGGGTGGAGCCAGTGGCGTAGCACCAAGGGGACGGGGGGGTGCGACACACCAGGTGCGCGCCAGTGTGAGGGTGTGGCGGGGTGTTCCAGGGGTGGGGTGTGGCAGGGGCGTTCTGGGGGTGGGGCATGGTGGGGGCGTGGCAGGGGCGCAGAGGGACCACCACAGTATATAGTCCTTTAAAGTCCACCTCCAATGCAGCCATTTTCTTCAGGAAAACTGATATGTGCAGTCAGGAGATCAGTTGTAATTCTGGGAGATCTCCAGCCCCAACCTAGAGGTTGGCAACTGCATCCTGGGCCATGGGGCAAGGCTGCTTGGCGACTTCACGGCAGAAGTTGAATTTGAGCCTGCTAATTCCCCCACTTCCCTCCTGCTACCCACCTATAACTCCTTCCCTACTCACACCCCACCCAAGACTAAGAGGTTAGCCAGTTCTCTGTTCTCTCACGCATCTATTTCCACACCAAAGAAAAGCAGAGCAGGAAGCTGGAGACATTTAATAGCTTCAGCTGCCAAAAAGAAGGTGTGGCAACAGGACACCACGGACTTTGGTTGCACTAGGAAAAGGGAAGCTTTAGTTTTTTCCATCAGCTATCTCGGGGGCTTAAAGAAAGTGCATTTCTAAAGGGCAATTTTGTGGAGCAGAAATCAAGAAAGGGGAGAGGGGATTTCAAAATGTTTTGTGCTTGTCCTTAGTTGCATTGGGTAGAAATAAGGGAAGAACAGAACAGTGGTGTGACTTCAGCCCTCCCCCCCTTTCCTCTCCCTGCTGTTTTATTCCCCCAATTTGCTTGCTTTAAAATTGTTTCCTTGTAGGTATATGTACTTGAAGGGGTGTTAACGGTATTTTAATCCTTTCCCCTAGCGAACAATTTGGTTGGGGGGAAAATATGTTTTTAATTCACACTGGAATGAAGGAGAGGAACAGTTTAATTTTTTCCAGGGCTAAGTTCTAGAATCAGGATTTAATCAGGAGATGAGTCTGGGGCTACATGAACTAACAACATATAAAAGGAAAATAAAACACAGGTCCAATGGCACCTTAAGGTTGCCAGACATGCTAATCACCCTGAGGAGACACAGAGGTAGTGGCATCCTCACATTTGGTGTGGCACTGACACCATGAGGTCACTTCAGGTGTGATCCCAGAGCTGATATCATAATGTTGGAATGATGCTTCAGGATTCACTGGTAATATCACAGTGTTGGGACGAATCCTAGAGTGTCACTCCCAATATGGCGGCATCATTTCCAGGTTCAAGCTGGAAGTGACCTCACAATGTTAATGGACACTGATCCTTTTTGCTGGAGGGGAAATGGCCCACCAAAATGGAAGACCTGGAAATGCTACACCTTAAATGCTAACAAAATATATTCCAGCAAAAGGATTCATGGGTTAGAGCTCACTTCATGAAATGCACTGAAATATACAGCCATGAGGTTGATATTTTCATGTTAACAAAGAAAGACCAGTTTAAAGGAAAATCCAACAGAGTGATAAGTTCACTCAGAGTGGGTGAAGACGACCCCGTAAATGTTATTAGATAGGAAACATAGGATTAACATCAAATCTAATGCAAGATATGCACATGCTGTAGGGAGTTACAGAAATAGAGCTGAACTAATTAACATCTGGAAGGGATGGGATTTATAAGACGCTACCACATAGTGAGTAAGAAATCTGTAAAGACTTGGTAAGCAAAATAGTTATGACTCATCAATTGTTTTTGTCCAGATTTTACAGCTATGAGAATGGATTGCTGAAACGTGGGAAAAAATCCCTTTTAAAATGGTTAAATAGCAAAGTTAGACCTCTGCCAGGATTTAAACAATATGAATTTTATTGTTTTGCCATGATGTAAGGTGGGTTCCAATGAAGAAGACTGCTTGCCAAATACTCATGTGTAAGATGCGGGTTGTGAGTCTATCATTATGGTCCAACGGCATTCATGTATTCCTCCTAAGCACAGGTGTCGAACTCGCAGCCCTCCAGATGTTATGGACTACAGCTCCCATCATCCCCTGCCAGCATGATGCTGGCAGGGGATGATGGGAACTGTAGTCCATAACATCTGGAGGGGCACGAGTTTGACACCTATGCTCCAAAGGAAAGATCAGACCTAATATATAATTTTAAACCTTCTATCAACTAGCAGTAGTAGCTTCTATAGCGCCTATAGTTTCCCTAGTTCTTGCTGACTATGTCAGGCCAGACCCGGATGGGCCAGGCTACCCAATCTCATCAGATCTCGGAAGCTAAGCAAGGCTGACCCAGGTTAGTACTTGGATGGGAAATTACTAAGCAACCTGCAATCTTCACTATCTGTAGTTAACAGATAATAAGTGATGTGAAATATCTCTACCTGAGATCCTTGAGAGCTGTTACCAGTCAGGGTACACAGTTCCAACCTTGACAGACCAATGGTTTTGACTCGGCAGTAGGCAATTCCATAACTCCATAACACAATACAGCAGTGGTGGCGAACCTATGGCACGGGTGCCAGAGGTGGCACTCAGATCCTTCTCTGTGGGCACTCACACAGAGAGTTCACCCTCCCCCCACACACACACACATCTAGGCTGGCCTGGGCATGATCCTTTACCTGGGAGTAAGCTCAGTTGCTGGCAATGGGACTTGCTTCTGAGTAAACCCTCCTAGGATCGTGATTCACCTATTTGAAGCGTTGCACAGTTGCTTCACCAAGCTTACTCCTGAGTAACGCATGCCTCGGAGCCAACCATTTTTTCTAAACTTAAACCTCAGTATTCGGGTTAAATTGCCGTGTTGGCACTTTGCGATAAATAAGTGGGTTTGGGGTTGCAATTTGGGCACTCGGTCTCAAAAAGGTTCGCCATCACTGCAATACAGGGACTCTAGATAGTCACCGTCATTATTACTTCATTCGTTTGAAGAGAGCCTTTTTATTAAATCTCTGTTTAGTACAGTGCTTCGCACAGAATTAAAAAGCACAGCTCTGTTCCTGAAGGCTGAACAATTGAAAGGTAAACAAATCACAACAGAGAAAAGGATTGAAGAAGAGAAGAGTTTGGATTTATACCCTGCTTTTCTCAACCCTAAGGAGTCTGAAAGCAGCTTACAAGCTCCTTCCCTTCCCCTCCCCATAACAGAAACCTTGTGGAGTAGATGAGGCTGAGGGAGTTCTGAGATAACTGTGAGTGGCCCAAGGTCACCCAGAAAACTTAATGCGGAAGAGTGGACAAACAAACCTGGTTCACCAGATTAGAATCTGCCGTTCAGGTGGCGGAGTGGGAAATCAAAACCAGTTCTTCAGATTAAGAGTCCACCTGCTCTCCACGCTGCTATACCGAGCATCTGCTTTATATAGCTAAGGTCCCAGGTTCAATCCCAGCTATCTCCGGTTTACAAAATCAGGTTGCAGGCACCTGGACTGCGGTTGCTTTGTAAAAATAGACAACACTGGTCTGACTCAGCAGAAAGGACCTGAGTCAAGGAGTCAATGAAATGACAGAAGTAAAAGCCAGCACAGGAAACAGCAGAGCGGCTGTGCAGAGACAAACTGCCCTTCAAGTTTCTAATCTAAGGCTAAACCAGTGGAATGATAGGCCAAAGCCTCCTGCTTCTCACACAGCCAGACACATGTGGCTTCTGAAGCGCAGCCACTGATGTTGTCCAGATTCTAGGCTCCTCCTTCCTCCAGAGAGAACAAACCGATGAGCTGCAGGTGGACTCCAGGGCACGTTTCCCCCCTGGTACTCATATTCCAAAACTTTTGCTTTAGCATCAAAACAGGAAACTGGGAATGCATGAGACTCTTTTGAGAATGCAAGCGGTCAGCTATACTTTTATATCCAGATGTATCCTACAATGTCCAAACAAGCTTGTTTTGTTTTTTTAACAAAAGCAGTCATGAGTGTTGAGCGGCCACTGGAGCTGCCAACTTCCAGGTGGGGTCCGTTGATCTCCTGGAATTGAGGTCATCTCTAGACTACAGAGATCATTTTCTGGAGAAAATGGCTGCTATGGTGGGTGGACTTCATGACACTAAACTGCACTGAGATACCTCCAGGGACGGAGTGAGGGGGAAAAGCACCCGGCGCACTGGCGCATCCTCCACCCCTGCCACACCAACATCCGCCCCCATCCCACCCCACGCCAGAACACCCCCGCCACGCCCCCGGAGGGGCACGCACCCAGTGTGTCGCGTTGCCACCCCACCACCTTGGAGCTACGCCTCTGGATACCTCCCCAAATCCTACCTTCTCCAATCTGCAACCCAAATCTCCAGGAATTTCCCAACCTGGAGTTGGCAACCCTGAGTTGCCATCTCCCAGGTGAGGTCTATCATTTTCCTAGAATTACCACTAATTTTCAGATTACAGAGATCAGTTTCTCTGGGGGTGGGGAATGCAGTTTTCAAGGGTAGATTCTGTGCATTCGATTTCTACTGAGCTCCCTCCTCTCTTCAAACTCTACCCTCTCAAGTTTCTGCCTCTAAATCTCTAGGAATTTCTCAGTGCAGTTGGCATCCCTATGGCCACGTATTTGACAAAGCATAGAGGCAAGGGAGTAACTTAATCCTTTCCCCTGCTAATCATATCCCAATCAAAACTGCCACTTCTTAGCTGCATTCACAGGGGCAAAATGTGCTTTGGAAGTGATGGTTTTTGTCAGAATATATCTGGCAGGCGAAGAATTACCCTATATACCTGCGTATAAGTCTACTTTTTCAGCACATTTTTTGTGCGAAAAAAAGACTGGGAGCTGAGGGTATTTTTCTGCACCTGCTCCCTGCTACGTGGACACAAAAGCAGCTCCCAGGTAAGCCTTGGGATGTTGCTTTGCTGCACAACAGGTGGCCAGTAGCTTCATTCACGGTGAATATTCACTGAATAGGTGTGAATATTAAATATTAAATTTATATGTTACAGAATTTTTGTTCAGGTCGGGAAGCTCCATGAATGCTAGGGAAACTCACTGGGAAATCCGCACCATTGAAGCCCATGGTGGCAGGAGTCTCCCCCCTCACACAGGGTGCCCTGGGGTGCAGCCACTGCCAGCACCTTTCTCGGCCCCCACCCAGTGTTTTTGGAAAGCAGGTGGGACTGGCTTTGGGGCAGCGGCTGCCATCACCACGCAAGCATCTTCACTGTGTCATGATAAGGCCCAGTGGTGGCAAACCTTTGGCACTCCAGATGTTATGGACTACAATTCCCACCAGCCCTTGCCAGCACAGCCAATTAGCCATGCTGGCAGGGGCTGATGGGAATTGTAGTCCATAACATCTGGAGTGCCAAAGGTTTGCCACCACGGTGATAAGCTATCCATGTTGAAGGAGAACCTGCAGGGACTTTTTAAAAGGGGGATCTTGTTGAGCATCTTCCCTATGAAACTCTGAAGAGATACTGCCTGTGAGAGTTATATATTCCACTTCAGAACTTTTAAAGTTATTGTTGATACCATACTGTTTTTCTTTGAAATAAATATGTAAAAACATTTTATTGGTATCTATTTTTATTTTTGAAATTTACCAGTAGCTACTGCATTTCCCACCCTAGACTTATACATGAGTCAATAAGTTTTCCCAGTTTTTTTGTGGTGAAATTAGGTGCCTTGACTCATCTGCGGGTTGACTTATACACGAGTATATACGGGTAAGTATCCCTGTGCCTCTGCTCCAATCACATGCAGCCTCCCCATACAGGTTTTCATTAGAAAACACACATGTGTGCATAATGTTGTTTGGTCATGGCAATCCTTAGGTGTTTTTTCACTATTACAAAAGGAGGGGGGAAATGGTCATAATTTCCAAAACACAGTACGACCTTTTGCCATGGGTGCCCCACAGGTCAGCCCCTGCGCACAGGATGTTCCCACAAGCTTCACAAAAGTAGCTTTCTACAACACTGTGAAAAATCGTTCTAACACTCTGTTCATGGGAGCTGAGGTAAACAAATCACTTAATAAGGAGGTCATTGCATGACAAGCAATTAAAAGGAGACACAAAAGTCTTTGGCCTTGTGGTTATTGCTCCCATTACTGAGAATGTGTAGGGAACAGATGAACTCCTGGGGACTTAATTCGAGATAGAAATTTGCCATGTTCTGACCGTCAACCCCAGGGGAAGAGAAAGGAGGGCATTGCCCCTTTGCTGATGCTCGAAGAGTGCTTGCAGGCAACTTTTGACACAGGGCATAATTATCTCACAGGAGTATCAAACACTACTTGTTCCATGTTCTGGCACTAAATCAGACTTGGAACTCTAGCAGCAAATAGAAAGGGAGGGTTCCTTTCGGACATTCTGTGAGGCTTGAGAGAAGGCACAAATTTTGTGGAGAGTTGAAGGTGGCTTAGAACAGGGTTCACAGCTTGCAGAGTGTATCCTTTTCCCTGTGGAGAACAGGCTTTGCAAGGTTTTTTTTTTAAAAAAAAAAAAACGAAGCACAAAACGTGCCAAACCTATTTGACCTAAGGAAAAGAAGACTATGGAAAGTGATGCTTCTCTCAGACCATTTTCAATTCTCCTTTTAAAAAAAACAAAACTGGAAGAAACTCATTTTCTGCATATTGTTTTCCTGCCAAAAGAAGACTTTGCAGATTCTTGAAAAATATAAACCTTGTCATCTACCATGGGTGACGAATGCCACATTCATTGCGTGTTCCAATTTTATGTGCAGTTACCCACTCCGTCGGCCTTACTAGCATGTGTGCCTTTGCCCATATGTTCCGTTTAGGATGGGCGTGTTGAAATGGTGGAAGAAACTAGGTCAGGAGAAAAATGACCTGTCCCTTTAAAGTGGCTTAATGCGTAGAAATTGTATCTGAATGGCACTTACAGGATACGGAAGCACTGCTGCAGGTCAAACTGATACTAAAAGGACAGCTAGAGAGACCAGTTAAAAGCTGGAAACCCCAAAAGGGGCCGCAGACGATCCTAAAAGGGACGGCAGAGGCTGGATCTTCCATTTTGTTTCCTCAGATTGGCAGCAGATCTCCATGCCTCAAAGGCTTGTATTTCACGGCAAACGCTCTGCCAGCAATCTGCTTAGGTGGCTGTCAGGGATGGATCACAACATATTCTGAAATTCCAGGAACCCCTCCCAGGTGGAACCAGTTTTGGGCCAGGAGAAAACTATCTTGTCATTTTAATAGAGGCTTATCTGCCGCCTGAGCTGTGGAGGCTTATCTGGGGAATTCAGATTAGCCTGTACACTCCCACACACGCCAGCTGGGTGACCTGGGGCTAGTCACAGCTTCTCGGAGCTCTCTCAGCCCCACCTACCTCGCAGGGTGTTTGTTGTGAGGGGGGAAGGGCAAGGAGATTGTAAGCCCCTTTGAGTCTCCTGCAGGAGAGAAAGGGGGGATATAAATCCAAACTCTTATTATTATTATCATCATCATCATCATCATCATCATTATCATTATCATTATCATTATCATTATTATTATATAGAAATGGGCAACTAAAGCTTTTCATGGCATGGACGTCCATAACATCAGCTGCTAAATAACATCTCATTACACTTCTGTTAAAGGAAGAAGACTTTCTCTCTCTCAGGGCATTTGGCAATCCTATCTCCAGCTCATGGGGGATGAAAGTCTCTGAATGCTTCCTTTGCTATAAGCTTAGCACAAAACACAGGCAAAGGAAGGCACAGGAAATAGATACTACAGCCCAGAGGCATAGCTGGGCCATACTGCGCCCGGTGCGCACTCTGTGTTTTCCGCCCCACCCCACCCACACTTACGCCCCACCCCACCCACACTTATTTGCTGCTAGAGTTCCAAACAGTGCAGTGGAGAATTGGCCTGTTCCCTTCAGGCTGAAAACAGCCCGGTGGGAACTACACTTCCCATGAGACCCTGGGGCTTGCAAGGTCTCCTGGGAAGTAAAGTTTCCATCAGGCCATTTTCAGCCTGAAGGGAACAGGTCGCTTCTCCAGCCTGCACTGTTTCGCTAAGGTAAGTGTGGGAGGGCACCGCGAGGGGGGGCGGGGTTAGGGTTAGGGTGATTGGCTTCTCTGCCTCTCCATTCCCTGCCTGGCTCCCATCTCTTTGTGCAAGCACAGAACATTTATGCTTGTGGAAGGGATGAAACACTAGAACTGTTTCTGGGCATTAACTGAGGAACTCGGGGCCCACTTAAAATAAAAACATTCAACAATCGCAACTGCTCCTAATTATATAAGAGTCTGGCCTCCATTCAAATTAATTTCTCTCCCTTTCCCAAGTTGGAGATCAGCAGAAGACCTCCAAAGATGTATTGTAGAACTCCATCTGCAAAGTTAATTGGGCCTGGTTAGGTTAAACTCAGGCTGCAATGGAATTTTTATCTCTTCAATTCATCATTGCCCTCTTCCTTCATTTTCTGTTGTGGATTTTACTTTGCAGAATGGCCTGTCTGAGTAGGTCTTCCTACATTTCTGTCATTCTCCAAACTCTGTAAAACAGAATAGTTCAGGAGGGTATTTTATAAAGGGAATAAGGCACTATTATAATAGAATCAAGGAAACTTTTATAAAGGGAACCCAATTTTAGTCTACTGCACTGCTTATTAAATATATCAGTGATGGCGAACCTTTTAGAGACTGAGTGCCAGGGACGGAGCAAGGGGAAACTCTGGCCAGGGCATGCGTGTGCTCTGCCCCCCTGCCATGCCCCTGCCCTGCCCTGGAACATCCCCAAAATGCTCCGAAACACCCTGTCACACCCCCTGGAATGCCCTTGCCATGCCCCCGCAGGGGCGCATGCCCAGTGCATCACGACCCCTCACCCCCTTGGTGCTATGCCACTGCCAAGTGGCCAAACTGGGGCGACAGCGTGCTTGCCCACAAAGAGGGCTCTGAGTGCCACCTCTGGCACGCATGCCATAGGTTCGCCACCACTGGTATATATTATCTGGCTCTCAATGCATTGCTTTATACTTTTGTAATTCGATTCTTTTTTGCATTCATTACAACACATCATGTATGATCACTTTTTCATTGTTTCTAATTTTTGCTTACTCTAGTTCTATTGCATTGTTTGCTGAGTGCTGTTTGACTGCATTGTTTTATGCCGCACAATCTGTCTTCAGTCTCAGCAAGGAAGAAGAAGAAGAAGAAGAAGAAGAAGAAGAAGAAGAAGAAGAAGAAGAAGAAGAAGAAGAAGAAGAAGAAGAAGAAGAAGAAGAAGAAGAAGAAGAAGAAGAAGAAGAAGAAGAAGAAGAAGAAGAAGAAGAAGAGAGAAGAAGAAGAAGAAGAAAGAAGAAAGAGAAGAGAAGAGAAGAAATGTATGTAGAGATTGGTGAGAACCACAAAGGATTCTGAGAAAGAGCTCCAAGCGGACCTTGATAAGAATTAGGTGAGTGGGCTCCAGAAATGGCAAATGCAGTTCAATGTAGCAAAATGTAAAGTGATGCAATATAGGGGCAAAATCCAAACTTCACATTAATATCAGCTACAAGGGTCGAAAGTGCTATCAGTCACAGACCAGGAAAGGGATTTAGGCGTCTTAGTTGATAGTTCCATGGGAATGTCAACTCAATGCATGGCAGCTGTAAAAAAAGGCAAACTCTATGCTGGGGATCATTAGGAAAGGAATTGATCATAAAACTGCAAAGATTGTCATGCCCTTATATAAAGCAGTGGTGCGACCGCACTTGGAGTACTGTGTCCAGTTCTGGTCGCCGCATCTCAAAAAGGATATTGAGGAGATAGAAAAAGTGCAGAGAAGGGCAACAAGGATGATTGAGGGACTGGAACACCTTCCCTATGAGGAGAGGCTGCAGCGTTTGGGACTCCTTTAGTTTGGGAGAGGAGGCGACTGAGGGGATATGATTGAAGTCTACAAAATTCATGCATGGGGTAGAAAATGTTGACAGAGAGAAATTTTTTCTCTCTTTCTCACAATACTAAGGAAACCAGGGGGAACCACAAAGAGTTGCGAAGAGCTCAGGACCTTGATAAATTAGGTGAAGTGGGCTCCAGAAATGGCAAATACAGTTCAATGTAGCAAAATGTAAAGTGATGCACATAGGGGCAAAAAATCCAAGAGAAACTTCACATACAATACAAGGGTCGAAAGTGCTATCCCACAGACCAGGAAAGGGATTTAAGCGTCTTAGTTGATAGTTCCATAAGAATGTCAACTCAATGCATGGCAGCTGTGAAAAAGACAAACTCTATGCTGGGGATCATTAGGAAAGGAATTGATCATAAAACTGCAAAGATTGTCATGCCCTTATATAAAACAGTGGTCGCGACCGCGCTTGGAATTACTGTGTCCAGTTCTGGTGGCCGCATCTCAAAAAGGATATTGAGGAGGAAATGCAGAAAAAGAAGTGCAGAGAAGGGCAACAAGGATGATTAGAGGGACTGGAGCACCTTCCCTATGAGGAGAAGGCTTTCTGGCGTTTAGGACTCTTTAGTTTTGAGAGGAGGCTGACTGAGGGGGGATATGATTGAAGTCTACAAAATTATGCATGGGGTAGAAAATGTTGACAGAGAGAAATTTTTCTCTCTTTCTCACAATACTAGAACCAGGGGGCATTCATTGAAAATGCTGGGGGGAAGAATGGGACTAATACCACGCGGAAAACACTTCTTCACGCAACGTGTGATTGGTGTTTGGAATATGCTGCCACAGGAGGTGGTGATGGCCACTAACCTGGATAGCTTTAAAAGGGGCTTGGACAGATTTATGGAGGAGAAGTCGATTTATGGCTACCAATCTTGATCCTCCTTGATCTCAGATTGCAAATGTCTTAACAGACCAGGTGATCGGGAGCAACAGCTGCAGAAGGCCATTGCGTTCACATCCTACATGTGAGCTCCCAAAGGCACCTGGTGGGCCACTGCAAGTAGCAGAGAGCTGGACTAGATGGACTTTGGTCTGATCCAGCTGGCTTGTTCTTATGTTCTTATGTTCTTAAGAAGAAGAGGAGGAGGAGTTTGGATTTATATCCCTCCTTTCTCTCCTGCAGGAGACTCAAAGGGGCTTACAATCAAGGAGGTGTGTAAACAAAAAGAATATTTTAAAAAACATTCTTAAGGGAAGAGGACACAGAGGAGGAGAGATGACCGTCGATTAGGGCTGCTGACCCCCAGGTGGGGTCTGGGGATCTCTGAGAACTACAACTAATTTCTAGAGTACAAGAGTCAGTTGCCCTGGAGAAAATGGATGCTTTGGAGGGTGGAGCCTGGGGCATTATTCCATGACTTGAGGTCCCTGACTCCACCCCCAAAACTGCAGGAATTCTCCAACGCAGTGTTGGCAACTCTACAGGGAATAATATTACTGGTAATCGATACGGAAGATAAAACATCATTGGAACAAGTCTGAAAAATCTGATGGACAACTAGAGTTTGAACCAACCCGCCCCACAGGCAGAGCATAATCACTGTCGATCTGAATTGAGGGGACAGGTGTTGGATTATTTTTAAGAAATTAAAACTCCATGCCAGATGCTACATGCTATGTTAAATCCTTGCATACGTGATTCTAGGAGCCAGACAGTGTTGATTTACCAGGCCTTCAAGTGCACAGGCAAGAGGATATGAAGTAACCATTGTTTTAGCACCTGCGCAAAAAGAGCCAATGGGATGTAATGGTTAAAGGATTAGGGCTGGAGAGCTGTTAGTTCAAATCCTCACTAAGTCCAGAAGCAAACTGGAAGACCTCGCACCACCTGTAGAGTTGTTGTAAAAATAAACTGGACAAGGGGGTGACTATCATGGCCGACACGGCAGAAGCCACTCAGCTTGGCCCAGGAGCAAGTCAAGCGGAACAATAACTGCAGTTCTGCAAGCCTGCGGGGGTCTCTCAATGCAAATCTGGTCAACAGCACCAGCAATCAGTACTGACTCGCCCCTGCTTCATGTGTCAGTTCAGGAGAAGACAACTGAAAAGCCAACACCCTTTATTGTTGCTTCTGAAGGTCCTGAGTCATGTGATTCCTACCAGGCTGGTGGAAGTGCCATGGCTTAGCTTGGCTTGTTTTTGGCTTCCAATGACACATGCTCCTGACACCCATATGCCAATTGAAGAGTCCACAACACAGAGTTCCTGATCACACAGAGTGCCCCCCTTGGTATATACAACTGCATATGAATGTAGCCCAGGTAAAGCTTCGAATCAAAGCACGGAGACCGGTACTGAAATTCTAAGTTTCAGTGTCAGATCCTACCTGCATAACAGAGAGTTAATGTATTAATGAGTAGGGTTGGTCAATGAGCCCTAAACTGAGATTCTCTTTTCCCTTCCAGAGGCAGAAACAAACCCTCCAGTGTCCCAGCTCTAGCTGAGGCAAATGTAGAAGTTTGATCATTCCTCTCTCAGCTTCTGAACTATGCCGAAAAAAAAGATGACTTTGCCAAGTCTCAAACATATTCCACAAGTGGGTCTTTATGACCTTATTTCCAGAAGAAACATGGGCAAGAATTCTGCTCAGATTGCATAATTGTAGGCTGTAAGAAATTGTCTGGAGGATTCTAAGCAACCATTTGGAAAGCCCAACGTGGCTTGCAGAAACCCAGCTGAACTTTGACGTACAACCAACATAAACAATGATGATCTGGACAGTTACGCTGTAGCCATGAGGAAAAGGCTCAGTGGAGAACTTGGCCCTTAGCCCCGCTAAAGTTTGATGCGGCTGCTCTAACCACTACTCTGTTTCTTACACACACAGACATGATTTGCCTACTGCTAACTGTTTGTATATTTATGTCTGTATTTTTCCAACACTAGTGCTATAATTAGTTATTTCTGTGTTCCACCAGTTTCAAGAATTTTATAAGGAAAAAATGATTCATTCGCCTCTTTTTCTTTTTTCAAAATGTTTGTGCTGATGTTTTCTTTTTGTTATGGTCTCCCATAATACGGTATTTACTTAAGCTTTACTATACCTCTGTGCTGGGGGGGGGAAAGCATTATCATATCCTCAAAAGGGGCTAAGAAAGTTCGATGTCACATACAATAGAACAGAATAGCAACCACCTTTTCCAGGGTAGAAGATCAGACTGCTCAGAGATCGGAGGTAGAAGACCAGATCATGGTTTTATATGTTTATTTTACAGAGACCAAAATGCTTATAACTCTTCCCTTGATTATGTGTGTGTGTGCGTGCACACCATCAAATCACAGCTGACTTATGGTGACTCCATAGGGCTTTTGAGGCAAGAGACATTCAGAAGTGGTTTGCCATTGCTGGCCACTGTGGGGCCACTGTGGACTGACAGAGTTCTGAGAGAACTGTGACGGGCCTAAGGTCACCCAGCAGCCTTCATGTGGAGGAGTGGGGAGTAAAACCTGGCACTCCAGATTAAAGTCCACCACTCTTAACCGCTACACCTCACTGGCTCCCTTGATTATAGCTGCAGCATACCCTTTCACCTCAAGTGCCCTGACATTTTTCCCTCCTAAACTATAACAGCCTGTTGCTTCAGAAACGAAGCAGCCCTTTCCAAATGGCTATTTATTAAAATGTAGCATGCAAGCAATATTGATTTAAAATCTAACGGTTTTCCCATCTTTTAAACCAAAAATAAATATACAATAAAGTAGACTTTTTATACTCAGATTCCGAGGCCCCACCCAGAAAGCAGAAGAGCGTTGCTCTCTTTCCACCTTCTTTTCCTTGTCAGAAAACTGGCACCAGAGGCTTTTTAAAGGTTTTGAAAGGTGAAGTCTTCCTTCGTTCTGTATTCAAAGACTTTGCCCTGGTGCCCTGTGACCCATCCTCCTCTGTCAAGGGGGAAGCAAGGAGGCTGGGGTATGCTTGCTCCATCTACAGTAACTGTCTCATAATGTAACGTAGCTAGATTCATGTTTCATTTGATTTTCTTAGATCTGTGTCTCAGTCTTTAGTAATAAAGTTTCTTCCCTGTTTAAGAAAGCAGACTGTATCTCAAATCCTACCTCCACGCTGAAGACACTAAAGATATGCTCAAGAGGAGCTAAAGAAGTTGGATGTTCTGCCCTTTGCAGGTGCTCAGAGGCAGCCTTACAAAGCATTGGTTACTTGAGAGACTGGGTTTTATATTTTGCGGTGGTGACAATGAAGAGGAAACATTCTTTTGCAAGAAGACAAATACACCACATGCATGTGAGAACACACAGACGCAAGGCAGGATTGTGACATCCTCAAGTCAGAGAATTAAGTAGGCGCTTCAAAATTAAGCAGAAGCTCCAACTTCCCATGTGCGCCTGATCGGACAGGACCTTGGAGATAGGGAAATGGAGCAATAAAGATCACTGTCCCCTCCACAACAAGTACCCACCTCCCACTACCTCCTGGCAACCCTACCAAAGGAGAATGGGCTCCTTGGAGGAAAATCCAATTAATAAGTGAATTGCGCCCTTTGGTTTTCACAGTAGCCTGGTAAGAGTTAAATCACACTGCTTTCATACAGAAACTGGGTTCCAGTTATGATCAAAGTGCCTAATACCCCAGCTAATTATGTTTCCATTCTGAGCTTTTGCTGCAGTGTTAAATCTACTGGGAAAATAAACTCTATTTAACCTCTGCTCCTCGACATTCTTTAGCAAGACCATTGGCCCCAGTAGCAATGTCATCCTAACAAGATATTTTACAACACAAACATTCCAAAACTATGCCACAGCAGTAAGACTACTCATGTTCAAATTAAATTACATCTACTTAATTGTTTTCAGAAATAGTCACTTTTTTTTTCAAAATGACACTGAAGAGGTTTTTTTAATGGTAGGATTTCAAAAATTCTGAGGAACAAAAATGATACATGCAAGTATATTTCTAACGTTTGTTATTGTCAAAATGACTAACAAATTTAATATTGACAATTCCGTGTTATTTTTATAAATGCCTGAAAAGAGATACACATTTTGTCACTTTGGGGAGAAGGAGAAGGAGAAGAAGGAGGAGGAGGAGGAGGAGTAGTTTGGATTTATATCCCCCCTTTCTCTCCTGCAGGAGACTCAAAGGGGCTTACAATCTCCTTGCCCTTCACATACAAGTGAATACTGACAATGCTGTGCTTAGATGACTATCAACCAGTGAATTCCTATAATTATTGACAGGTGCAAAATGTGTTGTTATTGTGCTGCTATCAAAAATACAGTTCCTCTGTGCAAAAACAGAGACTTGGATCCACCAGAATTTTTCCACAGATGCAAGTATTTTTGCCTGCACAACAGCCTGAAATGTCCTTCAAAATCCTGTGCCGGGGAAGAAGAGACCCCTAGGTACAGGATTTCAGGGAGCATTTTGGGTTGCTGCTTAGAAGGGGTGCACGCTTGTCTGGTGGAAATTCTTGCACCAGTGGGAGAAAAGGTGGATCCAAGCCAGTTTGGGTGACAGGATTGTGTAAACAATCATTTAATCTATCTGGATATTGATCACAAAAAAGACATACCTGTTACCATACAGGTACACGCGTAGGGCCCATAACTGGGGTTAAACATATCCCTAGGTCGACTGGAGAATTCTTCACTACCCACCATCTGTTCTGCCCTTTCCCAGGGTTAACAACTTCAAGGTGGGGTATGGAGTTCCCCCAGAATTACAGTTGATCCTCAGACTTCAGAGATCAACTCCTCTGGAGGGAACAACAGCTTCACTGTGCAAGACTCTATAGCATCGCCTCCCCTCTGAGTTCCCTCACTCCTCAAAGTCCACCCTCCCAAAGTACTGGTGGAAACTGCTATCAAGGGACTCAAGGCAAGAGACGAACAAAGGTAGTTTGCCATTGCCTGCCTCTGTGCAGTCCCATCCAAGTACCAACCAGGCTTAATCCTGCTTAGTTTCCAAGAACTGGCCTGATCAGGCTAACTTAAGAACATAAGAACTAGCCTGCTGGATCAGACCAGAGTCCATCTAGTCCAGCACTCTGCTACTCACAGAGGCCCACCTGGTGCCTTTGGGAGCTCACATGCAGGATGTGAAAGCAATGGCCTGCTGCTGCTGCTGCTCCTGAGCACCTGATCTGCTAAGGCATTTGCAATCTGGGATCAAGGAGGATCAAGATTGGTAGCCATAGATCGACTTCTCCTCCATAAATCTGTCCAAGCCCTTTTTAAAGCTTAAAGGTTAGTGGCCATCACCACCTTCTGTGACAGCATATTCCAAACACCAATCACACGTTGCGTGAAGAAGTGTTTCCTTTTATTAGTCCTAATTCTTCCCCCCAGCATTTTCAATGAATGCCCCCTGGTTTTAGTATTGTGAGAAAGAGAGAAAAATTTCTCTCTGTCAACATTTTCTACCCCATGCATAATTTTATAGACGTCAATCATATCCCCCCTCAGACGTCTCCTCTCCAAACTAAAGTGTCCCAAACTTAGACCATTCATGCCAAGACCCTCTTCAAGGATCTTCTCCCTTCCTCTCAACAAACTCCAGGAATTTCCCAATCTTCACTTACCAACCTTACGCCTCATATCTTCTGGAAACAGGCAAAAATAGGATCAGGCCTTATTTCCAACGGTATGAATGAGCATTTTTCATGCACCCGTCACTGGGCAGATGGAAGGAGAAAATAGCAGGTTACTCGTGCCTCACAGCATGTTCTGACAAACAGAGAGGCGGGAATGCAGGCAGGCCGAACCTAGCCAGCCACTACTTGGCTAAGATTACAGGCAGGCCCATGATCAATCCTTTATTTACACAGGATCATTATGCTTCTATGTGGAAATAACGTGGGATGACAACTCTTCAAACAGCTCCTATCAAGATAAACAATACAAGGGAGCAGCTGCATCATATGCCCTTGCTTTACGGTTTTCACATTTCAAACTTTATCAGAGCAGTGTGGGACATAAACACCCAGAACTGGCAGCCCCCTCCCCTAATATAAGAGCTATCCCTCAAGCAGAGTGACACTGAGTCAGTCACTTTCTCTCAGCCTAATTTAACTCACTGGTTTGAGAGGCAACTGGAAGAAGGAACAGCCTCCTTGGAGTAAGGGAGGGATAAAAACGTGATAGCTTTCCAGCTAGACAAACTGACAGACACACAGATAGGAAGTGAAGGTATGGCAGCAGAATGGGTTTCTAAAGGCTACACATGACACAAGAAAAAACAGCTTTTATTAACATTTCTACCCTGTTTGCATATAACAGCAGGGTGTTCACAGCTGAACCTTGCCTTGCTTTTTCCCACTATTATTCCTTTTCCTTCATTATTCCAAATACTTCCCTCCTAGCACAGTTCTACCAAAATGGAACCGGATTCGGCTCAAAGGGTTTGAAAACCTAGAGCCTGGGGAAGCAATATGAGGGAGGGAAACAGGTCAGTTCCTCTCACTTGTGTACTCAGTTTAATATAAAAAGTACACTCTGCCTCATTATTCATAAATTCATAAGCAAAAATGGCCAACTCCTTCACTTGAGCCTGTAACATAGTTCATCCGCTGAGTTATGGGACATAGCTGTCAGACAAGTCCTGAAGGAGTGAAAATACTTCGTCAATTATCTTTTTTGTAAAAGTGGGAATGAATCACTATCCAAAGTTTGCGCAATGTTCATTTTTAAAAATTATTTTGCCTTATTGGGTTCATTCTTCTTCTTTCAATCAGTGACTGACATGTGCTAGAATGGGATTTTCCAAAGTATTGTGTGCCAGTATCAGTGCTGACATTTTCGGAAAATCCCATGCATAATCCTTTCCTTAAACTTTCTACAGCCAGCCAACACTAGGGCCTTTCTTTTCTTTAAAGGCTCAGCATTTAAAATTGTGAACATCTGTGGGTTTGTCTGTATATATTTTTAAAAAAGAATAAGGTAAAGTAATCAGAGGAAATATACATCTTACTAGTGGTCACTCCAAATATATACATCCCATATATAAGAAGAAAGATGGGTCTTTTTGATTCTTTTATGTACATGACTTTACCATGCCCTTGATTTGCAATTTGCACACAAAACTAAAAATGCTAAAAGCAGTACTTGAGAACAGAAGGACCATCATCATGCACAGGGTTGTTCATTTAAAGAAACAGACACTAATGTACAAATGACTGTTCTGAACACCTGGACTGGGAGTCACAATACATTCTGGTCAATTACTTCATAACAGGACAACAAGCTACATTCAATTGAATCGGACGACTGGTTGATCAATCTTGGTCGAATCCCCACTACCGTTTTATCCAGGTTTCAGAACACAAACTAACCAGGTTTGAGGGACGACCTCCACATTACTTGCGTGGCAGATTCCTTTTCTGGCGCTCGTTCTCCCTGTTAATCTGCGTTCCGGCAGGACCTGGTAGCAAGTGGTATAGACTCCATTAACATGGTTCAAAGCTGATCCGAGGGGAGGGATGAGGGTTGAAACCCTGACTCGTTTCCCACCCTGGAGTGTGACGCGGAATTCAGGCAACCAATCAGCGCTGCGATGCACGCACAGCCTTTCCTTGGTTTCGTTTTGCGATCGGCCAGCAGAAGGGGACGCAAACGTTAAACCAGGGGTCCCCAAACTATGGCCCGGGGGCCAAATGTGGCCCCCTGAAGGCATTTGTCCGGCCCGCCAGGCATGGTGGCGATGGCTCCATTCATGTGAGGTGGGGGCTCGAGGGAGAGGAGGAACCGGCCCCAATGGCTGTTGATTGCAGTTACATGATGGCACCCCCAAATCTCCATGAATTTTCTGACCCAGAGTTGGAAACCTTACATGTGGCAACGCCTGCTCCGCCCTTCCCTCTCGGCTACTCCATGTGTTGCTCTCAGGCTTTCTGTTCCGCCTCACTCCCATTGGCATCAGCCAGGCTGGGGAATCGCTCGCTGGCTGCTAGGGAGGAAAGAACTCAGGAAGATACCTGATGCTGGGTTAGATGGAATGTTTCATTGGGAAAGTTCTGCTTTTTTTTTTTACAGGGGAAGGTATTCCACAGCCTCCCCAACAATATTTGGAGCCCACCCTGTACTTGACCATACTTTGGTCACTGTTCTAAAAATAGACCATGACAGAAAGGCTGAAAGGTGAAATCAAACATTTTACAATAATTTGTGCATAGGAATTTGTTCATAGTTGTTTTTAATCCGGCCCTCCAACAGTCTGAGGGACAGTGAACTGGCCCCCTGTTTAAAAAGTTTGGGGACCCCTGCGTTAAACAGTCAAATGTGTAACTTTGAATCGTTAATGGTTTACACAGGTAACGATTAACTGTTTGCACAGTTAAACATTAAACTTTTACACGCTGGTTTTTTTTATCATGCCCCTACAATGTACGTTTCTGCAGTGGGAAAAGGTCCCGCCTCATCAAGGCACGCCAGCCAATCAGGGGAGACTGGCAAAGTGAGCTCGCCTGGTAGTGGGGATTGCTAAGAGTTCTGCAACCGGGTGTGTCTGCTGTGTGCTCGCTGCGGTGGGGAGGGAGAAACTCCGATGAAGAGGACACGGTTTCACAACGAACAGGTTTGGATCTACGTGCATATTTCTAATGGGGATTCAATCCTTAGTACTACCTACTGTACTCTACTGTAAAAGACAATGGCTTTCCGTGGTCTTAGGGTTTCTTCACATTAGCTTTTTAACTTCTACATTAACTTCTACATTAGCTTTTTAATTGCAGACCTGGCATCAGAGGTAGATGATATGCATTCATACTTACAACTGCAATAGCAATTGCATTTGCAGCTGCATTGCTACTGCAGTTGCAGGTGGAAATGCTAACACAAACACAGTTGTGAATGTAATTGCAAATGCAACAGCAAACGCAACTATAAATGAGCTCCACTCAGACACCTGTGAATGTCCCTCATTCCCCTGTGAGGTGGACAAAATATGCACCCCACCATACAGTCACTCCACACTGTGCCACAGAGATAAATACATCTGAAGATGCCAGCCACAGATGTGAGTGAAACGTTAGCAACAAAAACTACCAGACCACGGCCCTGAAAAACCACAAGAGCTGGTTGATTCCAGACATGAAAGCCTTTGGCAATATATTATACAGGCTATATTCTTGAGGAAAGTCTATCGACTATCTTCACCATCCCATACCCTCAATTCATCTTGTGTGAACAGGATATTACTTGGGGACTGGTGTTAATGGTATGAACATTCTCTTTCTTGTATTTCTTTGGAATCAAGAATGGGTCTATATCAAGAATGGCACACATTTCTTTTTTCTTTTCTTTCTTGCACTGTCAAGTCAAAGTTGATACTGGAACCCCAGGGCTTCCAAGGAAAGAGATGTTCAGAGGTTGTTTCTCATTGCCTTCTTCTGTGTAACAACCCTGGTATTGTTGGTGGTCATCCATCCCAATATTAACCAGGGCCGACCCTGCTTAGCTTCTGAGATTTTGAAAAATCAGACTAGTCTGGGGCTATTTCAGGATGAATCCCAAGCAGAGTGAGCATAAGGCATGGAGATGGATCTTTTCCAAACTTCCCTTTCCTTCACTACCCCTATAAGATGCTGCCAAAAGTCAATTCTATGAGCTAGGGAGAGCTTTGTGGACAAAAAACCCACAAGGGATACAGTGATGAATGGAAAGAAAACAAATTGTCCCCAACATCATCTTCTGATGATGGAGGAACGGTAGCAATCATGGACTTTTTTGGTGCTTTCTTACTTAGCTTCTGAGATTTGACAAGATTGGTTAGCCTGGGCCGCACACAAAATATGCGCAGTTGGTATCTTTCTTCCAGGCTTACCAGCTCATCCCCTGAACACGTTAGACAACTTCCCCAGGTTTTTGTTTCTTTTTAAAGCTGGAGAAGGGTGGTGCCATCATTGCACAAAGAAAAGGAAACAGAGTAAACAATAGGAAAAGTAAACAAAACAGAGCAAACAATAGAAAAAGTAAACAAAAACTGATTAACAAAAGCATACATAGCTGAAAAATACACACAAACTGAAAGTTGGTGCTTTGCCCACAAAATTCAATTAAAGCACCAGCCAGCTCCCTACATCCAAAACAGCTAGTAAGCTACCTACAGAGTTCTCTCCACTTGCAATTCTGTAATGTAGGCAGTCTAAATTTGTAAGCATACATTACTATTATTACTATATTATTTCACAAGAAAGTCTGGGTGCATTCAGGCTTGGTAACGGTCACGTTTGCTTCATGTACAGTCCAATTCAGAGGACTGCGGCAGCAAGGGATGTTGCCGCTGCTGCGCCACCTCCGGAGGGGATCCAGGCTGTGCAGAAAGACAGCAAAAATAAGGGGAAAAACCCAGCTGCCAAAGAATCCCCCATAGCTCAAATCAGACTGATGCCACACTTCCAGGTGGCGTATGTCAGACGTCTGCATCAGCACTGTTCCCAGGTCAAAAGCCCGGTGGAAGTCAACTAACGTTTCACCCACAAATTGTGACTGAAAATGGAGTATGAATAACATAGGCCCCTTCCGCACACGCAAAATAATGCGTTTCAAACCACTTTCACAACTGTTTGCAAGTGGATTTTGCCATTCCGCACAGCTTCAAAGAGCACTGAAAGCAGTTTGAAAGTGCATTTTTCTGCATGTGCGGAATGAGCCATGAATTAATATTGATTTCCTAGGTTTACAGTTGTGGGCAGGATGGCTCAATGGCAAATCATCTGCTTTGCATGCAGAAAGTCCAAGGTTCCACCTGGACATCTCCAGTTAAAAGGTTGTCAAAGCCAGTATTTCTTCAATCCATTTTTGGTTCATGTACAGATTTCCAGATAATTAACAAGTATCAAGTCCTTTAGACAGAGCGATCCACTTCTTAGCCACATCTACACTGAAGAACCGTGCTCTTAAGTCTGAATACAGGCTCCAATAGCATATTTAATGGAAACGACACTAAACTTCCAATTAACAATATAAAAACGAAAGAAGAACCCTACTAGATCAGACCTAACTTGGCCATTATGTTGTTTCACATGGTAGCCAAACAGATGCACACATAAGACCTACGAGAGGGTATGGGATGGATGCCACAGCCTTGTTTTGTTTCCCCCTCCCAGTAGTTGTTTATCAGGGATACCCTTTCTTTGAACATGGAGATTCTGTTGTGGTCATCATGGCTCATAGTTACTGAGGTACCCTGTCTGCTACCCTGTTTCCCCGAATATAAGACATCCCCTGAAAATAAGCTGTAGTAGAGGTTTTGCTGAAGTGCGAAATATAAGGCATCCCCTGAAAGTAAGACACAGCAAAGTTTTTGTTTGGAAGCATGCCCAATGAACAGAACACAGAAAAATAAGACATCCCCTGAAAATAAGACATAGCGCATCTTTGGGAGCAAAAATTAATAAAAGACACTGTCTTATTTTCGGGGGGACACGGTATGAAACTGTCCAATTCCACTGTTCTTTGCAAAACTGATTCCCTACTCACAGCATGCTTGTGCATCCAACAAGATAACCCATGCACTGCAATTTGCAATGACTGTTCATGCTCTCCAGAGGCGTAGCTCCAAGGGGACGGGGGGTATGACACACTGGGCACATGCCCCTGTGGGGGCATGGCGGGGGCGTTCCGGGGCGAGGGCGGAGGATGCGCCAGTGCACCGGGCGCTTTTCCTCCTTGCTGCACCTCTGATGCTCTCCCAGTGCTGCACTCTGGCATGAGCAGTCCCCAGTCTTCAGAAGGCACTGCTCAGAGGCTCTGAACCATGCCGCAAAATTCTCTTTCCACTCAGTAGAAAAGCCCAGGACAAGCCACTCCACTGCAGTGTGACTTACGAGCCCAGAGGGGCCCTCTGGTTTCCATTTCAAACGGATGACAAACTCAAATGCTTGAAATACGGATTCTGGAATGCTCGACATGTAGTCTGCTCAGTCTTGGCAGGAGCAGAAATCGGGACACCGCTTGGCTGAATTCTAAGAAGTCCTTTGAAACCAAAGGCATCGCTTTAGGAAAAGACTGAGGACCTGGTTAAGGACGGGCAGTTTATAACCTGTCAATTGCTTGAACCTCCTGAAACATTCTTGTTATAGACTTCGAAGGGCAATTTACACAGCCAAAGAATGTACTGAATGGTACTACCGTCAGAATAGATTCATAACTGCAATTCAGACATAGCTCCAGGTTTTTGAAGGTGATGACCAAGTTGCTGGCCCATGGTTCCCCACAACCAAAGCATGCTGTCCACACTTGTGAGGAGCAATGAATGACTCTTTCACACTATGTCAAGCCCCATTCATGCAGGCAGGACTGAACCCTCCAAGGCGATCTCTTGGTGAAAGTAGATACTCCAAGCATTTCTGAAAAGCCTCCTGCCAGAACAAGAGTTTTGACAAATGCTTAATCATGTAAACCCTTCACATTGTCCCAGCAGCATGTATTGGAATAAACAGATGGACAATTGAGCACGTGCTAAATTCTTTCTAGTCTGATTAATCATTGCAGCTTTTCTCTTCGTGGAATGGCCTTGCATGAGTTCAAGACAGCATACCGCCTGCAGCAGTGGCATAGTCGTTAAGAGCAGGTGCACTCTAATCTGGAGAACTGGGTTTAATTCCCCGCTCTGCCACTTGAGCTGTGGAGGCTTATCTGGGGGACTAGATTAGCCTGTGTACTCCAACACATGTCAGCTGGGTGACCTTGGGCTAGTCACAGCTTTTCGGTGCTCTCTCAGCCCCACCGACCTCATAGGATGTTTCTTGTGGAGGGGGTGGGGGGTAAGGGAAAGGAAATTGTAAGCCCCTTTGAGTCTCCTTACAGGAGAGAAAGGGGTGTATAAATCCAAACTCCCACACCTACTCTTCCTCTTTTTTTTCCTCTTCAACCACAGATTTATCATTGAAACTTACTGTCAGTCTACCTAATGTGCATCCAGAGCTTGGCAAGTGTCAAGATAAAAGATGGGGTGAGGGTGGAAATGTGAGATGTGATGAATAGGATGTCCAAGCCTGCACTCATAAGGAAGTGCCCCTATTGCCTTGGCAAAGTGCCAAGGGGACGGGGGCATAATGTACCAGTGTGCACTGGTGTAGGAGCATTCCAGGGATGTTCCAGGGGCGTTCTGGGGTGGACGTGGGTATGGCAGGGGCGCATGCGTGCCCCGGGCACAGTTCCCCCTCACTCTGGCCCAACCTTACATACCATATACACTGGGTCAAGTCCTTGAGCATTGCACCTGGCAGTGCAGTGACAGCATCAGCAATTTCATTCTACACACACACACACACACACACACACACACACACACACACACACACAAAATTTTCTCCTGTTGCTCACTAGATCAAGCACAGGCAACAGAAAGGGTAAGCCAGTTAAGCATGAAACAACCCTAAGTCCTATTAATCAAGAAAAGACAAAAAGCAAGACTCCTGGTCTGCAACCACATGTTGTTGAATATGCACTCCAGCAGTCATTCACAACAGGACATTTCTGTGTTGACAAGCCAATTCAGTTGCAACTAATTGCTACAGTGCCACCATGTGCAATATCCAATGATGAATGCACACTTGGTATTTTCTCCTGGCTTGGCCAACACAGAGGCCTCTTACTGTCCACCTAACTTCAGAGTCTTTGTTCCCTGCTAAGCCTCAATGAAAACGCATCATTTATACTCCCAAAGCATCATCTAGCTAGATTCTAGATAGCCTTACAACAACATGGCACTATAACAGAGAAAATGAAAAGAGTTCAGATTCAGCTGTCACACTTCTAAGCCTACATTATGAAGATTTTCTAGCTCATATTTTTCACACTCAAGGATAATCATTTCAAACTATGACATACATTCCAAAAAACTTTACTTTCACATTCACTGTGATAATTTAATATGCAAATTACACCATGCTACAAAAATTCTTTGTGGTTTGATTGCTACATAGTCCACAGTACCAATCTTATTATTATTATTATTAACCCTCGTGTTGAAACATTCTGGCTTCATCCACGATTTAACATTCAGGTAGCAGCAGGGTGCTCGGTGCTAGAGTTGAAAACTTTAATTTATTAGTCACTGGGAAATCAGCCATAACATTTTAACAGTGGTCACAATGGATACGCCATCTGCTCTTTCCCCGACATTGCAATTTGTCTTACATATGTACAGCAACCTCAAAGTGGGGAATGGAGTTCTCCTGGAATTACAACTTCAGACTACAAAGATCAGTTTCTCTGGAGGAAATAGCACCTTTAAGCAAGAGAAGAAAAGGGCTTGGAGGGCTGGTACTCTAGGACTTTTATTTTTTTATGGTAAACCATAGAAACTAAGAGGAAATGACTGTCACCTGTGAAGACACTAAAGGCCAATGGCTGGTTGGGATTGGAAGCAGAGTGGGACCGCTATTGGCTGGCATCTCCTATAGGCCATTGTCTCCTTAACACTGAGAAAAACCTGAAGAGACTTTTTAGGCCAAGAGAGCATAACTGGCTCATAGCCAGTTATACCAGCATAAATATTTAGGATCAAAGGGTTAGTATGACACATTCATGAAAAAACTACAAGTGACTTAAGATGAGAGGAAAATGCAGGGTGAAATGATAAAGGCTGAGAAATTAAGGTTATAAGTTGAATTCAGAGGGAATTGACCTCTTAGGACCTCTTAGACATCCTCCCTGCTCAACCCCTTCCCAAACTCCACCCTCAATAGGCACTATCTTGAAAGGCACAGAATTTTTAAAGCCATGCCAGTAACCTGACAGCCTTGTCCTCATGCTTATTGCACCTTGTTTTAAGAAATATTGTAGACATAAACATGTATGGGTATGGGTGTGCGTGTGTGTGCGGTAAAACTGCTGCAGGGTGGGCTTTTGGGGAGGGTGTTTGTAATGTCATAAGTGCTAGTCAATATATAGTATTTGCAGCTGGCCAGGGGTCTGCAACCTGCAGCTCTTCCATAGTCTGTTTGTATGCTAAACCAGGGGTCTCTGGTCTAGCAACCTCTTGAGGAGCTCATGTCTGCAGGATGTTCATGAATCTACATTTAATGCCATCAGCCCCTTGCCAGCATGGTAGCCAATTGGACGTGGTAGGTCCATGAACATCTGAGAGCTGTGAGGCTGGTGACCCCTGCATGCTGGCGAAGTGATGAATTTATGATCCATGAACATCTGGGCTGCTAGTGGGCTCTAAACGCTTCCAGTGAGGATACCTTCAAAGTAGTACCATTTGATAGCACAATATTAGGTTTGTTTTCATCAACAGTAGCATTTGTTCCACATTTGCAGGTATCCCTTTTTTACAAGGATGCTTCAAAGAGAAGGAGTATGGGAAATATATATTAACCTTCCGAACTGCTCTTTCTAGGGTACTCTGTAAAATAAACAGGAGCTGCAGAAACAGCTAATTCATGTCACTTCCACAGGCTTCCTTTTCAGCTTGATCGGAACCTGCAACATGTTTGAAATTGTGTTCCACAATCAGCAGCCCTGAAAAGCCAAGTCAGTCACTACCTTAAAAACAGTACAGTGATTCCTAGCAGGACCATTCTTCTCACATTCACAGAAATTGCAGAATGATTTATATTCACCCCAGTGGTTTTGTGTGAATAAAACCTTAGGTGCCTACTGGTTTTCCCTGATAACGGTGTGGCTATTTACAGTAATTGCAGAATGGGTTGTGTTCATCCCAGCAGAACCCAGTTTTGTGTAAATAAAACCTAAGGTACCTGTTGTGACTATCACAGAAAAGGTGGATTGGCTTACGTTCATCCCAGTGGAGCCCAGTTTTGTGTGAATAAAACTTTAGGTACCTGTTGGTTTTCCCTGACAATGGTGTGGCTAGCATAGTAATAAGGAAAAGTTTCTGGCAACAGTCCCACTGGGAGCTTTGCCACAGCTTTGGAGGAGGGGGGAGAAAAAATACTGTAATCAGGATTTGGCTAGAAAGATGGAAAAATGCATTAGTTACGGCCTTCTATAGGAAAGATGCATCAAGATTTTTCCTACTTCCAAGGTTTCTTTTGGAAAAAAAATCTATACTGAGCCATTCTCTGCTACTCCCGCAGCCTGGAATTGTGGTGAGAAATACCATCTGTCCCCTTATAGCAACAAGCGAATCCAGTATCAACTCTCTTTTAAAAACAAGTCAGATTGGATTATCAGCTTTTACTTCTCAATTTATTTCCCAAAGCTGGTGCATAGGTAATTCTTCCCTTCTTCTCACCACAGCACTTGTGGCAAATATTCAAAAACGAGCAAAGATGTACGCCATTTAGTGGGATGCATGAGTAGACACGGCCAAAATCTAAAATTGGCAAGTCCCCCTGCTGGCAACCTTCCAACCTTTTAAAAAAAGTTTCATTGTGTACACCACAACACCATAGAGTTTCTGTTGATTCCTAGAGATACCCAACATTACTTCTGTGTTTTTCCAGTAGTGATCTCACAGCAAATGATGTTGCATGCCTCCCACATCCCTGGCAACCATACCAAATACTGTAGCCAAGTACCATCAGTCTTCATTTCCTGTCCTTGGGGCTTTGCCTTCTATTTCTTTTATTTGGGCTCTGTTTCTAGCATTTCTGCTCTTTTAGGCTGTACCAACACTACTGTTGCATTCTCACAGTCATTCCCAACTGGATTTTTCCACGTGGATAAGACAATTCAGTTGTCAGTGACTGCTACAGAGCAACAATAGTGCAACTGTCAACTATGTTCAAATGCTACCAGTGTGGTGCAACTGTTAACAGCATCTGACTAGAGATTTGATACAGTGTTGTGTTTAGACTGTTTGACTCAGATCTAGCAGATCCAGGTTCGAATCCCCTCTCTGCCATGGAAGCTTATCCTAGTAACTATCTCAACCTAACCAATCTCACAAGGCTGTTATTGGAAGGATAATAAAACACAGGACAGGGGAATGATGTAAGTCACTTTGAGGCCCCTTTGAAGAGAAAAGCAGGACATAAATAAACAAATAAATCTGTGACTTCTTGTATTGTCGAAGGCTTTTACAGCCAGAATCAACTAGCTGTTGTGGGTTTTCCAGGCTGTGCAGCTGTGGACTGGTAGTTTTTACTCCTAACGTTTCGTCACGATCTACGGTTGGCATCATATGTATGCAGCTTATCTCTGAAGGTGGCAGTCATAGATGCAGGTGAAACATTAGGCGAAAAGACCACCAGATCATAGCCACGCAGCCAGAGGTGGGATCCAACCAGTTCTCACCACTTCTCTAGAAGTGGTTACTAATTTTTTCTGAGTGCCAAGAAGGGGTTACTAAAGCAACCTCCCTGTCCAATAGGGACTGGAGAGGCGTGTGTGCAGCGCGCCACTGTTTGAATCCCACCACCATCGGAACCTGTTATTAAAATGTTTGGATCCCACCACTGCACACAGCCCAGAAAGCCCATGACAGGCATCTTCAACTCCTTGCTTCTTCTACTCTTCCTTTCCCTCACCTGTGCCTCAATTATTTGCTTTCCTACAGACCTCTCCACCACCATCCCTCCCTGCTTTCTCTCCATTTCCTAGTCTGTCCAAGCTGGTCATAGTTCATCTTCCCTTGCTTGATCTCCATTTCCTCCATGCCTCCTTTCTGATGCCACCTGCTTTGCTTGATAAATTCCCTGTTTGCTTTGGGGGTATAAAAAGGGTTTCTATTCCAAAAGGTTTGGTAACAATGTCTTAAAATATCTCTCCTAATAACACTCTAACTGCATTTTTTTTTCATAGTGCAGAACTGGTCTTGATCTTCAGCAGATGTGAGCGGGTTAAACTAAGAGTGTAGGATTGAAATCACACAGGCATTGTAAAGCGCAGGAAGGCTGGAATGCAGCTGTAAATCACCATTCCAGCACGCTAGCAAGATTTATTCCAGCATATGTGTTTGTGATGCATCTGAAGAAGTGAGCACTGGGTTGGAAAAAAAACTGAATAAATATGAAAGGGGCTGCTGGGCTCCTGTTTAATTTCCCTACAACAGGCTGGGAGTGCAATCCAAAGACGGGGGCTGAATGGAGCCGTGCAGGTTTGTGCCAATGCAGGTGCCCACTCTGCCAACATAAGGGGCAAATACACCAGTGGAGGGGCTAATACCGATGGTGGAGAACAGTCTGGGGTGGATGGGGATGGTCGGGAAGCATTCCTGAAGGTGGAGTCAATTTTAGTCAGATCTATCTATCTATCTATCTATCTATCTATCTATCTATCTATCTATCTATCTATCTATCTATCTATCTATCTATCTATCATTATCATTATCATTATCATTATCATTATCATTATCATTATTATTATTATTATTATTATTATTATTATTATTATTAGATTTTTATACCGCCCTATCCCCGAGGGGCTCCGGGCGGTGTACAACAATAAACATAATATAACATAAAATGGCTAACTCTTTAAAAGCAGCGATAAAACAGTAAAAGCTAGATCTCATAAATACAATATAAAAATACTAGCATAAAAATAAAGGGCGTCCAGCAGCTCCATATTCAAAATCCTCTTCCCAAGAGGGAGGAATGGCAGGTCCCGTTGAATGACAAATGGCCCAGATGTAGAGGGCCATGAAAGGGGGGGGAAGGGGGCACCATCAGCGGCCGGTTCCTCCAAAGGCCCGGTGGAACAGCTCCGTCTTACAGGCCCTGCGGAACTCACCAAGGTCCCACAGGGCCTGGACAGTTGGAGGAAGAGTGTTCCACCAGGCCGGGGCTAGAGCCGTAAAGGCCCTGGCCCGGGTGGAGGCCAGCCGCATCACCGAGGGGCCAGGGACCACTAGTAGGTTGGCCTCAACTGATCAAAGAGGCCGTACAGGGACATATGGGGTGACGCGGTCTCGAAGATACGATTTATTAGACTTATAGGCCGCCTCATCCCCGAAGGGCTTGATTCCACAAGGCATTCAGCCATGGAATGTCCTCTACACCACCCTGAGACATTTTAGTGTGGCACAGCCCTTTGGGTGGCATCAGGGATTAATGCAAAGCGACAAGATCGGCCAAGACCCAATTACTCGTCCAACAACAAGGGAAGATGTATAATCTTATTATTATTAGAGTGAAAATCTATGTAAACATAATGAAATAAAGTGCATCAACCATACATCAATGGAATAATTCATTCACAAACTAAAGTGCATTAAGCATACATCAATAGGAATAGTCCATTCATAAATGTATAAAGTTCTACATTAGCGATAATTCTATGCAGGTAAGTATAGTCCGAGGATGTGATGGTTCCGCTATCGCTTCAAAATCATACAAACAAGTAAATCTTCAGGACTACACCACGTAATGAGCAAAACACAAGCATTTGCATTGTTCTTGCTTATGCCTCGCCTGTTGCTTGCTTTTGGCAGTAGGGATTCTCAGAATTGCCAGGGAGGGGTATTTTTGTTTTTCAAACTCGCCACACCACTGTCCCTGGCCACTGTGGATCTACCCCCTCCTTGATGTGGAGGGGGTAGCTACCCCTGTGTCATTCCTGCATGATCATCAACCTGTCAATTCAGCTGACTTGTCTGTGTCTACTGGAAATCAAAAACTGAAATCATGCTAATAGGGATGAGACGATGCATTAGCAGGCAATGAGTCAAAGGCAGAGGTGGGATCCAACCAGTTCTCACCACTACTCTAGAAGTGGTTACTAATTTTTCCTCAGTGCCGAGAAGGGGTTACTAAAGCAGCCTCCCTGCCCAATAGGGACTGGAGGTGCATGTGTGCGGCGGCGCCACTGTTTGAATCCCACCACCATCGGAACCTGTTATTAAAATTTTTGGATCCCACCACTGGTCAAAGGCTCTTCGTACCCAGCAGATCTACATTTTTCTCCCTGTAAGCCACCTTGAGTCTCCTTACAGGAGAGAAAGGCAAAGGATAAATCCAAACTCCTCTTCTTTTATCTGTAGAGGATACAGACTTTGGGGAAAGGATTTCCTGGAAAGATAGGTCATGGCAGAGGCGTTCCTTCCATTGGGCAAAGTGGGCAGTTGCCCAGGGCGCAGCCTTGTGGGGGGGGCGTAGGTTCATTTGTGGGATTTTTTTTGTATTTTCAGTGTGTGTTTTTTTCATTTTTGGCCTGTAGGGAGCGCAGTTTTTAGGCTAGCAGCACCAAAATTTCAGGGATTCTTCGGAAGACTCTCCTGATGATATCACCCAGGTTTGGTGAGGTTTGGCTTAGGGAGTCCAAAGTTATGGTCTCCCAAAGGGAGTGCCCCATCCCCCATTGTTTCCAATGGGAGCTAATAGGAGATGGGGGCTACACCTTTGAGGGTCCATAACTTTGGACCCCCTGAACCAAACTTCACCAAACCTGGGTGGTATCATCAGTAGGGTCTCAACTAAAGATACTCTGAAATTTTGGTGCTGCTACCTTAATAATTGCACCCCTGACAGCAGGCACCCCTTAAATTTCCCCAGATTCTCCTTTAAAATCAATCCCCTTCCTGCCAATGCTTGTTTTCTTTCTTTCTTTTATTCCCTCTCAATGCCTAATAGCCTGTTGCGGGGTTGTTGTTGCTGAGTTTGTTGTTGCGGGGTTGTTGTTGCTGAGTTTGTTGTTGCGGGGTTGTTGTTGCTGAGTTTGTTGTTGTCGGGGTTGTTGTTGTTGTTGTTGTTGTTGTTGTTGTTGTTGTTGTTGTTGTTGTTGTTGTTGTTGTTAAATCCATCCCCTTTGGCATGGATTTAAAGGGAGAATCTGATGTCCTCGGTTTAAACATTGAAAGTGATGCTGTTTCTTAGGGTGGGGAGAATCCACCCCCAAACAGCATCATTTTCAATGGTGTTTAAACTGGGGACCCCAGATTCTCCCTTTAAGGTGGATTAAAAAGGAGAATCTGGGCTCCCTAGTTTAAACACGATTGAAAAGTTAGCATGCTGTTTGGGGGGTGGATTCCAGCATCACTTGTTTAAACTAGAGAGCCCAGATTCTCCTTTTAAATCCATCTTAAAGGGAGAATCTGGGGTCCCTTATTTAAATAACATTGAAAGTGATGCTGTTTTCCCCAATTGGGGGGATTGGATACAACACCATAAAATGTTTTCATAGCAGTAATAAAACATTTCGAAAGCATTTTGAAAATGTTTTCAAAAAAATATTTCTGCTGTGTTCAGATTTGTGAGTTGGGGCATGTTCTATAATGTGATGGTGACTTTGAAACAACCTGGTGGAAAAAATCATTGTTTGGTTACGGTGGGAGAGGTTGGCCGCCCATTGGGGGGGGGGCATCAAACTCAGATTTTGCCCAGGGCTCC
The DNA here is from genome assembly GCF_021028975.2 of Sphaerodactylus townsendi. Classification (NCBI taxonomy): domain Eukaryota; kingdom Metazoa; phylum Chordata; class Lepidosauria; order Squamata; family Sphaerodactylidae; genus Sphaerodactylus; species Sphaerodactylus townsendi. Next base: position 115,437,549 of record NC_059429.1, read on the forward strand.
GGTTTGCCTAGGTACGCCCCTGGGTCATGGGGTGGGGCGGGGGAGACTAAACCTCTTCCCAGCTACTTTCTTTGCCTGTTGACCTCCCTTGCTTTGAATCTGTCCTGCTTGGGTCAGAAGTAAGGTGGAGATAATCAAATTAATCCATTTGAAACTTTTATATACCACTTTTCCTGCCAGACCAAAACAGTTTACCATTATGACTATTAAGAAAAAAAATCAGTTAAAAAAACAGCTTTAGAAAATATAGAGGAGCCATACAATTCTAACAATACTACAACCAACAATAGTGCAACAAAACAATGTATTGCATATAAATTTTTTAAATAATGAACGTCCTACTTAGGACCAGCTTCCATCAGACAAAAGCCCCTCACACAAAAAGACTGTCTTCCAAGCTGTATAAAAGGTCATTTGAGTTGGTCCCTTAATAACAATCTCTGAAGGGCCATTCCATAACACTGGGCCTTGGACTGAAAATGTCTGAGAGCACAGAGAAGCCAAACATTCCACCCAAGAAGCACACACTAGATAATGTATGTCTCATTACACAAGTCCATTCACTTCCTTGGAGCAATTTATACTGGAATCCTGCACATTTGTTTGGAAGGATAGGAAGTAGATGTCAGTAGCCTTGTAAACATTCATGGTTTCTGTTTCACCTCCTCCCAGAGTGCCAACTGGGCCAGAGTCAAGACTTGGAGAAACCTGGCAGGATCTCAGTTCAGATGAGTGCAGCACGGAGCCAACCAGCAATGCCCTGCATCCTACCGCTCTGTTCAGAAGACTTTGAAGTAGAGTTGCCAATTTTGAGATTTTGGGGGTGGAGCATGAGAAGGGCAGGGTTTGGAGAGGGGAAGGACTTCAATGGCATAAGGTTCACCTTCCAAAGCAGTCACTGTCTCCAGGTGAACTGATCTCTGTCGCCATACTTTGAAGCCTTCCTCCAGCTGACACTGTTTTAGTGAAGAACCACTTAAGTTGGAGGAAAGCTCCTCTAGGCCAGAGGTGGTACACTCCTGTCCACCAGTGGTTGGCCCAAACCAACCAAGGCCCTGCACAGCATCCATGTTCTCCTTAATATACCATCAGAGAGAACCAGCTTGGTTCTTATTTGTTGTGCATAACATCCAACTGAAGTAGAGTTCCAATAAAAGCTGGGTCACCACGCTGTGATGCTACAGTAGCTCTAATAAAGGTATTGGGATGGATCATACCCCTTATCCTTCCACTCCACTGAGCGATTCTTCCACCTTTCATTTTGGCATAGGGTTGCCAGGTCTCATGAATTGCTTTACTATCTTCACTATTTCAGATCACATATTTAGGCCTTTTAAATTTGTTATATATTTTAAAGCTGTTTTAGATTCCCTGTTTTCCTTTAAAAAATCAGGAATAGGGGTTTTTTCCTTATTAATTTTGTTATGAAGAAAATGTGAGAAATGGACCCTTTGCAACAGATTAGGAAAGAAACCAATGGAATACATTAGTCATTTAAAATTCAAACAGTCCATTTAAAATGTTGGAAATGTGCAAAATTCCTTAAAGAGGACAAGTGCATCTAGGAAGAAAAGTCCGTCATCGCTGAGCTGGCTGGGTTGCTGGGAAAAGACACTTCATTTCCATAAAAATCACTTTGGAAAATGGACAAAGCAGCAGCAACCAAACATAGTGCTAAATGGATGATGAGAACAGGATTCAATTTCATAAGATCTTTTCCTTCTCCAGAAAAAGTAGAGAAGTGCTTGGAAACGATGGAGACAATAACCATTTATTCTAGTTAACACTTCAACTGTTTTTGAAATACTGGCAGGAGTGTGCTGCGGAAATTATTAAGAAATTTCACAGAAGTGCTGCACTTTTCTTATCATTTGTCAGTACGATTCATAGGCAACATCTTTTTTTAAAGCATCTAAATATATGAGTTGGCTACGAAAACAGAAGAAAAGAATGTAACCCTGCGCAGCACACAAAACCATCCTCTTAAGAGAAAAGGGACATTGTTTTAAAAACTTAACATGCATGCTATTTGACTGGATTTTTTTGTTTTGTTGGTGCATGGACCATAAGATAGACGCCATGGTACAAAATTCTAAAGTACCAGAATGCCTGACACAGATGTGGCTCTACAGATGTGGCTGCCAACAAGCCTGCAGAAAAATATCCTGCTCCTGCAACAGAGAGTTAACAACATGTTATTTACCAGGTGACTCCATTTATTTCCATGGCATGAAAAGCTTCAGCTTCTTATATCGACACATTCAGTCTCTTTTAAAGGGGCAGAACCTTTTTCTCCAGGTCTGTTGGCAACACATTCTACAGATGATCAGGTAAACAACACACAAGTACCTGCAATTTCTGGATACAGATTGTAGAAGAAGGGAGCCAGGTCATAATGGGGCTTACTGCTGATTGGCTGGCTGCCCACATTTTAGCACCTCAGTGCCTTTGTTCTCCCATGTGACTGAAATACTCCAAGACAGACAGCAGAGAGAATAGAAGTAGTATTAACACATAGGTTTGGGTGTGTGTTTCAAGTGGGAATGGATCCAGGTCAGGCTGCCTGAGCTTCAAGGAAACAATAAATGAGAAAACTTGGGAGTTTTCTTTTTAAAAAAAACAAAACAGAGGGAAAACTTGTGAAATAAAATGGGGATAGGAAGAGTAGGGATGAGCTATGTAGAAAGCAAACTTGGGGATTCATTAGAGGAAAAACAGGGTGTGCAGTTAATTCAGGGGAATGAAAGAGGGAAATGAATGTTTGGGAGAAATTAATAAAATGTGAAATTATTTCGTCTCTGGCACTTAAGGCCACTGCCTTGTACTTGGTTTCCGGCTTTGGGCAAGTAACCTGTTAAATTCTAGAAAGGAATTCTGCTTCTAAGTAGAGCCAGCAATTCTCTAAGAAATTTACAGGAAGAAGGCAACAGCCCTCTTTTCTTGCTTATCCCCAGCAGTTCCTGTTTAGAAATACACTGCTCCTGAACACAGAGGTTCCAATTGGCCATCGTAGTTAATAGGGGAGTCTTCCATGAACAAAATTACAATGAAAAAGGAATGAGAAGAGTACTTTGATGAGAAGGTGCCTACATCTGGAGCTAGATAGGGGCCCCAACACCAGAACAAAGGCATGGCCGCAGCCCCTCAGTGGGTCAAGAGAAGAACACAAAGCTTACTTACAGGTGCAGAGGCAAAGCTGATGGTCAGCGCAGCTGCAGGACGCAGCTTTCTCGGGACAGCAGAAGACACAGTGAGCTGGCAACTCTGTAGCTTTAAACCCTAGCAGGCCAGAATCCACCACCGTGCTTCCACAGCCCAATGGTGGCTTGATGGGGTCAAATTAGGGAAGAGTTGGCCTGCTAGATTGGCCACAAGGAGGCACAGACCAATCCTAAGCCCTTTCCAAGAATGGAAGGCACATCTAGGATTGGCTAGCTCCCTCCAACCTGCCACTCTCCTCTGGTGTAAGCTCCTCCAGCCATGAAGGATATTAATTCAGCAAGAAGAGTAAGGGAATGAAGGGAGAGTCCTGATGGGAGTTGGGGTGAAGATTGAACCCCCTCACCATCTCAGGCTTCTGTAAGGATGGAAGATGAACTCAGTGTTTCTTCTGGCAGCCACTTCTTTGAGGAGGCAGAGGCGTTAACACTTTTGCGCAATGGCCACCACCCACGGACCATTGGAGGCCTTCCCTTTGCACCACTAATATTGGCCAACCTTCTCACTGAAAGGGACCCCTGCTTTGTTGTAAGTGCCTGTCACAACTGCTTTGGAATGACTTACTCACTTTGTTTTACAGCTGCACGCTATTTAGCTTTCCTTCACCAGTCACCACTATTTAAAGTGCACCTCTGCTATGAAGTTCTGCCAGCCCTGTTGTGCACAAAAATATGCAAATATGTATGGATAAGTTCCACTGGAAGAAGTTACTTGCACCATAAACAATTACTCTTAAACACCTGTCAGGCCTTTGAATGCTTCTGTGGGCCAAAGCTCTTGCAGCAGCAGAGCAGCAGTGGCGTAGGAGGTTAAGAACTCGTGTATCTAATCTGGAGGAACCAAGTTTGATTCTCCGCTCTGCCGCCTGAGCTGTGGAGGCCTATCTGGGGAATTCAGATTAGCCTGTCCACTCCCACACATGCCAGCTGGGTGACCTTGGGCTAGTCACAGCTTCTCGGAGCTCTCTCAGCCCCACCTACCTCACAGGGTGTTTGTTGTGAGGGGGGAAGGGAAAGGAGATTGTAAGCCCCTTTGAGTCTCCTACAGGAGAGAAAGGGGGGATATAAATCCAAACTAATACTACTACTATTACTCCTCCTCTTTTTCTTCTTCTTTTTCTTCTTCTTCTTCTTCTTCTTGCCATAAGCTCCCATTCAAGTTTGGAAAATTTCTGGAGCTTTTCGGGTGGAGTCTGCAGAAGCCAGGGTTTGGGAAGGGGACAGATTTTAGGGCATAAAGCCCAAGCATACACCCTCCAAAACAGCCATTTTCTCTAGAGGAACTGACCTCGGTCTCCTGGAGATCAGTTGTAATACCAGGAGACCTCTGGGATGTACCTAAAAGTTGACAACAATGTCACCAAGTAAGTGGGGAAAAGCTGAATGAACAGAGTTGACCGTGGGTTTTTTTGGCCTTGTCCTCTGTGGGGCAGAGGTTCTTCAACTAGCTAGCCAAATCTCTCACACACACCTCATGCGTAAGTCCCTATAAGAACGACAATCTCAACAATCCTTCTGCCAAGGACAACAGATAAATGCACATTTCCCTGCCTGCCACAAATATTTCAGCACATGTGTAGGCATGAGACAGGCTTAGTTTGGTGGGCACGGCAGAAACCCAACCTGCCTGGCATTTGTGCTGGCTGCAGTTCTGTTCTTCAGATGATCTAAACCTCCATAAGTGATCAGATACCTTAAAATCACTGTCTTCCTCATATGGAAAGCCCTTATGGATAGAATGTCAAGGGCAGTTTTGGAAGGGACCTTGCAGTTCACCAAACATAATTGCTGAGCTAGCTGGGCATATTACTGTGCTATCTCTTAACTTGTCTCTTGTCATGTCATCCTCTAGGTGGTCTTAGGAAAGTCTCAAACCGCATCTGCAATATAAGAGCAGTAATACTCATTTACTTCATTTGCTTCATTTATACCACACTTTTCTCCCCAATGGAGACCCAAAGTGGTTTATGTCATTCTCCTCCATTTTATCCTCACAACAACCCTGTGATGCACGTGGGTCATCTGCCCCCTCTTACCCCCTTACATCTACCATTGCTTCAGAGTGCAACTTACTTGCCTCCCTGCTTCTACTGCAGTTCCAATTTCCCCACCCCAAAATTCAAAGTTCATCTTCTTCAAGTTTATTAAGAGGACTGTGGCTGAACAACTCCCCTCTTTCCTGGATGAGGCAAATTCTTTAGATGCTTTCCAATCTGGGTTTAGCCCTGGTTATGGGACTGAAACAATCTTGGTTGCCCCATTGGATGACTTATGCCTGGAAATGCACAGAGGATGTGCAACTCTGTTGATTCTCCTAGACCTCTTGGTGGCTTTTTATTTCATTGGTTGTAGTATTCAGGTTCACCTATCTGGGTTGGGATTGAAAAACGGAAGTGATTCCAGTCCTACTTGGAAGGTAGATGTCAAAAGGAAGTGCTGCAGGACAGCTGCTCAGCTTCTTGACCTTTGGAGTCCTGCAGGATTCTTATCCCCTGTGCTCTTTAACATCTAAATGAAATCAGCTGAGTGAGATCATCCACTCCATCTCCTATCTGATCCCAAGGAGGCTGCAGAAACCCAGAACCAGTGCCTGGAGGCAGTTTTAGAGCTTAATCCTGAAAAGATGGAAGTGCTACTGATGGGTGGAATTTAAGACGTCACCCATTCTAGATGGGGATGCTCTTGGATCCAGGCCTACTACTAGATAAGCAGGTGGCAGCTGTGGCCAGAAGTGCTTTTTACCAGCTTTGACTAGTTAGCCAGGTGCGGACTTTCCTGGACAGAAAAGATCTGTCCACTATGGAGTATGTGCTGGTTACATCTAGATTAAATTACTACCATGCACTCTATGTGTGGGTGCCCTAAACAAGTGTTCGGACACTTTAGTTGGTACAGAATTCTGCAGCCAGGATATTGACTGGAGTGGGTCACAGAGGCTCTCTCCTCAGGGAAATCTGTCTATCCTCTTCTGTTGTCATTTTCTGCCAGTGGGCAAAGACTTTTTTGGTTCTTTTGGCCCTCCATCAGTGATCCCCCCTCCTGACCAGTATCTTTGTAGGTATTGTAACTTAGTTTTTAATTTGTTTTAATTATGGCGGGGGGTTGTTTTCAGTGGCTTTAAAATGTGATTTTACCATGTATGTTTTAAATAATTAGTCACCTTTTATTGTCGAAGGCTTTCACGGCCGGAATCACTGGGGTGCTGTGTGGTTTCCGGGCTGTATGGCCGTGTTCTAGCAGCATTCTCTCCTGATGTTTCGCCTGCATCTGTGGCTGGCATCTTCAGAGGATCTGATGTTGGGAAAGCAAGTGGAGTATATATATCTGTTGGAGTGTCCAGGGTGGGTGAAGAAACATTGTCTGTGAGTAACAAAGAAGGCAACCAGGTCAATAGTTGAGGGCATCTGAATAGAAGTATGAGTAACAATGAAGTCTATAGCTTGGGAGTAACAATGGAGATAGCAAGGTCCCTGGTGGGAGCATTTGATACTTTTATTCAGATGCTCCCACCAGGGACCTTACTATCTCCATTGTTACTCCCAAGCTATAGACTTCATTGTTACTCATACTTCTATTCAGATGCCCTCAACTATTGACCTGGTTGCCTTCTTTGTTACTCACAGACAATGTTTCTTCACTAAGGTGACCATTAGTCCCGCTTTTCGCGGGACCCTCCCGCTTTTAAAGAACTTGTCCCGCGTCCCGCGGCGATTTTAAAAAGTCCCGATTTTTGCCAGTTGGAAGGGCATGTGAATGAGGGAGCCACGAGATTTTTTTTGCCTCGTTACGCCCCTCCTCCTCAGCAGCAGTGCGGTTGCGTGCCGGCCTGGCGCGTTAAAAGTTTCCCACCAAACGACCAGCGCGGCGGCGGCGGCGCCACCCACTTCCCTGTGAAACTAACTGGCGCGTGTGTGAAACGTGGCCGGCCGGGGCGAAGAGGCGAAGCCGACTGCAGCTGCGTGTGGCTCGCAGGCAGGCAGGCAGTTGCGGGGGGAAGGAGGAACTCCGGGTGCGGGTGGAAGTCACCGGGTGGCGTGACCGCGACCAACCGGCAACCCTGCAAGCCCTGCTGCGGAATCTGACTGGCTGGCAAGCAAGGTAAACCGAGCTCCGTCTCTGGTTGCCCCCATTCTTTCAGAGGGGGGAAAAACAGCAAAAATGTGGGAACTGGGAAGGGCTAGGGTAACTTTCTTTTCTTCCAGTCTTGCAATGCGTGGAACTCTTCAAAAAACAACAACCCTACTCATTGGTTTGTTCGGCAGGTGCAGGGGAGAGAGAGGAGGAACTCCGGGTGCGGCTGGTGGTCACCGGGCGGCTTGGGATCACTTTTCTTCCAGCCTTGCAGATCTTGCAATGCGTGGAAATCTTGATCCCCCCCCAGCTCATTGGTTTGTTCCTCCCCCCCAATCGGAGGCCAATAGGCTTTTTAAACGAAGGTCTTGGGAGGGGGCCATTCCCTAGAGAGGAGGAAGGGAGCCGGCAGGTTGCTGGCTTGGGGCATTGAGTGAAATTAGAATCCTTTATTTTTTTCCCAGCCTGCATCAGCCAAGTAAGTCCTGCATGTTCACTTGGAGTGTAGGGTAGGTCAAAAGAACTTGCAAGAAATTATCTAGGTTGTTTTGGAAAAGGGAAATTTCTGTTGTGGCTGACAAATATGTTCTGGGGTGGGGAAGAGGAGGCAGACAGTCATGTTCTCATACACTGTTTCTTGGTGGGCCTCTGTAAAGGAGGGACTAGTTCTTGCAATGCATATTTGATATGTGTTTGAATGGATTCTTACATTGCAGCTTGTATGGATCATCACAAATACAACCTTGAGCATCATTTTTGGTGGGGGAGGGAGTCACAGATTGAATTGGTTTGGACTGTTAGTGGATGACACAAACAAAAAACTTTCCTTGTTTTAAAAACTGTCAAGTAAAAAGTTAGCGTGTCATTGATTTTTTTAAATTGATTTAAAAAATTTTTATTAAATCAGATTTTAAAAATGAAATGCTTTTTAATGGAAACATCTACCTATAGATAATTTGAATAGTTTTCTGTTCAAGAGACATTATAGTCTGATGGTTATTTATCATGAAATAAGGATTAGTTTTTAATTTATGTAGAATGAGACTGTATATTCATGCAATGCTTAAAAATTGTGTAGATGAATTCCATTAACCCATTCACAATGTTATGCTCTTCCAGAGATTTCTGTAACATTATTTTGGGCAGTTTTTCCATGCAGAAGATATTATTACAGACAGTTCTCAAAACTGTGAATTTGTGTCTACAGAGATAACATGCCTCTTCTTCACTGGAAAAATATTATAAAATAAGCATTGAGTTGAGAAAAAGACCTTAATCCCATTGTTCTGTTTGAAGAACAATTCTGGATCCATACACTGCCTTTCTCTCCTGTAAAGTGGCCCAAGGCGGCATACAAACCCCTTTCCCTACCTCTCCCCATAACAGACATGTTGTACGGTCTGTGGGACTGAGAGAGACTGGCCCAAGGTCACCCAGCAGGAATGTAGGAGTGGAGAAACAAATTTGGTTCACCAGATAAGAGTCTGTTACTCATGGAGGAGTAAGAAATCTAACCTGCTTCTTAATCTGCTCTTAACCACTACACCATGCTGGTTTTGCAAATCTGTGTACACAGAATCTACCCCTCGTCTCTTAGTAAACAGAATCTACCCCTTACCTCTTAAGTGTTAAGTTTCAAGAAGTTCATTTAATAGAAGACTGTTTGGAGTGGAACAGATGTGCACAAGAAGCTAAGGCCCCTTCCGCACACGCAAAATAATGCGTTTTCAAACCACTTTCACAACTGTTGCAAGTGGATTTTGCTATTCCGCACAGCTTCAAAGAGCACTGAAAGCAGTTTGAAAGTGCATTATTCTGCATGTGCGGAATGAGCCTAAGTGTGAGGAGATGGGGGAAGGCAGTAAAAATGTCCATGAAACCTTTTGGACAGAATAAGGCAAAGGTTTTGGGATATTTATTTGTGTAGCCAGAGATTCGTCATATTATTCTATCTCTGGAAGAGCAGAATCTGTAACCACACTCCATTTTGACCCCTAACTCATCAATCACAAAAAAATATTACAATGTTGGTCAGGGAGTTGATGACAAAGCTCTGCTGTAAATGGGGAGGGGACTGCACTGCAGGGTTATGTAATGGCAGTGCATCCAAGAAATGGCAGAGTGTCAACAGTGACACCACCAGCACTACCATTCCATTCCATTCCAAATCACAAAAAGGAACACAAGCCATGTGTCTAAGAAAGAATAGGAAGAGGCCTATTAGAATGACACCTGAATGCCATCGTTTGGTCAAGAGTGTATTGATAGCTTCCAAGATCTGGCAAAATCAGGCTATGCCATAGCATTCCACGGCCAGCCAGATCTACCCTTTAGAGATGTTAAAAAGTCCCACTTATCATGCATCACACTTCTTGATGCATGATCACACACTTGAGCATATGTTAATTCTGCTCTGCCTTTCAATGCACCATGCAAGCAGTTTTCACCCACACTAAAATAAATCCATTTCTTTTTGAGTTGCCATTGCAAACCAGCCTCTCTTTCTACAAGTTCATCTGAACAACACGGCTGAGATGAGTCATGTCAGGGGTCTGGAACACATTTAAGGGTCACACTATTAGTACAGAGACACACCTTTAAAAACTTTTTCCAAGTGCTGGGTCACTCTGTGTGGTTCTAAGATTCACAGTGCAATCCAAAACGGAGCGATTCCAGTCTGGAGCAGCAGTGGCATAGTGTTTATGAGCAGGTACGCTCTAATTTGGAGAACTGGTTTTGATTTCCTGCTCTGCCACTTGAGCTGTGGAGATTTCCTGCTCTGCCACTTGAGCTGTGGAGGCTTATCTGGGGAACTAGATTAGTCTGTGCACTCCAAGACATGCCAGCTGGGTGACCTTGAGCTAGTTACAGTTCTTCTGAGCTCTCTCAGCCCCACCCATCTCACAAGGGGTTTGGTGTGAGGGGTGGAAGGAGATTGTAAACCCTTTGAGTCTCTTTACAGGAGAGAAAGGGGGGATATAAATCCAAACTCTTCTTCTTCTTTTTCTAACCCCACTGACTTCAATGGCTTTAGACTGGAGCACCTCTGTTTTGGATTGCACTGTTGGGGTGGTAATCTTCAGTAGGGTTCAGAGGAATTCTGTGTGATCTGTGGACTTCAGTGGAGTTCTCCAGTTCTGAAATGAGGATATCTGTTATGGTCTTGCATTTGACAAAGGCTGCACTAGGGTATGGAAATGTTCAAACTTCCAAGGGGAATTTTAGTGCCCAATAAGTTGTTTAATCTGTGATTCAACATATAGACCAAATTTTTAATCAAGAAAACTAGGTTTGTTGGCACCCAGTGAGAAATGGATAGTGGATAGTGGATAGTTAAATGGATAGTGAGGTACACAGGGGTGCCATTGTCACATTGCATCACTTCTGAGAGAACAAGAAGCAAGAACCATAGACAACAATTCCTAGAGTGACATCTGGGTTTTCACTGGAAGTGATGTCACGTTATACGTTTTGGCAGTGATTTTTTTCCCCTGGAGGCTAAAAGAGCAGTAGTGGAAAATGAGGGTTGCTAGTGGGAGACCTGACAACCCTACACTTTGGTATTTCTTAAATGTTTTTAACTACTGGTACTCCCCTTTCTTTTCTAAAGCTAATACCAGGATCAATTGACAGATTCAGCCTTTCTGAGAGCACTCGACTTGGAATTCTGTGGAAGTAAGTCCATTTTCTGAAACAGGGGGTAGGATTTTCCCCCTACCTCAGATTTGTCTCCAGCTACTGCACTCTGGGATACACTGGCAGGTTTTATTCCAGTTATGTCCCTATTATAACCTGTTCACATTTCACCATAAAGCTGAGTAACTCCCAAGGCCATCAACAGGATGCATGAATTACAGTCCATCTGAACAGAATTCTTCCCATATAAGCATGAAAGGTATACTCGGCTGCCTCATTTATGTTTTTGAATTTTTTTTCGACAACACAAGCTACAATGCCAGCAGCTGTTGTATTTAGCAGAAAACGGGACAATGTCTGTTTCTTTGACAGCCCTCGAATCATTACATTTCTCTTACAACTGAGAGCAGAATCCGTGGAACTGAGAATTAGGAGTTGCTTGTTAGACACCACAACATAAATGTCTACATTTTTCAGAAATCAAATACCTTATTCAAAATGGACTTCCGGGAGGACAATTTCCCCACGTCCTGAACACCAATTTAGAGGGAGGAGTTGCCTAGATGATCGGAAAATAATCCCTAACGCTCCCATCGAGAGTACTAGACTGCTGATGTTTTCCAGTCAAGCCGCCCACTTTAGGAGCCATTTGAAATCAAAGCTGAGGATGGAACATAAATTAGAAGAATAGAGAAATCTTGGATGATTCCAAGAGGAACCGTAGCTCACTGGTAGAGCATTTGCTTTGCATGCACAGTTCCAGGTTTAGTCCTCAATACCTCCAGATAAAAGGACCAGGAAGTAAAGGACATGAAAGACAACCTATACCCAAGACTTTTCAAGTGCCAGGATCGCACTGCAGTATTTGGACTCACTATAAGGATACCAGACCACTGACTGGCTCCCTGGGAGGATTAGAGGGCCAAGAACATCATGCCAGCACACAATGTCATTTCCATTGGAAAACCAAAAGTGACATCATGGCATCGGGGGCATTCTAGAACTTGCGAAAACTTTATGGCTAACAATAGAGTTTTGGGCAAATCGTAGACTGTTGCCCTGATATAATAACATCACTTCTGATTTTCACCAGAAGTGACATCACATCAGCTCGATGCTAGCGCACACGTGCACACACACACAACATTTTCCTCTTACTTTATTCCGACCGGACTTTAAACTGTAGAGGGCAATGGAGGGAATTCCCGGGAGGTCTCCCACCACAGCAGGAGATTAAGAGAGCATATGATGAAATGAGGTGCAACTCACAAAAGTGTTTGCTACAGCATAATTCAATTATTTTTAAGGTGCCACAAGATGCCTATTTATTTTTTACAGTAACAGACTAATATCTATTTAGGAGATTTCTATACCTCCACTGCAGAGTCTTGATTGAAGCAGCTTAATATTTTTTTTTTACGTATCAGTATAAAAATAACAAACCATTACAACAAACCATCAAAATCAGCCCAGGAATGTAAAATCAGAATAAAACTGATCATAAAGTAGACCTCATGGTTATCCTTTTGAAATTATTACCATTTATACAGTGTCCCTGGGTCCGAAGAGCTTTATATATTAGTCACACAGGTGTCAAACTCGCGGCCCTCCAGATGTTATGGACTACAGTTCCCATCATCCCCTGCCACCGATGCTGGAAGGGGTGATGGGAACTGTAGTCCATAACATCTGGAGGGCCACGAGTTTGACACCTATGCATTAGTATAATGACTGTCTCTGGGCCTGCTATTGCGAGCAATCAGTTAAATTCAAGGTGTCCTCTTGATGTGTTCTTCAGGGGTTATGATGAAGTTACCTGTTAGTTATGAGCAGGTTGGTTGGACAGAAGGGAGCAGAAAAGGGAGAGAGGTTACGAGGGCTTTCAGGGCAGAGAAAATGAGATGCCCCGACTGCAAATCCTTGCAAGAGCCCTGCCTTTCCCCGCTATTTTTCCCCCCTGTGCAATATGCAGCACAAGGAATTTCTTCTGATGATATTTCAAAACCAAATTAAACGAAGTCATGTGAACCATCTGTTGTACATTCCATAGATTTATATACACATTGTTCTTTCATTAAAAATTATTCTAACGTGGTACATTTTGCTGCAGCCATCACCCGGCTGCTTGTGCAAGTGGAAATAAGATAAGTACATTTTCCTTTCCTCTGCCAGTTCACTGGATCCAACTCAGTGCCTTGGAGGCTCACAAGTCTAGTCAGCAAAATGAAGCCATTTGCTAGGCACAGGCTGGGCTCATTTTATACCTTCCTGTCTGGAGATGGTTCTGTCCATTAGATGAAGTCGCTGTCTCAGGTCCTGCTTTGCCTGATCTCACTAGCTGAGGTTCGCCGAGGCCCCTTCTGCACATGCAGAATAATGCACTTTCAATCCACTTTCACAATTGTTTGCAACTCGGTTTTGCTATTCCGCACAGTAAAATCCAGCTGCAAAGTGGATTGAAAGTGGATTATTCTGCATGTGCGGATGGGGCCCAAGCTGCTACAACAGTGATGGCGAACCTTTTCGAGACCAAGTGCCCAAATTACAACCCAAAACCCACTTATTTATCGCAAAGTGCCAACGCGGCAATTTAACCTGAATAACTCCCTCGAGCAGGGGCCAGCCTGCTGTAGCCTCCAGCAAGTCCCACATGCGCCGCTCTGCGCCTCTCTAGCATCTCTGCCGCCTCTGCCTCTGAGGTGCACGCACATCAAGTCCAGCAGCCCAGGCCAGCCTAGATGTGCGGGGGGAGGCGATTCCCCCCCACATGACAAACTCTGTGCGAATGTGCCCACAGAGAGGGCTCTGAGTGCCACTTCTAGCACCCGTGCCATAGGTTCGCCACCACTGTGCTACAAGAACCAGGGCCTTTTCAGGTAGCACTCCAGAAGTGGAATGCTTACCTATTTAGCAGGCACTGGGGATTAAAAACTCATTTATTTGCTCAGGTGTCTTACTGATTTGTTGCTTGTTTGTAAGTTATTGTTTTAATAGTAATAATTAATTGTGTCTGACAAAGAGAGCCTTGACTCTCAATAGGTTGCTCCCTGAAATGCTTGTGGGTCTCCAAGGAGCTACTGGACTCAAAAATAACTGGTAATAATTAATAGTTTTTGCTCTCATCTCACAATGTTCTGCTGTTTTATAAAATAACTATCATGAGGTACAGGGACAGTCTCAGCTACAGACCAAGCTAGAGGGAGCCAGGAGCTGCTTTAGTGATCCTGTGGCCTTGAATATGGATCGAGGATTGGCCAAAGGATCACTCTGGCAGCACCAGGGGGAGGCAATCAGCTGTACAGCATTAAGGAACCTTCATCAGCTACAGCTGATTCCACACATACCTGGGTTATACGCAGCACAGGTAACAGCAGCAACCCTGAAGTAGCGGGGCAGATGCCTGCAGGGTGGTGGGGTCTCCCAGCCTGGCCTCCCAGTGTAACCTAGTGATGGTTTCCTAGATGCCCTACAGTAAGACTGCCTTTGCCTAAGGCGTATTTACCAGTTCTCTCCTGCATTTGAATGATCTTAACATAATACTTCACATGGCCTTTTGTTATCCCAATCTCTATTAAGGAAAAGCAATCCTGCTCCATCTCTGCCCTGAGGAGATAGAGAGGAGGCGAGTCAGTGACAATTAATCATGCAGAGATACAGCAGGCAGCCTCTGCGGGAGTTACTTTGGCCTGAGAAGAGCCTTTGTTGATAGAAAGCATTCATTCTATTGACAGATTAGCACAGACTTCAATCCTACGTAGCATTTGCAGAACATTTACTGTATTATCCTAAACACAGTTACTCCCTTCTAAACCCACTGGCTTAAAAGAATATAGAAGGATGTAACTCAGATAAGATACCATTCTAAGAACACCATCCAAGAGGGGAGGGGATCCACCTGTGGGAGCAGCACGATGCTGCCCTGCTAGATTCGCCTTGTCCAGGGCATTTACTGCAGCAGAAGGACGATTTTGCCAGCATAAGGCCACTGCTGACTTCCCCCATGCAGGGACGCTGCACAGGACACCACGCCAGCATCCCAGCGCCCCTGCTGGGGCAGTGGGTGTGGCCAGGGGAGGAGCTGGGGCAGTGGGTGTAGCTGGGGCAGTGGATGTGGCCAGGGGAAGAAGAAGAGTTTGGATTTATATCCCCCCTTTCTCTCCTGCAGGAGACTCAAAGGGGCTTACAATCTCCTTGCCCTTCCCCCCTCACAACAAACACCCTGTGAGGTAGGTGGGGCTGAGAGAGCTCCGAGAAGCTGTGACTAGCCCAAGGTCACCCAGCTGGCGTGTGTGGGAGTGCACAGGCTAATCTGAAATCCCCAGGTAAGCCTCCACAGCTCAGGTGGCAGAGCGGAGAATCAAACCTGGTTCCTCCAGATTAGATACACGAGCTCTTAACCTCCTACGCCACTGCTGCTCCTCTGAGCTGAGGTTAGTCAGCTTCCTCCTAGCCATTAGCCCCAAGGCTTTAGACTAGCACCACCAAAAAGGTGGGATAAGTCTGTTAAGCCCAATGGGGGCTCTTTGGTGGCGGGAAGGCTTTTTTCTGCTTTTCAAGCCTCCCCACACTGCCGGAAACCCTCTGTGGGAGCCACAGTGCTGGAGCCAGGTCCTTGGCCCCTTGGATGGGGCTGCCCCAGTGCCATCCTAAGCAGAATAATACCCTTCTGAACTTACTGAGGTCAACCAGCTAAGAAAGGTGAAACTCTGCTTAAGATTGCAGTTATACTCTGTCTCAGAGAAAGAAGCTAGTTCAGTCAGTTGAGGTGCAGCCATCAAGAAAATTGTATGCTTCCACGTTAGAATATAGTCCTGAACAAATAGGAGGATTTATTTTTACACGCTGCCTTTGTCAAAAAACATTGTTTTGTGCGTTATTGAACATGGTACTTTGATTCACGAGCTGTCATGACCCTCTAGTGTCTTGGCCTGGATCCTGCCATATTTCTGTCTACTGAATGTTTACTGTCATATCTCTGTCTAGTGAAAGCTTACTGCTGAAGCAGGCCTGGGAATGTCCCCCTGTACCAGTCTGCCCTTATCTCTGCAGCTGCAGAAGGGGGTGGTAGAAGCTGCAGTATTTTCATCCCAGTTGTCACCGCCTGAGGAACATGTGTGAGTGTGAGCATGTGTGTGTGAAACACTACCTTCCCATTTCAAAGGAGGTTGTGTGCCTGACATAACTGTGTCAGGGAATATAATGCTTTTCCTGTTTTAATGTACTCAGTTCTGACAATGTAAGTCACCAGCTTTCCTATGTTTGCCATCAATAAATGAGAATTCTACTTTCAAAGTATTGATTCCTTCCTTGATCGTCTGATGTTGTGTCAAGAGCATTTATACCCTGTTTCCCCAAATATAAGACATCCCCTGAAAATAAGATGTAGTAGAGGTTTTGCTGAAGTGCGAAATATAAGGCATCCCGCAAAAGTAAGACGTAGCAAAGTTTTTGTTTGGAAGCATGCCTGATGAACAGAATACAGAAATATAAGACATCCCCTGAAAATAAGACATAGCGCATCTTTGGGAGCAAAAATTAATATAAGACACTGTCTTATATTCGGGGAAACACGGTAGTTTATATTTATACTTTCAAATGGATGGGGAGGAGCAGGGCTATGTAGGCGCTAGGACCCAAACAGAGCATTCTACGACAAAGAAGGTCCAGCATGCTGAGTCCTGTGGAAGAGGAATATACAGTCTACTAATATCTTTTTCTGAGACAGGGCATAGTAATCTAACTATAATTTCATTTCCAAGCTCTGCACAAATAGAATCACTTGTACCAAGGCTACTCCTCATACAAGCATTCTTTCTGCATGGTAATTGCCACTTCTACTTGTGAAATATCTGGTGCGTGTGGAAAAAGTCACAGGATTCAAAATCCATCTGGTTCTTGTGGGACACTGAGAATGAAAATCCACTTGTGCAGCGGTAAAAGACCAAACAGAACAATGCTATTAAGATCCAAGCCACAGACTGGAAATATCTGAGTTAAACAAATATCTTTTTCCAATGGATCACTTTTACCAAAGTGTTCTAACATGCTAGCGTTTGCCAGAATCAGAATCCATCCCAGATCCATGTCATCAGATATGGTTTCTTACTTTCATAGAAACAATTTTTATCTGCCGTTGCCATTAAGCTTGCTGTGAGTGGGCTGCAATAAATCAGCTCTTAAGAAATGCACAACTCTGTAGGAAAAAAAAAGTTTCACAAACTTATTCAGGATTTAATAAAACTGTCTCTGAGGCACATAAATCATGTCCCTAATACAGTATATTTCAATTTCCAATCCTGTATGAAGAAACTTAAAATGTTAACAGATGTAGGAAAGTACACGCCTTCTCCACCCACTCTCCCTCTTTCAGATACACACATACACACATTTTAGGAGACACTGAAATATGAAGGCAACATTTTCATTCGCCATTATTAAGCCAAAAAACAACAACCACCCTTCCATTGTTTCTGTAGCAACACATCTGGTTGTGTAATTCTGGGCCAAAATGCTAACCCTCTAGGAAGATGGGGTTAAAAAAAGTTTTGTTGTTGCTATTAGTTAAGAAGCATGTTATAATTACAGATGAATCTGATCACACAGAATTCCCCCTGCGCTCCCAACCATATGGAATATCTGCTTTTGATTCTCTCACAGATTATATACAAAACAAAGCCCCACACAAAAAAGATCCCCTCCTTATCTTGGTCCTTTTTAAAACTTAATTGTTTTTTTAATTTTAATATATTAAAATAAAGTTAGGTGCTACCAATTGCATTTGGCCGTGAAATAATAGCCAAAATGTGATGGTCAAGAGATTCTGGATCTTTTCCTGGTCACATGACATGTTAGCAAAAAAAAAAAAACCCGAGAAATCACATTTGCCTTTCTAAAAAGTCTGCATAAATATTTATACTGCAAACATAGTATGTAGTCAGTCTGTTTTATTGCTAAGTGCAGCTGGTGCTAATACGCACTAGAAGGGAAGGGGCCGCCAATATGCTCTCTATGGCCCACCTCCCCCATGAAAAAGCCAATAAAAGACCTTCCATAAGGGGTATTCCTACACAGTTTGTTTATTATGCAACCAAATTCCATTAGCTTCTCATTGATCATGCAGCTCCACCCATTTTCCACTGGTGTCAAATGGATATTACACTTTCCACAGTATTCAAATGGGGCTATCAAACTGCAGGTGGGATGGAACTGACCCCCAAACTGTAGAGGTCAATTCCCGTGGAAAAAAATGGCTGCTTTGGAGGGCAAAATGTACAGCGTCACATCGCTGTGAGGTCCTTTCTTGCCCCAAGCTCTGCTGCCTCCAAATCTCTTGGAGCAGACACAGTGTGTAACAGACTTCTCTCTGTGATGCACCTCTGAAGATGCCAGCCACAGATGCAGGCGAAATGTTCACCTCTGAAGATGCCAGCCACAGATGCAGGCGAAACAAGATCTACCAGACCACGGCCACACAGTCCGGAAAACCCACCACAATCTCTTGGAACAGAGTTGGCAGCTGTATACATCAGGCTTCCACCCATATTTTGCCAGGCTAGGGTCAAGCCCTGCCTGCTGTCATCACTATACTGCTACAGACCACCGAGATGCTCATGCCCCCAACAGACCTTCCTCCTCTGATAACTCAGTCTGAGGGAAACCACCAAGACACTGGCTGGGGTTCCCAGCAGCTGCCGCTGGAATGACTGTAGGATTCTGTATATGATGGAGAGGACATGGAAGCTGACTAGGAACTAGGACACCGGAGTTCAAATCCATATGTAAAACTCACTTGAAAACCTTGAGCCACTCTCCATCTCTGTGCCTCTCCGACCTTGCAGGGTTGTTGTATGACTAAAACAATGCAGGAAGAGTCATGTATACCAAACAGGGCAAAGGCAAGTCAAAAGCGTAATAAATACCGGCAACCTTAATCTCTTGGAATGAACGGGACTCATTCATACCAGGCAGGAACAAAAATAGCACATTCTTCATTTCTGATATATTTTTAAATATCTAAAATATTCATTCCTTATCTTTGTTTTTAACTACAAGAGGGGAGGAGGAGGGAGGAAAAATATATAACGTGTTCCCTGTCACACTCTCCTGAAATCTGTGGGATTTTTCCAGCAGAGGTGGCAACAGCTAATTTATCTGTGGTTTGTAACCACCACTAAATTCGGCCTCAACAGCTGACAGAGCCAGAAGTCCAGCTCCACCCTGTCTTGTTGCCATAGAAATTGTGACTGGAGGCCTTCTGTCTCTGAAGCCACACTGAGAATTTCCAAAACAGAAAACTCTGCTTCTGGAGGATTACTTGGCAAGAGAAATGGATTGGGGGGGGGAGCAGAAATTGATTTGCCTGTCACAGTCCTACTGAAGACTGTAAACCCAGTCCAGCCCTTCTGAAACAAATGGGAGATCTCGGCAATTTCCATCTCTCCAGTTCCATGAGGCATGGCCAGAGAAACAGCCGATGAACGGTGGCCAGAAATGGAGAGGTTAGAAAGCAAAATCCTCATGCCCAGTGTGCACAAACTTGAGTGATATGCATTACAAGAAGTTGTTGGTTGTGGAGGATTTGGCTCTCTCTTTCTCATTCCCGAATTCAGTACAGGCCAAATTACATCTTGATTAATTAGAGCCTGCCAACTCACTTCCTCTTAGGGTAAAGTCACGTTTATAATACATTAAATAGATAGCTAAAGCACACTGTGCCTATTCTGCTCTACACAGCTCTTCTTCTGCCCTGCTTCCCCAACAAAAACACATGATTAATCACTTTCTAGGGTGATTTTTCCCCTATCCTTGATTCTTTGCCTGTTACCAATCTCTGAATAACTGTCAAAGCTAGGATTCCCCAAGGAAGCAAATTATGAGCATACTAGAAGAGGATTTAGAAATGAGACGATGTCTGAAACTCACATCTCAGAGTCTACTTCCATTTCCATCTATCAAATTCTTCTAAAAATGAATGTTCTCTGGTAATCCCTGTCTCCCAGACCCATCACCGAGAAGGCTATCAGTTTTCCTCTGCTGGGAACCAGATTTTCACTGAGCTAGAAAATCAGTTTTCAGCACTGATGAGTATTTCAGTATCAGAAACACTGGAATGTTTCTCTTCTCAGAAGGACCGAGCTCAAAATAGCACACATACGTATTTCCGGATGCTACTTGTCGCCTCTAAGGCCAAATAAACTTGTTAATGTTGCTTCAAATATTATAGTTTTTGCTAAAATTCAAGGTTCATCATCAACACTTGAAGTGGTTCACCCAAAGATGTGGTGGTGATAGAAAATGGCATCATGTCACAGCTGACTTATGGCAAATCCCCCTTGGGATTTTCAAGGCAAGAGATGTTAAGAGATGGTTGACCATTGCCTGTCTCTGTGTGCGCAGAGAGACTTCTAAGAGAACTGTGACTGGTCCAAGATCACCCAGCAGGTTTCTTGAGGAGAAGTGGGGAACTGAAGTTCTGAACCCGGTTCTCCAGATTAGAACCCACCACTCTTAAGCGCTGCACCACCCTTTAAAAAGACATGAGAATTTAGACACAATTTAGAGCTCCACCATAAAAAAAATCAACAGCTTTAGATTCTGAAGAAGAAGAAGAAGAAGAAGAAGAAGAAGAAGAAGAAGAAGAGGAAGAAGAGGAAGAGGAGGAGGAAGAGGAGGAGGAAGAGGAGGAGGAGGAGTTTGGATTTATATCCCCCCTTTCTCTCCTGTAGGAGACTCAATCTCCTAGCCCTCCCCCACACAACAAACACCCTGTGAGGTGGGGCTGAGAGAGCTCCGAGAAGCTGTGACTAGCCCAAGGTCACCCAGCTGGCGTGTGTGGGAGTGTACAGGCTAATCTGAATTCCCCAGATAAGCCTCCACAGCTCAGGCGGCAGAGCTGGGAATCAAACCCGGTTCCTCCAGATTAGATACAGATTAGATACATAAAATATTCACATGGGAGAAAAAAATGGTAATTTTCACATACATATATTTAAAAGTTTTGTCCTTGACAAAGAGCATATTAATTTGTGGTTGTGCTCAAGAAAAAGCAAAGTTCAAGTGAGCGGCGCTCCCTAGGTGTGTGTTAAGTGCTGTAAGGTCGCTTTTGATTTATGGAGATCCTATGAATCAATGTCCTTCAAAACGCCCTATCGTTGACAGCCTGACTCAGATCTTTCAAAGTGAGGGTGTGGCTTCCCTCAATCCATCTCATGTTGGGTCTTCGTCTTTTCCTGCTGCCTTCAACCTTTCCTAGCACTATTGTCTTCTCCAGTGAGACTTGTCCTCATGCTATTATGAACAAAGTACAACAGTTTCAGTTTAGCTTCTAGGGACATTTCTCTCTCTCTCTCTCTCTGTCTCTCTGTCTCTCTCACACACACACACACACCACACCCCCGAATAAGGGAATCTAAATGAAGAGACCCATCCTAAACAGTTCTACTCAGACCTCTTCAGATCTATTCCATGGAGCCTATTCCCGTGAAAATGTTCTTAGGGTCACGCTGTAATTTCATCAGCTTTAATTAATTAATAATTTCCGCACATTTTTAACAAAGTCTTTGTTTTCATATGATGCACACATTTATCACGGCAAGTATAGTCTTAGAATTCATTTGTTTTGATATTTGTAACCCATATGAGTCCTCAGTGGGGCCCATGGTGGCTTAAATCCTTTTTATCTGTGCAACAAGTCAGGCTTAAAGAAGGTGATCAGCCCAAGATCTTCATATGAATATCATGTCATGGGTCCAGGTTTAGCCAGTGAGGAATCCTTGAGCGAAGAGAAGAATTGGCAGAATGACCCAGCTACATCAGAGCCCTGGATGGTTGAGCTCCAGGAGCAACCTGAAGTCTCACAGAAAGAAGGTGATGCAGACCCACAGACAGACTGACAGCAGGTGCACAAAGTGCTGACAGATCAATTCCAGCTACAAATGCCACAGCAGGTAGCCCACCCAGCTCACCGGAATTGGTTAGACAACTCAGAGTCCTTGACCCTCAGGAATCACAAGCTAAAAGACACAGTGCAAGGCTGGAGGCTTAGAGACACCCTGGGGAATGGTCTAAGTTCTCTCAGGAGCCAGACTGAGCAGAGGAAAAGACTCATAAAACTAGAATAAAAGGATCTGATGTTGCAGGAGCAACTTCGTTGAAAGCTTGTGCATTTACTTAACCTATTCAATTAGTGGTTTAGTATTAATAATACAGTCCTAAATTGTGAAGCAGTTTTTTATGCATCTGTTGAGGATATTTTAGTATTTGAAGCAATATGCATGCTTGATATTATCATAGCTGTATAAATATATGTTTCTTACTTAGGCATAGACAATGCTATATGAACTCTGAGTCTAGCCAGGGAATTATGGGTCCGTTTACACAGGTTACGTGTCAAACATAAATACAGTACAGACCACACACAGTAGAAAGATAAAACAAAAAAGTATAACGAACCACAAGCTCACAAGTGTACCTGCCCAATGCAAAGAAAAACCTACAGTGTATACAATAACCTTCTCCTCAGTGTTCAGTCAACCGGCTCTTTTGGGAAAGCACCTTTGGATCAAATGACATCAAACAGTTTCCCACGGGTTGGGTCCGGATTCCCAGACCTGACTTTCAGCCAATAGCATGTCAGCAGAGAGCTCCCTGTTGGAACTCAACTTCCAAGTCAACGGAGGCCAAACTCAGATCAGGATCATGGTGTGCAGGGAGATGAGGCTTCTGTCTTCCCCTACCCTAAACCATGTTCCTGTCATGGGCCAGCCTGGACTCAGAGGACTCAGATACTACTAATGCCGGGCACTCAGAAGTGGCTCCTCACGAGGAAGAAGAAGCTGCCCACACTGTTCAGCCAGAGCAGGCTGCTCATGAGGAAGTTCAGGCAGCAGAGTCAGCTACCAGCCCTTCCTCACCTGATATCACGCAGCTGAGAGAAGCTGCACAGTTCTCCATCGAGCCCTGTGATGAGCCAGCTGTGCAAAGGAGGCAGAGACAGCAGCAGCTGCTGCAGAGCTGAAGGAAGAGTGCTTGTTTCTCTGCCAGGTATGGCCCAATAGCAGAGCCTGCATCAGAGGAAGACTAACTCCTCGCAGGATCTCTGCTGCAGCAATCAAGCCTCTCCATATAAGCCCTGCTTTGAGCTTGGCTCTGTCTGGGGGCAATAAGAGCACTTCCTGCTGGATCTTCAGTGCTTGCTATAGCTCCCAGCCTGCCTGCCTGCTTGGGACCTAGGGCTGTCTGACCACCCCTGCATAGCTGACAACCTGCCTGCAGCACAGTTCCAGAGCAGAAATGGCCCAAGAGCAATTTTTGCCCCATTGGGGGAAGGGGGTTGCATGGGTACCAAGGGGTTACTTGTGCAACCTCCAAACAGGGCAAACAGCTGGGTAATTACCCACCCATGAAGCTATACTGAATCACGCCATTGGTTCATCAAGGTCAGTATTGTCTATTCAGACTGTCATCAGCTGCCCAGAGTCTCAGGCAGAGGTCTTTCCCATCACCCACAACCTGATCTTTAACTGGAGATGGCAGGGATTGAACCTGGGATCTTCTGCCATATCAAGCAGATGCTCTTACACAGGTGTCAAACTCGCGACCCTCCATGTGTAATGGACTACAGTTCCCATCATCCCCTGCCAGCATGATGATGGCAGGGGATAATGGGAACTGTAGTCCATAACATCTGGAGGGCCACGAGTTTGACACCTATGCACAGGTGGAACTCAACTTCCCACGGACCATCCCACGGACCATCCCACCAGCAACAACCCACGGACCATCCCACCAGCAACAACAAGATACACATGGGCCTAGCACCAGAACACTTGAGTACCCTTAATCATTGTGAGAATGCCTTTCCTGTCCCACAACCAGCAACAAAACATCTGGAATTAAGAGGAACAATTGGATTTCAGACCTGGGACCTTTGCAGAAATGATGCATTGTCTGTTACAGTCCTGAACATGATGTCTGATCTAAGAAACCCTTCTGACAAAACACCACACTATTTTACAGATTAGAAGATTGTACCTCCTCAGAGTACTGCACAACTAAGACAGTGGAACAAAAACCATCAGCATAGAAGCAAGCTTTTAAAAACAAGGCAAATAAAAACAAGCCAAAGGTACAGAAAAAAGTATTAAGCAACATGGAGCCAATTTGCAATACAGTCCTCAAGCTACAAGCAGATCATAAAAGCAAGTAAAAAAAAGACTGAGTTAAAAAGAAATGCTTTACCCTGGTGCCCAAACACCAGAAGAGCCTCAAAGGGAAAGACATTACAAACTAAACACTGCCCGCTGGAGAAACCTGGTCTCCGTTCACAAACCTCCCCTCAGGACTTGGGAAGGGGATGTTAACTGGCAGCTGGGCCATTTGGGAGGAGGTGGTCCCCCACATAACCAAATTTCAAGCTTTTTAGGTAAGATAGGATCTTAAAGATAAGAACCAGAAACAAACAAGAGGGCAGTGCAAACTTTTCAGCAGAGGAATGATACAAACCATAGGTATCCAAACCTCGACAGTAGCTTGGCTCCCACATTTGGCATCCAATGGAGTTTCTGGACAGTCCTCAAAGTTGGCCCCACTCAGAACGCACTGCAGTAATCTAACCTGGGTATGATCAGAGCATGGATCACTGAGGCTGTGTCATGCTTTTTGATGATAAGACGGTGCTCTGTGCTACAGAGGACACCTGAACCTCGAACCATAGGCTCCAGCAGCACCTCATAACCTGCTAAACTATTTCTTCTGAGGGAGCAGCTGCCTCCAGGACTGACTGACTCCTTTGTCCTGGGCTGGATTCGTCCCTGACAGAGGTGTAGCAAGGGCGGAAAGCGCCCAATGCACTGGTGCGTCCTCTGCCCCTGCCACGGCAACGTCCACCCCAGTCCTGGAACACCCCTAACCCTGAACACCACACCCCTGAATACCCCCGCTACGCCCCCACAGGGGCGCACGCCCAGTGCATTGTGCGCACCCCACCCCCTTGGAGCTACACCTCTGGTCCCTGACTAGTAGCATCTCAGTCTGTTAGGAAGAAGAATCCCATGCTTATGCATAAGTTCTGGATATAAGACGTTAGACACCTATAGGAGCATCGCGTTCTCTAACATAGGACCACCAGCATGCATTGTTTGCATGTAACGTCCCTACAGCTAATGTTTCTCAATGTTTTCAAACACAGTCCTCCTCAGTTTACTTCAGTTTCCAAGACACAGTCTGTTGTGAGCCGTGCCTTCAGAAGACATCTGTATAAAATTCTTGCACACTTCTGCAGACATGGAGCTCATTACCCCATGTAAAATGCTGTGTGAATTGTGACACTTGGCCAAGCGCATTAAGACATTTAGGACTCCTGAAAACCAGTCAGTTTCCCTGCAGCATCCACAGTTAGCACAAGAACAGTCAGCTGCTTAGAGGACAATAAGTTAACCTCTGCCTGCTGTAGGATCATCTCCTTCTCTGGAAGTCTCCAGGTATCTTGTGACACCGATCTACTGGAACTACCATAGTTTGAAAGCTACACCTCTAGGATCATTGTCGCACAGTGACATCCGCTGATACGCAGTTCTTCGCTTTCCCACGTTTCCTGTACTTTTCAATCAAATGGGTTGTATTTGTTTTAACAAGTCCATCTGAAGCTTCTGTCATCCTTCGGAGGTTGATAAAATGAGTACCCAGCTTGCTGGAGGAAAAGTGTAGACGAAACTCCCAGCCAGCTCAGGGTCCATACATCAGCTCTCACCAGCATGGCCAATTGGCCATGCTGGTAGGGGCTGATGGGAATTGTAGTTCCTGAACATCTGGAGAGCCGCAGGTTCCCTACCCCTGGTGTAGACGACTGAGGAAGGCAATAGTGAAGTACCCTCTAAACATAGTCTGCCTAGTAAGCATTGTGATATGGCATCACCTCATGGGTCAGTAATGGCTCATGGCTCAACTTTTACCTTTCATAAAGCTTCTGTATCTCCAAAGTCCCCGTTCATCATTTAAAAGCTAGCAACGCAGGGGTCAGCAACTACCCTGTTTCCCCGAATATAAGACATCCCCTGAAAATAAGACGTAGTAGAGGTTTTGCTGAAGTGCGAAATATAAGGCAACCCCCGAAAGTAAGACGTAGCAAAGTTTTTGTTTGGGAGCATGCCCGACGAACAGAACACAGAAAAATAAGACATCCCCTGAAAATAAGACATAGCGCATCTTTGGGAGCAAAAATTAATATAAGACACTGTCTTATTTTCGGGGAAACACGGTATTATAACTTAAACAGCCACACTACATCAAAATTCAGAGGAGAGGGAGAGCCACAGAGAGACACCATTTAAGGAAAACTGAAAATGTATAACTTACATTGTATAACTGACAGTTAACATTGTTGATTACTAATCAATCCCGTTTATGCAGCCCAAACATTAGCTGCTGAGAGTCTCTTATTAGGAACGGCACAAATCTACGTAACAAATATACCAAGGAGCACCCAGTGCGATTGTTTCAGCGCACCAGCATAAATCTGTGTATCGTTTGCACTTGGATTGCAGCCATGCACCGCTAGCCTTTCCTTTTCTGTAAAGCACTTCTAAGGAGCCCTGCAGCCCCATAATATCTTTGACTGTCATTCCCTTCACCTATTGGTTATTCTAGCATCTCACTTAGCTCAGTAACATACCTAAAGGTTTTTTCTTTTTTAAAGAGCCACATTTGATCTGAACTGAGCCCCATTTGACTATAGGTCAGTGATGGCGAACCTTTTTGAGACTTAGTGCCCAAATTGCAACCCAAAGCCCACTTATTTATCGCAAAGTGCCAACACTCCAATTTAATCTGAATACTGAGGTTTTAGTTTAGAAAAAACAGTTGGCTCCGAGGCGCATGTTACTCGGGAGAAAGCTTAGTGAAGCAACAATGAAACGCTTCGAATGGGTGAATCACGACCCTAGGAGGGTGTACTCAGAAGCAAGCCCCATTGCCAGGAACCGAGCTTACTCCCAGGTAAAGGATCATGCCCAGGCCAGTCTAGGGGTGTGGGGGGGTGATTTCCCCCCCCCACATGATTAACTCTGTGCACGTGTGCCCACAGAAAGGGCTCTGAGTGCC
This sequence comes from Sphaerodactylus townsendi, assembly GCF_021028975.2. Classification (NCBI taxonomy): domain Eukaryota; kingdom Metazoa; phylum Chordata; class Lepidosauria; order Squamata; family Sphaerodactylidae; genus Sphaerodactylus; species Sphaerodactylus townsendi. The sequence goes on from NC_059429.1 coordinate 115,464,572, forward strand.
ACCTCTGGCACCCGTGCCACAGGTTTGCCACCGCTGCTGTAGGTCAATGACCCCAATCTAAAGTTGGGCAATTCCAAAGAGCTTGCCTTGCACACCAGTTAAGAGCCAGTTATGTGTGGAGGATGATCTTAGAAAACTCTGCCTTATAGCAGGGGGCTAAACTACAAACTGGCTTCTCAAAACATCCTTCGCTTTCTGGTACCTTGGTCAGTCCAATCAGGTAAAGTATGGTGGATTGACTGAAATACATATCATTGGGCAACTCAGAGATCTCTCAGCCTCCTTCTAGCTATTTACTAAACTCACAGGCTGCAGCGATCAACTTTATGATTCCTTGAATCCGGCAAATTCTATATAGCTCTTTGAACTCGTTCACACCTCTGTGTCTGGACAGTGTCTGTCCAATGCTGCAGCCTTAAGGATCTCTGAAAATGTATAACTTACATTGTATAACGGATAGTTAACATGTTGAGGAATAATCCATCCAGTTTATGCAGCCCAAACATTAGCTGCTGAGAACAGGAACAGTAAGTCTCACTTTCAACGAATCTCACTCCCAAGTAACTGTGTAAGGATTCGAGTTTAAGTGATAAAAAAAAAAAGACCGGACGTTTCTATCAGACCAGTTGCAAACTTTCGAGTTACACGGGACTCTTCGTCAGGCAGAAAGCAGCCTAGACGCCCTTCAAAGTCAGCCGAGGTTCCTTTGCAACATTTGCTCTAAACGCGGGTCTACCTGCGCCCCTAGGTCTGCCGGTTGCACCTTGATAGGGGAGGGGAAGAGTCGGGAGGGTCTCCAACCCCGTTAGCCCCCCCTCCCTTCGCTCTCTCGTCCCCCCAGCTGCCCCTCGGTCACCCCACCGACCTGGGCTACATCCTCCTCCAGAAGTGGCCCCACCTGGGCTCTCCTCCTCCTCCGGCCGGCTCCGTCTCTCCGCTTGGGCAGCAGCGCCGTCGAGGCTCCGGTCCGCCTCCCGTCCCGGCCGGAGGGCGCCGCCGAGCTCTCCACGCCTCCCGCCCGCCTCCCGCGGCTCCCCTCGCGCGGCTTGGGCGCTATCACCGCCTGCTGCAGCGTCCTGATAGAGGCCACCTTATCGCCGCGTGTCACCCGAGCCTCTTCCAGGAAAGGCTCCGCACCCCACCGACCCACCCCCGGCCTGCAGCGCCTGCCCAAATCGCCGATCCCTGCTGCTGCCGCCTCCCTCTCTCCCGTTTGCACCGCGACCCCCTCCGTGCAGCAAGGGGGGGCTTGGGGAATGGCAGCCAGGCTGCAAAACATGTCACTGGCCCAGAGTTTGGCTATTATGCACAGAGGAGCCTCTCTGGGTCTTGTAGGGGGAGCTGAGGCTAAAGGGGGGGGGGCATTCTGGAAAAGGTGGGCTGGGGAAAGGAGTCGAAATCCAGGAGGGTCCCATTTTTGCCTGCGGAGATGATTCACACGTGCACAGTGTGACCCATTGGGTTGGGCCTTACTGAACGATTTTGAGGTGAACTGGAGAACTGGAAGTGATCTGGGTTGGGTGTCCCGGCCTGCCCTTTCTCAAAGATGCTCAGGGCAGCAGGTTTTCCTTGGGACAACCCTGTGATCTAAGTGAGAAGAAGTCCCATTTACACCCCACTTTTCTCAACCACAAGAAGTCTCATAGCAGCTTCCAAACTCCTTCCTTCCTCTACCTGCAACAGACACCTTGTGAGGTAGGTGGGGCTGAGAGAGTTCTCAGAGAACTGTGACTAGTCCGAGATCACCTAGCAGGCTTCGTGTGGAGGAACGGGGAAACAAACCCACTTCGCTAGGTTAGAGTCCACCACTCATGTGTAGAAGTGGGGAGTCAAATCCAGTTCTCCAGATTAGCGTCCACCACTTCTAACCACTACACCACACTCACTGGCTCTCAGAGGCTGAGAGTTATGTCACCCAGTCAGAATCGCACAGCAAGCTTCAGGGCAGATCTAGCTCCATGCCTCCTGGGCCCTGTAACTGCTACAAAACACTCTTTCCAATTTTGTGCGTTTGATCTGGTTGGGGAGGGACTGCGTCTCATCTGGTTTGCATGAGGAAGATCGCAGATTCACTCCTTGGCATTCACATGTTTGTGCCCTCAAGTCATGACTGACTTATAGAGACCCCAGCAAAGGGCTTTCAAGGCAAATGAGCAGAGGTGGTTTACTCCCTGGCATACCTGGGGAAGGCGGGAGAGGATCTAATTCCTCTGTGACCAAAAAGGCCTTTCCTTCACCTTTCTGCCTTCGGTACTCTCCAAGCAAAAGGGAAGTTTAATCAAAGTGGACAATCCATCCTAAGTTTCATTCCGTAATTTTGAACATTTACCAAATATTCATAGCAACAATAATTTAGGATCCTCTGTTCTGTAGTCTCTGCACTTTGGATCTTTGCTGCAGTGTTCTGAATCAAGGACAGGGTGGTACTTAACCCCAGTTTTGAAATCAGAATAAAATATTATTTTATGGATCAAGATAAATACTTCAAGTAATACAATTTTGAAAGGCAGAACTATCAAATGTCCACTCTTTCGGGTGTGAAGTTCAGCACCTCTATGTGGCTGCCTTAACAAGAATGGATTTTCCGGTCTTTTTTTGTTTTTCCACAAGCTTCTTTCCTGATGGAACATTCTCTTACAATGCCTCCCGCTCTCTCCCATCTTTTTAAAAGGCCATCTGAATCTCTTTAAATTTTTAATCTCATTTTTTAAAAAGGAGTTCATTCCCAGCCAGTCACACCATCCAGCTTTATGACATGGCTCAGCAAGACCCGCTACTGCCACCAGTTGGCAGCAATAAGTATTTTTATTAGTCCTGGAATAATAAAATTACCTGTGTTTGGGGGATCCCAAACTCACAAGGAATTGTTTTTGTTGTTGGTTTTATATGCTGCCCCTCCCCCACAGGGCTCAGGGCAGCTTCCAACACACATAATTCACAATACAATTAAAATCAATATAATAACATGCAATTCAGTTTAAGGCCCATTAGCAATTAACAATTAGCCAATTTAAACCAATTAACAAATGAGTATAAACGATATACAATTCAGTTTAAATCAATTAACAACATATTTCAAGATGGCAAACATGTACTGTTTGAGGGGGGAAAGGAGTAGGTAAAAAGGAAAGGAAGGGGAGGGGGAAAGAGGAAGGATGAGGCCAGGATGAAACCCGTAGCTGCCTCAACCTTGGAACAGCTCTGTCTATAATAAGTCCCACCGTGCCCTGGTCTCTCTCAACATAGTGTTCCATCAGATGGGGGCCAGAGCCGAGAAGGCCCTGGCTCTGGTTGAGGTCAGCCAAACCTCTCTAGGGCCAGGCCATAGAGACCATAGCATATCTCAAGGGGACATACCAGGAGAGATGGTCTCATAGGCATGATAGCTCCAGACCATTTAGGGCTTTGTGAGTTAGCACCAAAACTTTGAACATGATCCTGGAGCCAGTGCAGCTGGTGTAATATCAGTTGAATAAATGCATGCCACAGGGTCTCAGTAAAGATCCTTGCTGCCATGTTTGGGACCAATTGGAATTTCCAAAGCAGCCCCAAGGCTAGCCCTGTGTAAAGCAAGTGGCAGAAGTCTAGTCTAGAGATGACCGTTGCATGTTAATTTTCAGTTATATCTCCTCTTTTTCCTGATCAGGAACTTAAAGTGGCTTTTCACATCATTCTCCTCTCCTCCACGAAGTCCCCCAACAACAACTTTGTGAAGGTAGGTTAAACTGAGAGATTGTGTGGAGCCCAGGATCAACTGGTAGACTTCCATAGTTGAGTGGGGACTCAAACCTGGTCAACCCAGACTCAAGTCTGACACCATAATCAACACACTACACCAGTCCACCTGCTTTTGAGTTACACAAGACTCTTCCCATGGCCAGATGTTACATTTAAAAATATAATTTGTTTACATCATTTATATCCCCAAAGCAGCTTATACCATTCTTCTCTCTTCCATTTATGAGGTAGGGTAATCAGTCCAAGGTTACCCACCAAGCTTTCCTGGCAAAACAGGGACTCAAACTTGAGTCTCCCAGGCCCTAGTTAAACAATCTATCCACCACACTACACTGGATTTCAAAAATATGCTTCTTAAGCTGTATTTTCCGGGTTTTGAAGGTGTTGCATTATTACTGTCAATATTGTATTGTTATGTATGCTGTTGTATGCTGCCCCAAGCCCAAAAGGGGATGGGCAGCCTATAAAATCTAATAAATAATAATGATGATAATAATCTTTAAGACATGCCCAAAGGCTAATAAAGTTTGGCCTATGTAGGGCCCAACATAAATGTTATTTTGCTCAAAGGCATTCTGAGGAACAGCAGCAATGAGGGCTTCCCCTTCAAACATTTTTTTTTGTCAAGAGCACTTATCTAAACTTGTCTGTAGCACAAACGAGGTCTAATCTAATTCCTCTGCAGAAAGCTACTTCCTGCTGAGAACCTGACAATTTTTATTCTCACAGCAAACCATTAGGATCTAAGAGTGAAGAATGTTGTCAGTTTTAATTTGGGGAAAATATTGTGTGTCATCTAAAAGCAGTTTGGGAAACTCCTGGAAAACCTTATTTTTTTTAATTACTGTTAGTTTCTTGAGGACTATACCTTTGGTACCTATAGCTTGTGGGCCTCACGTTTTTCTGTCAGTTCTTAAAAAGTGAGAGTGATTAATTGTACATTCCACAGGATCTGTCTAGTTCTTGCACAGATTGTACAGATACAGAAAATGCCTGTTCCTTTTGTGAAACTGGTCTTGAACAGCGCTGTGGAACTCATCATCACTACATATCTTTTTATGATGTACTTCTGGAGCTGTATCATCCTTTGGCAAGAGTGTGATGCCTGTTATTGGTTTTCATTATTTTAATGGGCCTCTCTGCGTTATTAGTTGCGGGGCGGGGGGAGGGGGTATCCATGTGCCTGCCCCATCTCTTCTTCTCAGACTTTAATAACACAATCAGCTATAAATCTTCCAGACTCAGTACTGGTGTTCAGATCAGTTAATTAAATACTCAGAAGGCATTCCAGAAGAATTCCACGATCCAGTGAATACTTTGGGAAAGAAAGGCCATGAGGCTGCAATTTATTGTTCCTGGCTCATTTTGCATACTTTGGAATCCACTTTTTAAAAGCTGCATATGTTTAGTTTTCTTGGGTTATGAACAAGCATTGTACACTTCATTACTGGGATCGTCATGACTCTGACATTGAAAATAAATATCTTAATCCTGATGTATCTCAGGGTTCACTTACACTCTCTGAAGCGCAAGATTAAATATTCATATTCTCATCCAAGTTTTTTTTTCAAAAGAACCTAATTGACATTGAATAACCTTTGCAAGAAACCATGAGTCACCAATCAATTATAGGCTGTAATCCAGCAAGTGAATTCCATATATGCATGAAGGACGCATGTGTTCTGTGACCGACATTGAAGCACATAGAAGCAGGTAAACTCACCGAGCAGGCAATTGTGTGGCTGCTCTGTGTGCCTATTTGGATTGAAATCCTAAGGGCTGAATACAACATTCTGCCATCATGTGAAAGCTTTTCATTCTCCCTCTTCCAGTGATGCTCCCTTAAAAGTGCATCCTAAAATCAGAGCACTGGATCCATTAATGTGTGAATAAAAGGAAGATCATAGAATCAGTTGGAAGAAACCACAAAGGCCATCCAGTCCAACCCCTTGCCATGCACAGACACACAATTAAAGCACTCCCAATAGATGGCCATCCAACCCTCTGCTTAAAAACCTCCAGAGACTCCACCATCCACCATCCACCACCACCACCACCACGAGATGTACCCAATGCAGTACTGCTTGGCGGCTGCCCCCCCCCATAACATCGGCGGATCCTGCCGCCCCCTCCCCCCCTCTTTTAGGGGATTTGATAGTAGATCGCCATCTGTTATGTTTGGTATTTAGAAGCTGCATTTTAATGGGGTTGGTTTTTAATGTGTATAGAGCCATAATTATTTATTTAACTAACTCTGGAATTTATTGATTTATTTTGTGCTCTATTCGTATATCTTGTTGTTCACCGCCCTGAGCACTCCAGGGGAGGGTGGTATACAAGTATAATTAACAACAACAACAACAACAACAACAAAATAACAATGTGCTTATTAGGGCTGCAACTTTGGGTTGTGGAATTCCTGGAAATGTTGGAGTGTAGACTGGGAAAGGTAGGGTTTGGGGAGGGGAGGGACCTCAGCAGGGTAAAATGCTACAGAGTCTATTCTCCAAAGCAGTCCATTTCTCCAGAGGAACTGATCTTTGTCATCTGGAAATCAATTGTAATAGTGGGATATCTCCAGGTGCCACCTGGAGGTTGGCAACCCTGGAGAGATTTCATTAGGGTATAATTCCATGCAGTCTATCCTCCAAACTATTTTATCCACGGGAGCGATTTATGTAGTCTGGGTATTCTGGGTAAGGGTTGCCAACCTGCAGGTTTTCATTTATGTATTTCATTCATTCATTCATTCATTCATTCATTCATTCATTCATTCATTCATTCATTTATTCATTCATTCATTCATTTATTTATTTATTTTATTGTTTGTTTTTATATACCGCCCTATCCCCGAAGGGCTCTGGGCGGTGTACAACAAAATTAAATCATAATACAACTAAACAACAAATCAAAACTAAACAATTAAATTTCAATACAAATAAATTACTAAATCCCTTTTAAAAACAGCACTTAGTACAAAATTTAAAATCAAAGTCAAAGGCGCCCAGCAAAACCCATTTTTAAAACCCTCCCCAGACGGGAAGACTGCTGGCTCTGTCAATAAAGAAATATAAAACAGAGGCGAGAACAGAAGGGGACACCATTCAGCGGCTGGTTACTCCAAAGGCCCAGTGGAACAGCTCAGTCTTACAGGCCCTGTGGAATTCACCAAGGTCCTGCAGGGCCCGGACAACTGGAGGAAGAGTGTTCCACCAGGCTGGGGCGGTCCGCGTGGAGGCCAGCCGTATCATTGAGGGGCCGGGGACCACCAGCAGATTGGCCTCTGCTGAGCGCAGAGGCCGAGTAGGGACATATGGAGTAATATGGTCCCGAAAGTACAAAGGTCCCAGGCCGCGTAAGGCCTTAAAGGTCAGAACCCATACCTTGAAGATGATTCTGAACTCGACTGGGAGCCAATGGAAGCGGCATAGCACAGCCTGGATGTGATCTCGGAAGGCACCGCCTGCGAGCAGTCGAGCCGCTGCATTTTGGACCAGTTGTAACTTCTGGGAGACTGGAGACACAAAGTGGCTTACATAATTCTTAACAACAACCCTGTGAGGTAGGTCAGGCTGAGAATGCATGCCTGAGGACACATCACCCAGCAAGTTTCTGTGACAGAGTGGGAGATTTGAACCTGGTCCCCGATGGGAACCTGGAATTCTTCCGGAATTATAGCTGACTTCCAAACTAAAGAGATAGTTTCCCTAGAGAAAATTGCTGCTTTAGAGGGTGGGCACTATGGCATTACACCTGCTAAAGTCCCTTCTCTCCCAAGCCCCACCTTTCTCAGGCTACATCCCAAAAGCTCTAAGAATGTCTTATTCTGGAGCTGATAATTCTGCAAGGTCTCCAGGTCCCACCAGGAGGTTGGCCTCCTGAGTGCTTAGGGTCACATGATTTCATTTGTTTTGAAATTGTATTAGAAGATATCTGCATATTTTATCTTGTGCGTGCAGAAAAGACAGTTTCGCTTTCACTAGACATAAGCAGACATCAAAGAGCAAGTTAATTTTTTTACTTACGTAAGTTTAGAATCATAGTTAGAAGAGACCCCAAGGGCCATCAAGTCCAACCCCCTCAGGAACACACAATCAAAGCACTCCTGTCAGATGGCCATTGAGTCTCACTTTAAAAACCTCCAAAGAAGGAGACTCCATCGCACTCCGAGGTAGTGCATTCCACTGTAGAACAGCCCTTACTGTCAGGAAGTTTTTCCTGATGTTTAGGTGGAATCTCTTTTCCTTCACCTTGAACCTATTACTCCTGGTCCTAGTCTCTGGAGCAGCAGAAAACAAGCTTGCTCCCTCACCAACATGGCACCCTTCAAATATCTAAACATGGCTATCATGTCACCTCTTAACCTTCTCTTCACCAAACTAAACATCCCCAGCTCCCTAAGTCTCTCCTGGTAGGGGCATGGATTCCAGACCTTTGACCATTTTGGTTGCCCTCCTCTGGACCTGTTCCAGTTTGTCAATATCCTTCTTGAATTGTGGTGCCCAGAACTGCACACAACATTCCGGGTGAGGTCTAACCAATGCAGACTAGAGAGGTACAATTACATCCCTCAATCTTGACACGTTACTTCTATTGATACAGCCCAGAATCGCATTGGCTTTCTTGGCCACCACATCACACTGCTGACTCATGTTCAGTTTGTGGTCTACTAAGACTCCCACTTTTCTCCCCAACAGGGACCCAAAGTGGTTTACAACATTCTTGCCCTTCTCCATTTTATCCTTGCAAGGACCCTGTGGGGACAAGGAAGGTTAGGCTAAGTGTGTGTACCTGGGCCAGGGAGAAGCAGCAAGTTTCCCTGGCAGGGTGGGGATTTGAACCTGAGTCTCCCAGATCCCAGTCCAACATTCTAACTACTGCAGCACAGTGGAATTTTAGTGCTTCCGCTTGCGCAAGATCCCCTTCCCAAAAGAAAACCTTCCATGCGATCCAACCCAAAGGGTCCTTCAAAGTGGCATTCCAAGAAAGATAAGGAGTTGCTACAGGACAATGAAAGGGATGCCTTCCGAGCATGCACAGAAGCACTTTGCGTGCATCTCAAGCTCAGTTTTCATTAGGCGGGAGTGAGCAGTCCTTCTGCTTCTTGTATATTACCTTCCCTTGCCAAACAGGAAACTGTATTGAGAGCGAGCTAAAACAGGGATGTGTGGATTTTTTAAAAAATGACCCATTTACTGAATTTTACAGCTGGAAAGGCCTGAAAGTTGCCAACAGAGAAAAAAAAAGTTGGGGTTTATACCCAACATTAACTGTTTTACTTGTATATTGTTGGTGTACATACAAAACTCCATTCAAATTTTTAACTGACCCTGTCCTTCCATGACTTTTTCCCAATGCTGACAAGAACTATGTGGCTGCCCTGTATAAATCCTTTGCAACTGGTAAGGCTGTGTGAAGGATGCTGTCTTTCAAAAGAATATTTTACAACAGAAATGCTTAAACTGTGCTCTGTGCCACAGATAGACAATATTCCTTTGAGCATTGTCACATACAGAAGAGGCTGACCACTGCATCTCTGTATGATGTGCTGTTATACCATGGACTCCCTCCAATCAGTTTCAGCAGCTATTGGGTAATTCTGCTACAATTTTACACTGGGTATGACAGGAATACTCTGTTCACTCTAGATATTTTGCCAAATTATTCAACCTTGGAGCAGATTGTGACTGCATGCAACCTTAAGAACACTTTCTCTGGAAAGTCAATCCAGCACAGCACAGTAAAATAAAACAGCTGAAAAGGACAATTATCAACATTTCAGTCAGCATATGCCATTCCTTTGTTCACCTTTAAATGAAAGTTAGCGAGTGTTTAAATTCCATTCTGGTTTTATTAGCGTAACAAGTAGACTAGAAACTGGCCCTTTTTTGTTGACGTAAATCAATCTGAAAACGTGATGGTGATTATTGTTATTATTTAGGATAAAATGGACTCAGAATTTGACTAAACTAGGATAGCAACTAAAATTTAAAGTTTAATCATTGTTGTTACAGCTATGATGTGTTACAGCTATGATGTGTAAATAGTGGAAGTCTCTCGCTAGAAGCAGGTGGGTGTGACCTACTGCTGTCTCTTTATGAAATATAAGCTACAGTATATTTTGTGGAGGTCCGTGGATATGGAGAAGGGGCAAGGACCTGCTGGGCCTGTCGAAGTTGAGTGGGGGCTGGTGGCAGAGGTCTCCCACCCGCTGCAGGCCGGGCTCAGCTAAGTGGAGAAACCGCCCTGGATCCGGCAATGGAGGCCTGCAGATACAGGGAGGGGCGAGGACTTGTGGTTGTTGCTGGACCTGCTGGGTCCGCTGAAGTGGAGTGGTGGCAGAGGTCCTGCACCCACCAGAATGTACCAAAACATGACCAACACACTCAAAGCCCACTGACCATCTATGGGAGCAGTGGTTCCCCACCAGCGCAAGAGTGGAGACGGGACACGCTTACTCACGCCTACACCATCGGCATAGCCTGGAAGCAACAACCCAGCAGAGGGGGCTGGTGGCAGAGGCCTTCCAATTATAACTATTGGCTGGGATTCTCATAGGATTGCGGGGGTTGGTGGCAGCAACCCCCAAACAGCAACAGTGCCTGCCTGGGCAATCTTGAGCAGTCGAGCCTGGAGACATTATAGAGCAACAGGAGCCCTGACACATCAGCAGTGAGAGAGCCAATGGGCTTGAAACATTAGACCACTGGCCATCGATCCAGCAGTGGAGGCATCTGGGCGATTTAGTTAGTTAGTGGTATTAGTGTTAAGTTTGTAGTTTCCTCCTGGTAGGTTAGCTGAGTTAGAGTTTTGTGGGCATTGTTGTATTAGTGGGTACCTGTTTGTATTATTGTTAGATAGTTTGGCAAGTATTAGGTATGGTTATTGTCTAACTTAGCCTAGGTAGTAGGCTAGTTGATGTTAGTGGTTAGGCTAGTTTGGATTTTTCTTTGTACTAGAACTATTAGTGGTTAGATTAGTCCTGGGTTTCTGTAAGGGGAATATCATTGCCTGATCCCCCTCCCAGGCGGGGCGTTCTATGTGAGGATGTGTTTTACGATTGCCATCTGTGTAGTATTATATTTTTGGAATGTTTATTTTAATCTGTTCTAGTCATTGATGTTTAACTAGTATTACTAGATTGACTCTTGCAGCAGTTATAGTTTAGTGTGAAGTAGTTTTAGTCCTATCAGAGTAGTGTTAATGTATTAATACATTGTTGAACATACTGTTTTAAATGTATTGATTTATTGTAAATGTATTGACTGTTCATGTATTGATTTCTCACATGCTAATATATTGTTATTGTATTGTTAATATATTGGTTTATTGATGTATGAGCAGGATACTCATGTTTCGCTACGCATACTTCATCACAGCCTCTCTATGAGCAGTTGCGTAGTGGCTAAGAGCAGGTGCACTCTGATCTGGAGGAACCGGGTTTGATTCCCAGCTCTGCCGCTTGAGTTGTGAAGGCTTATCTGGGGAATTCAGATTAGCCTGTACACTCCCACACACGCCAGCTGGGTGACCTTGGGCTAGTCACAGCTTCTCGGAGCTCTCTCAGCCCCACCTACCTCACAAGGTGTTTGTTGTGAGGGGGGAAGGGCAAGGAGATTGTAAGCCCCTTTGAGTCTCCTGCAGGAGAGAAAGGGGGGATATAAATCCAAACTCTTCTTCTTCTTCTTCTTAAGGTGACATTCAGCATACTTCTTTTCAGCCTGTTTGTGAACTTTGAGGTGACATGCAGCATATTTCCTCACAGCCTGTCTGTGGACTGACGGGTTGGTTTTCACATATTTTGCAGCAGCTTCCTGTAGTTGTCTTTTTCAATGCAATGTATAAATCACTTTCTGCATTTAATTCCTCTTCTCCCTTTAGCAGTTTCAGCAGAAGGAACAGGTTTATATGCGTTGAGGAGGGCGGTGTTAGAATGCAGTTGGTGCACCATTGGATCGATTGTGCTTGTTGTTTGGTGGGCATTAGCAGAACTTGTTGATGCGACAAATGGAGTTAGAGCTTCAAAGTGCCCTTCATTAAAATGTCCTGTGAAACGAAGCTATATATAAACACGAAATACCACTCACTGACTGACTGACTGACTGACTGACTGACTGACTGACTGACTGACTGACTGACTGACTGACTGACTGACTGATTCATCAAAAGAACTCAAAAGCCACCGAAAATACCATGTTGAAGGACATGAAACTCGTGGTTTTTAACTGTCACCCTTAAAATGTTTGTGCAGATGGCCAGAGTTGAACAGAGTTGAATCTAATAAGTTGAGTGGAAGTGAATATTTTGGAAAATCCTTTCTTAGCGAGCAACCGAAGCACATAACGAACCGGTGTGCCAAATTTCAACTTTGTAGTTTCTGTGGTTTTTGAGTTCTTTTGATGAGTCAGTCAGCCAGTCAGTGAGTGGTATTTCGCATTTATATATAGAGATTGCTATGATAGGGATTTCATATTGATGCATTGTTCTAGTGCTGCTGTTACTGTTGTTTAAGTTGCCATTTGAGTATTTTGATCCTCAATTCTAGGTCTTAATGTATTTATTATTGTTATTATTGTTTATTCTATTATAATATCTATTGTTTTATTATGTTGTTAGCCGCTCCAAGCCCTTTGGGGATAGGGCGGGGTATAAATTAAAATTGAAATGAAATGAAGTCCTGGATTTGCATTGTGAAAGTATAACTCATGTCATTATTTTTCAAAAACTAGAAAATTGTATTACTTTCAGATTTAAGCAATGACGGCATCACTGAGTCCCAGAGAAGACATTAGGAATTAGTGACTGTACTGACCAATTTGTATGTTTCGTGTAGACAAGTGCTATTACCCCAGAGGAAGTGAACAGCATTCAGTGCCTGACATAATAAATGCCCACATAACCCAGAAGTTCATACTGAATGTTTTATTTGAATGATTTCATCCTAATAAACCTAAATCACAGAGGACTGTCAGAAAAATGCATACTGCCCTCTGGTGGATTTGGGATTCAATTTTCTACGTTGTTTCAGCGCAAAGGCTTATTGGAGGTGCCACGGTTAAATAAACGCCTGCCAAATTTCATCAAGGGGTGGGAGGAAGGTTGGAGAGGGGGGCCTCCCAGCTCTGCATTGGCTTTCCAGGTAGTTTTTGAAACAGAGCTGTTCTTTCCAGAAAGTTTTGGCTGCGTCTCTCGTAGGCATTTAAAATCACAAGCCTGTGGCTGACACGAGACAGAACGCATTCCATTCTTAATCGCCTGTAGAAGCTCGCACATCAAATGTACACCGTAACAGCACGGGCACAGAAGAGTTCAATTAAGGAGACAGAGCCACATTTTGATCTTGGCTGCTTTGCTGTGACCGGAGTAAACACACTGACAGAAAGGGCAGCAGGTGAGTCTCGGATCTGTTCTGAGCTGGTTGCAGCACTTAAACAATAAGATGGCTCGTTAACAATGCATAAAAGCTCTAAAAGGTTTCCTTAACATCCCTCACTCCCTCCAAAAGAGCTCAAGGCTGCCTACATGGGTCTTTTCTGCCCATTTTATCTCACATGATTAGGCTGCGAAGGAGTCTGTTCCAAGATCACCCAGGGCGCTGGATGTCTGGAACTCCCTCCCAAGATTTCTACAGAGACATTCTCAGCAGAGTTATGCCCTCCCAAGACTTTTGAAATCTCTGAGCTTGGAAAGGTGCTAGCACTAAGGATGCATTGCTAATCCAACTCAAAGCTCTGATCAACTACACATTAACAGCACCAGATCTGAAAAATCCTTCCGACCACCCTTGCAACACAAAGGCCAGTTCAGTTGGGAATGTGATCCATTTATAGTCCTGCATATAACCATGGTTAGCCTGATCTTGTCAGAGATTGGATGCCAAGCAGGGTCAGCCCTGGTTAGTACCCTGTTTCCCCGAATATAAGACATCCCCTGAAAATAAGACGGAGTAGAGATTTTGCTGAAGTGCGAAATATAAGGCATCCCCCGAAATTAAGACGTAGCAAAGTTTTTGTTTGGAAGCATGCCTGACGAACAGAACACAGAAAAATAAAACATCCCCTGAAAATAAGACATAGTGCATCTTTGGGAGCAAAAATTAATATAAGACACTCTTATTTTAGGAGAAACACGGTATTTGGAGAGGAGAGCACTAAGGAAAGCTAGGGTCATGACACAAAGACAAACTATCTCTGAACATCTCTTGCCTTAAAATCCTAAAGTGTTGCCATAAATCGGCTGTAATTTGACAGCACTTTCTACCACCATATAACCAGGGCTCTTCTTGGGGGCAGTTAATCATACACAATAGCTAGGGCGTAGCAGAATCAACTTCCAGCACATGCTGGGTGTATACTGACATGCCAAAAGTTGAGTCTTACTTGAGGTCAGTGCACCTATAACTGACCGGTTGGCCTGTGAAGAAGTTTTCAAATGCATTGGTCTGGTAGTTTTTGCTCCTAACATTTCACCCATATGGCTGGCATTGGAAAGAAATACATCTTACCATGACACACCTCTGGAGATTCCAGCAATAGGTGCAGACAAAATGTTAGGAGCAAAAACTACCAGACCATGGCCACACAGCCCTGAAACCCCCCAAAAGCCAAATTCTCAAATATCTTCCTGCAGCTTTTTTCATAAGGACTGTTTGAATCGGCATTCAAAAGTCAAGCCATGCCACCCAATTGCTGTGTAGCAACCATTAGAGTTTTGTGCAGTGTTTGTCATGCTCTGAACGCAATTGGTGTTTGGCACAGGTCCACCTTCCAGCTCCACCCCTTCTTAATGCACAACTTCTGCAAATCTGCCACAAGTGGGGTGCAGGGTTGTGTGATCAACGTGGGCTGAGTTGTGTGCAGGCTGCATGCTGAAACAATCAAATTATCTCATCACCATGTGTCAGACTCTGCCTGCATCCACTCCACATACAGCTTAGCCATAAAGAGCCATTTGCAGCGCTGCGTCTTGATTCCATCTCCCTCGGAATGAGACGTAATAAAAAACGGTGACCTACAGCAGAGCTGCATTCCTACAGATGGACAGCAAGGTGAAAAAGAGCTTACACATGAATAGCTCTAAAGTTAGTGCTTCTTTAATGAGCAAGGTGATAATATCTGCCAGGTTTAATAGAACAATAGCTGGAAAGCTGTTTGAAGGTAGAAAGTGTTAAAAACGGGTACTCTGGTTCATAATCGTGCTCGGATGAGCCCTTCAAGCTATATGTGAGCAATAACATGCTATGCCTAGCAAAGATAAGGCCAGCAATGAGACATAAACAATGGCTGCAAGGGGCGGAGGTGTGATAAGTGAGGGTGTTTGGTAATCTGCCTGCCTCAGTTTTTTAAACCCATTTAGAGCAGGCCCATAGGGGTGGGGCCAAAGTCCAGTGGGGAAGGGGAATGTTCTAAAAAGCTCAACCTATAATATTTAGTAGCAAGACACTCTGCCATTTGCTAAGAGAGAAAATGGGAACGCCCCTTCCAGTCTAAGCCAGGGGTTCATAGATAACGGGTTAGGACAGGGGTCAGCAACCTTTAACCCCCCAAGCCATTTGGACAGTTTTCCAAGGAAAAGAAAACACTTGGAGCCGCAAATACTTTTTGACATCTAAAAGGAAGATAACACTGTATATATTCTCATGCAGGGAGAAGTTCCCTTCTTCGGGGCCCATTTTTACCCATCAAAGCAAAAAAAGGGGGGTGGGTAAAAAAGCCTGTTGTGTTGTACATGATTCAAATGACCAGCAATAGAACCCCCGTTTCACACATTTCTCTTTTCTTGTATTGAAAGACACTGATTATGGCCCCCCAAAAGAACCCTCTCAAATTCCACTTGGATGGTGGATCAAAATTGGTGCCTTTAATGGGGTTGTCAACTTCTGGGGGGGAGCTGAACCACACACACACACACACACCCGCCCCGAGAAAATGTCTGCCATGGAGGGTGGACTCAACAGCCATATTCCTCACTGAGCATGGCCCCCGCCCTGGTCCCAAAAGCCACAGCTTCTGAGAATCTACCCCCAAATGTCCTGGGATTTGCCCACCGGGAGTTGGCAACCAGAGACAACAATGGCTGAAGATGATCCCGGCCTTCTTCCCTTCCACGATCTAAAAGCTTACCCTCCACTGGCTTACTCTGAAAAAACCTTCCAAGATCCACGTGCAAGGCTTTCCCCATGCGCTCCTGCCCTCCTTGGCAATGCAGAAGCAAACAATTCCCACCCACTCCCGCTTCCCCATCAAACAACCCTGACGAGTGCAACCTTGAAGGGCTGCGGGTAATAACTTCTTTAAAACCTGACATCATATTTCTCACCTGGACTCAGCCAGGCTGCCATCTGCCAGGAAAGCCCCTGGAGCTCAGTGGGGCTGCTGGGGGGGGGGGGGGGCTGCAACCCAAGGTGGCACTGCTGGGGTCCCCCATGTGGTCCCTCCCCCAAAGAAGGACCCAGGGGAGGAGGAAATGAGGCCACCCAAAGCAGTGTCGGCCCCTGACCCCCCCAATCAAGGGTGGGTGAACTGAGATTAGGATTGCGCTGAAAATCTGCGCTTCTGCAACTCCTTCCTATTTCCCACCCTTCACTGCTCACTTGTTCAAGAGGATCCACCAGTGGTGCTCCCAGCCCGCACCGTCATCACTGGCATCAGCCAACCAGGCAGCTGGGACAGTGAAGCCGGAAGTGGCTTGGGATAGCCATCTTGAGCTGTGCCTCTCTAGGAATGGGGACTCTTTCCCATTAACCCTTAGGGCGACTCTCTGAGGGAGGCTGAGAGGATCCAAGCCACTCAGAGCCGCAGTGCAAGGATGAAAGAGCCACATGCGGCTACAGAGCCGCAGGTTGCAGACCCCTGGGTTAGGAGGAACCCACGGGGGAGAATTCCAGAGAGCTCTTGAGGCAGGATCTATGTCTGTTCTTCCAGAACAAGAAGAAATACAAACACATAGGGGGAAAACAAAATGTCTTTTATTCAGATGATACCCAACTGTTTGCTGAACCAGGGTTGGAGGAACTGACAAGTTTTTAAAATTACACATAATTCATCAGAGGCCGTAACTGAAGATTTATTGGAGAACAAAGTTGTAATAGAACTCAGCCAAGGCAGGAAGCAGCCTTTTGGGCAGGGCACCCCTTTTTCATGTTAAACAAATATAATATACTATGAGCTAAGATT
Organism: Sphaerodactylus townsendi; assembly: GCF_021028975.2. Classification (NCBI taxonomy): domain Eukaryota; kingdom Metazoa; phylum Chordata; class Lepidosauria; order Squamata; family Sphaerodactylidae; genus Sphaerodactylus; species Sphaerodactylus townsendi. Next base: position 115,481,485 of record NC_059429.1, read on the forward strand.
CCCAAATATGTATTTTTAAAGTCACAAAATAATTGTAAAACATTTTCACGCAAACAGGGTCCAAAAACAGTGAATATTAAAACATTAAAGCAGAATTTAAAAAATAAAAATAAAATGTTTAAACCATTCAATAAAAAATAGACATACAAACACACACAATGCCACAAGCAGGGAGGAAGGGCAAAGAGTTCCTGGGGGCATGCCAAACAAAACAAAAAGTCTTCATTCACTAATGGAAGACAATGATAGAGGAAGACAGATGAATCTCCCTGTGGAGCAAGTTCCAACATTTTGGTGCCACAACTAAGAAGACTCTTTCTTGGGTGGCCACACTTCTGGCTTCCCATGGTGGGGGCACCTAAAGCAGCGCCTCTGAAGATGAGTGGAGAGGGCAGGTAGGTTCATACAGGAGAAGGCATTCCTTCGGGTATGCTGGCCCCAAGCCATATAGCAAAGAGAAATAATAACTTACACTCTTTTTGGAAAAACCAGTGCAAGACCAATACATTCCCACACTTGGGCGAGGCATGTCAGGAATTTTATCTGAGTGATCAAATATTTTCTTACCTATTTTGTACCATTGGCCTTGACCTTATTTTTTTTAATCTCCCAAGCCATATTTCCCAAGTGCCCTCCCTTTCTTCATAACATCGGTGGACCCTGCTGTTCCCCTCTCAGGAAGGTTTTTAGCTGTTGGATGCCATCTGGTGTATACTGAAATTTGGTACACTGTTTTTAATGGGGTTTAGTATTTTAATGTCAATAGAGCCTATATTATTTATGGTTGTTTTAAACTGTGCTCTATCTGTTATTTTTGTGTGCACCGCCCTGAGCCCTCCAGGGAAGGGCTGTATATAAAAGTAATAATAATAATAATAATAATAATAATAATAATAATAATAATGATGATGATGATGATGATGATGATGATGATGATGATGATGATGATGATGATGATGATTGCAGATTGTGCAAAGAAGCTGATGAAACTGTAGATCATGTCCTCAGCTGCTGCAAAAAGATTGCCCAGACTGAGGACAGACAGAGACACAACTCAGTGGCCAAGATGATCCACTGGAATTTATGCAAGAATTACAACATAAGAACAGCTAAGAACTGGTGGGAACATTGTCCAGAGAAAGTAATGAAAAATGAGAAGGTCAAGATCCTGTGGGACTTTCGAATCCAAACGGACAAAGTGTTGAAACACAATGCACCAGACATCACCGTGATCGAAGACAAGAAAGTGACCATCATTGACATAGTAGTCCCCGGTGACAGCAGGGTCATTGAAAAAGAACACGAGAAGGTCACTAGATACCGCGATTTGAAAATCGAGCTTCAGCGTCTATGGCACAAACCAGCTGAGGTCATCCCAGTGGTAATCGGCATGCTGGGTGCCATCCCAAAAACACTAGGGCAGCACTTGAAACATCTTCGAATTGACAAAATTAACATCTGTCAAATTCAGAAGGCAGCCCTGCTGAGATCTGCACAAATACTACGCCGATACATTACAACTTCCTAGGCTTCTGGATGAGGCTTGAATTGTAATGAAGGCCAACAACCAGCTAAAGATCTGGCAGCTGTGAAATCTATAATAATAATAATAATAATAATAATAATAATAATAATAATAATAATAATAATAATAATAATAATACCTGGCAAGGTCAGAAGGAGGAAGAGGACTGCTCCAGGTCAAGCAATCAGTAGAGGAAGAGAAAAGAGGCCTGAAAGAATACATCCAAGAAAGTCAAGAGCCAGCATTGAAAGAAGTCCACAAGGCTGAGATGCTGAAAGCCAAAGAATCAAAAGAAGAGTATAGAGCCCAACAGTTTAAAACACGAAAGGAGCAGTGGCTAAACAAGCCACTCCATGGGCAGTACTTTAAGAACATTGAAGGGAAGGTTGACAGCAAGCAAACATGGGAGTGGCTCAGAAGGGGAACTCTAAAGAAAGAAACTGAAGGCCTGATTTTTGCTGCCCAGGAGCAAGCATTACGGACAAATGCAATAAAGACATGAATCGAAAAGTCCTACAATGACCCAAAGTGCCGTCTCTGCAAAGAGTGTGATGAAACCGTGGAGCACATCATCTGCTGCTGTAAGAAAATAGCCCAAACTGACTATCTCAAACGTCACAATAGGCTAGCAGCAATGGTGCACTGGAACTTTTGCCAAAAGTATGGCCTGCCCTGTAGCAGGTATGGACACAAGCCAGAGAAGACCACAGAAAATGAAGAAGCAAAAATACTCTGGGACTTTAGAATACAGACAGACAGACACCTGGCACACAACACCCCAGACATAACAGTGATAGAGAAGAAACATGTTTGGATCATCGATGTTGCTGTGCCAGTTGACAGCAGGGTAGAGGACAAAGAGCTGGAAAAGATCACAAAATACAAGGACCTACAAATTGAAGTTGAACGATTGTGGCAAAAAAGAACAACAGTAATCCCACTAGTAGTCGGTGCTCTAGGAGGAATCCCAAGAAATCTTGAAAAACATCTGGAAAGCCTAAACTTGGACAGAACATCAGTCCACATGCTGCAGAAAGCAGCACTTCTAGGAACTGCACATATTCTACGCAAATACCTCTAATATCCTAGGTCCTTGGGAAGGACTCGATATTCAGAGATGAATTCCAGACACTTGTGCTGTGTTGTTATGTGTAATAATAATAATAATAATAATAATAATAATAATAATAATAATAATAATAATAATAATAATAATAATATAGAGCATTTGAATTGAACCTGGAAGCAAACTAGGAGCCAGCATAGCTAGAACAAGCCTGGAGTGATATGAACCCTATAATCCACTCCAGTCAACATTCTACCGACAGCATTCTCTATCAACTATAGCAGGGGTCCCCAAACTACGGCCCGGGGGCCAAATGTGGCCCCCTGAAGGCATTTATCCGGCCCGCCAGGCATGGCGGCGATGGCTCCATTCATGTGCAGTGGGGGCTCGAGGGAGAGGAGGAACCGGCCCCAACGGCTGTTGATTGCAATTACATGATGGCACCCCCAAATCTCCATGAATTTTCTGACCCAGAGTTGGAAACCTTACACGTGGCAACTCCTGCTCTGCCCTTCCCTCTCGGCTACCCCATGTGTTGCTCTCAGGCTTTCTGTTCTGCCTCACTCCCATTGGCATCAGCCAGGCTGGTGAATCGCTCGCTGGCTGCTAGGGAGGAAGAACCCAGGAAGATACCTAATCCTGGGTTAGATGGAATGCTTCATTGGGAAAGTTCTGCTTTTTTTTACAGGGGAAGGTATTCCACAGCCTCCCCAACAATATTTGGAGCCCACCCTGTACTTGACATACTTTGGTCACTGTTCTAAAAATAGACCATGACAGAAAGGCTGAAAGGTGAAATGAAACATTTTACAATCATTTGTGCATAGGAATTTGTTCATAGTTTTTTTTAGTCCGGCCCTCCAACAGTCTGAGGGACAGTGAACTGGCCCCCTGTTTAAAAAGTTTGGGGACCCCTGAACTATAGCTTCCAGACAGTCTTCAAGGGCAGTCTTCAAGCACAGTGCAGTAATCTCTAAGTTTTAACAGGTCGTGCACTATTGGGGCAGGATATTTCCAGCCCAGGAATTATCACAGCTGGCTCATCAGCCGAAGCCAGTGAAAGACACCTGTGACCACCACTGCCACCTGATTATCCAAGAGGATGCCCAGTCCAGAAATATCCCCAAGCTATAAACTCGCTTCTTCAGGGAAATTCCAACCGCATCAGAAAAAGGAGGTACCCCAGCTCCTGGGTCAAACTTGTCCACATGAAACACCTTCATTTAGCTCAGATGAAGGTTCAGCTTTCCAGAACTGCCTCCAGGTTCCTTTTCATGGTATCTATGCCCCCTGTGATCTGCCCAAAGCATGAGATAGAGCTAAGTTTTAGACACACATTGGTGGAAACTCAGCCCGAATCTGCAAAGTACCTGAAATAATTAATCCAGGGCTGCATCTGCTTGGTAGTAGTTGCTGTTTAAAAAAACCCCACTTCTTATATTCATGTTCTGCTGCTGCTAGAATCTCCCAGTGGTCTCAGCCAGATTTATAAATTAGGTAATCAATGTCAGTATTACTACAGCATATGAAGTTCTCAGATCATTCAAGTAGGCCCTTTACTCACATGGATGTCTTAAGAGACAGTTTAGATTGGGAGTCCAAATCAAACTTGACCTGAGTGACAAAAGTATTGTTGGAGAGTTTTTGGTTTTTCAAGTGTAGGAATGGCCTCCCACTACAGCTAGAACCAAAGGATCAGAATCTAAAAACTTTTCATATCCCATGGATCTGTTCTAATCAAGTTCTCAACAAACCTTTATCCCCCGGTGTTCCATGGAACAAACAGGCTTCTAATGTAGAGAAGGAAAGTGTTGTTATTGTAACTGCAGATTTCAAACCACCAAAGAATTAGATATAATTGGCACAATTTGTGCAAGAAAATCCTCTGCTGGCATGCAGTGCTGGACAGAATCCAAGGAGTTGCGGACTTGGCTTTGAACTTGTATTGAAGGTAGTTTCTAGAACCGAGTTCCCTCCCTCCCATGCATCATGTCAGACTGCCTTTGAAATGGGTGTTTCAAAGGCAGTTTGTGTTCTGGCACTGCGATCGGCTGTTTGAGGAGAAAACACTTTTTAAAAGTCCTTCTAGGCTCATGTTAAACTCTGGTTATGTCTGAGGAGTTCTACAGAACTTGGCTGCCAATCTACCCAAACCTGAGGGATGCCAATTATTTCCTAGGATTCAAGGCTTGCCTCAAAAACCCTAAATAAGTCAGCTGTGACTTGCCATATGTCAGCTGTGACTTGACTACATACACACACAAGGTGGATTACACATAGTGAGACAGTACAATCAACAAAATGGGACATCCAGTAACTAATACATTAGGATATAACAATCTAGAACCGCTAGAAAGAAACAGTAGTATAACATAATTACTAACATGATGTATCAAGTAGTACAGAAATTATATAATAGGATCCTACTTACAATACATGGAATGCAACAGTAAAGACCACAAGTCCCAATTACTTATCCAAGTAAGTGCAGTCTTGCTTTCTGCACTGAAAAGCTCACTTGAATAGTTCCGTTTTGCATAGTTTGTGGAAGGCCAGGAGAGTGGGGGCTTTCCTGACCTCCTTGGGTGGGCCATTCCACAAGGCAGGAGCAACAGTGGAGAAAGCACATGTACAGGCAGTTGTTGATATCCCCTTTTGCATGTTGCCACCTCCAGAAATCCCTGCTGACATGAACAGAATTGTCAGGCGGGGCTTAGGGGAGAGAGGCAGTCACGTAAATAAGAGGGGCCAAGATTGTGAAGGGCTTTATTTAGGCCAACATCCTAAGTTGTGATTGGTAACAAATCAGTGCAGAATCTGCAGAATGGAAATAATATGCATCATCATCATCATCATCATCATCATCAAAACTGGTGGGAACATTGTCCAGAAAAGGTCACAGAAAATGAGAAGGTCAAGGTCTTGTGGGACTTTTGAATCCAAATCGACAAAGTGTTGGCACGTAATACACTGGACATCACTGTGATCGAGGACAAAAAAGTGACCATTGTTGATAGCAATACCTGGTGACAACAGGGTCACTGAAAAAGAATATGAGAAGGTCGCTAAATAACACCATTTGAAAATTGAGATTCAGCAACTATGGCACAAACCAGCTGAGGTCATCCCAGTGGTAACTGGCACTCTGGGCGCCATTCCGAAAACACTAAAGCGGCACTTGAGACATCTTCACATTGATAAAATCAACATCTGTCAGATTCAGAAGGCAGACCTGCTGGGATCCGCACTACTACTACACCAATACATTACAATGTCCTAGGTCTCTGAATTGGGCTCAAATTGTAATGAAAGGCCAACAACCAGCTAAAGAACTGGCAGCTGTGACATTAAATAAAATTAAAAATAATAATACTAGCTTGCACTAATAGTCAAGCTGTGACATTCTGGCCAGTTGGAGTGTCTGAGCTGATTTTGAGGGGAGATCAGTGTGCAGTGAATTACAGTAGTCTAGTCTCGATGTTACTGTAGTGTGGATCCAGGTGAGCAGTATCAAGGAAAAGGGGCAGTATGAAAATTCCGTACTTGAAAGAGAAGTACTTGGCCTCTTAAAGAAATATTAAAAGTGTGGGATAGGGTAGAAGTGTCAAAGGTGAAGCAATTTTGGCAGGCTATGCAAATTTCTTTCTATCAGCACTTTTAATATGGTTGAAAGTAATGGATGAGACAGGTAAGGACTAACAGAGGACAGTGAGAATGCCTAGGTGTGTCTGGTGAGGAGAGATAAAGGTGTTCAGGGAAACTTGAAACTGGAAACAAAATAAAGTTCTTCTGGAACAAATCCTTTAAGGCTGCCAATGCTGAATCTGCTTCTCTGTGAATGAATTTCAATGGTGTGCTGGTAAATTCCTCTGGACTTCAGCCTAAACACCCAAAATGTATAGATCTTCACAATGAAATGTCAGCAGCGTCACTGCAAAGGAATGAAGAGTATTCATGTGGTTATGTCGGAGACAACATTTTTCACATTACTGAGCATTGCATGTTGCAATAGAACAAACCTGCTTTTCTGTCATAACACTGATATATGAATCACATGTTCTCTGAGGAGGTTTGTAAAACCCCACAATTTGCTAAAGGGCTGTAATTTTGATTGCTCTGTAGGAACGGTGCACCATTTGTACAAGAACAAAAAGCAACATAGCAAAAGACTGGTTGAACTGAAATATGAACTGGTTGCTGCACATTCTAAAATATACTAAAATTCCAGTAGCATTTTACTATTTAAGTAAGTTTGAAACCCAGCAGTAAGATGAGAAACCTTTTAATTAATTACATTAATACCCTTGGCCTTTTCCTCAATGGAGAGCAACTTACATCGTTCTCCTGTTCTTCATTTTATTTTCTCAGCAACCCTGTGAGGTATCTTTGACTGAGAATATTTTACTAGCCAAGATCATCCCTTGGGTCTCCCAGATCCTAGTCTGACACACTAGCTGGTGTACTACACTGGTTCCTTTTTAAATGTGCACCATTGAAGTCATTTGTTAACATTCGTTGCTTGGGTTGCCAACCTCCAGGTAGAGCCTGGAGTTCCGTTTCTCAGGAGAGAATGGCTGCTTTGGAGGGTAGACTCTATGGCATTGTACCCTAATGAGGCCTCTATCCTCCTCAAATTCTGCCCTCAACAGGTTTCACCCTCCAAGAAAAACCTTTAGGTATTCCCCATTCCAGAGCTGGCAACCCTGCGATTGAAGCCCATCATTCTTCCATCATGGAAGCCGAGAGGGCATACAAAGGATTCCCATCCAGATGAAAATCAGACCCAGTATCAAGTCTGAAGTCATAGGATAAAGTAGCCTTACTGAAGTTACTTTGTGGGAAGCAAGGGTGTATCTACTAAAGATAGAGCCCAGGGTAAGGACTGCCCAGGTTGAGCTGCACACACTCCCTCAACTCCATGTGAGGTTCGGGGGCCCAGTTCAAGACTAGGCTAGGCCTGCTCCAGCTTCAAACTGTGGGCTGCACCTCCAAAGCCTGCAGTGTAAAACTGAACCCATGGAGGCCGAGCCCAGACTTGAACTGCGGGCTCTGCTCTGATGGGACCATCTTTATACTACTAGTGTCACCTCCAAAGCTCCCCCTCCAGAGTCACATGGACTTTGAAGGTGGAGCTGGCAGTATAAAGCTGGACCCAGCCAGGCTGAGCCTGAAATTCATGGTTGGGTCCAGTTTAAAGCTAGATCTGGCCAAGCCCAGCCTTGAACTGCAACCCCCCCACCCTCAACCTCCATGTGGAGTTTGGGGGGGGGGGGCAAACAGATGAATGCTGGACCCAGGCCCAACCTTGAACTAGAGTTCAGGGGCAGGGCGCATATTTGAATTCTGGGTCCAGGTCCAGCCCTAAACTGCACACCCTGCCCCCAAACACCATGTGGAGTTTGAGGGTGGGGGATAGAGTTTCTGGGTCGAGGGCTCTGGGACTCCCTGGTGCCCCCATTCAAGTGGTGTGTGATGCATGAGCCCTGGCTTGCCCAACTGAAAGAAGAAACACATTAACCTCTATAGGCTTCTTAGGATTATAGGGGTTTTCCCTCCTATTTTTACATTCTGGGATGTTCGAATTTCTGATTAAACCCCATTTTGACTTTTCAGTGTATATAAAAAAGACACTATTTTTGATCTTTCTGCGAATGGGTAAGCATTCTTTCTTACATGGGTAAGCAGTCTTTCAAAGGGAGACTTCAGTGCGAAAACACGGAATTAGAATTAATCAAGAAGTCTGATAAAATCTCCTAAAGCCTTAACTGTCATTACAGGGTTTAACCACTTCAACAAAATTAGGGTGATTGTGTTATCTGCAATTACTTTTATCATGAATGGTTCTCCCTGATAGTGTTTGAATTGTACATAATTATGTTTCACCTGTACTTTTCGCATTTCATGGCCTTACAACCTTGCGGTTTATTGCTTTATTTTCCCCTTTGTAACCATGGTTAGCACTGACCTGCATAGCCCAGGCTAGCCCAATCTCATCAGATCTTGGTAGCAAAGCAGAACAGGCCCTGGTTAATATTTGGAAGAGAGACGTCCAAGGTTATTATGCAGAGGCAGACAATGGCAAAACTACCATCTGAATTTCTCTTGCCTTAAAAACCCTACAGAGTCACCATGTCAGCTATGAAGGTGGGGAAAAAACCCTCCATACCCCTTTGTGTATGTGTGTGTTGCAGTATATGTCTATATAGTAATATCTCACTCCATGCATCTGACAAAGTGGCTTCTACACCCACCCCAAAATATGCTAATATTAAAAATTGTTAGTTTTTAAGATAGTATAAACCGGGGGTGGTGTATGTGATAAGGCATAATCTAACTGAAAGTCAATAATTTTAAATCCCACTATGGTAATTTCAATGAGAGACTTGGTAGAACCATCCTAAGAACTTTTTCCTGAGAAGAACTCCTATTCAGTAAAATGGGACTTACTTCCGTTTAAAGATGTTTAAGATTGCACCTTTAAGCTGTAATAGCAATGAAACGTACTTGTAAGATGAATTGTGCCCGATTTTATTTTTATTCAATAAAATACATTAGAAAGAACCCCTTCTATATAGTTCCTTAAGTATGTTCAAGTACATGAAAATAACTACCTATGCTTGCTTTTTTAATTTTCAAAATCTGAAGCTAGATTTCTAGGGCTTGATTCAAGTCCAGATAACTGACGCTTGGACTCTCAAAAGCTTATCTGGGAATCTTGTTGGTCTTTAAGGAGCTACTGGTCTTGAATCTTGCCCTTCTATTGCTGACCAACATACTGATCGTGTGAAATTGCTTTTAGGACTATTTTACAAGACCTGTCAGTTCATTTCCATCTGTTGAAAATTTCAGTGCTTGTCAGAAAAGGAGTCTACAAACATTTTAAATACATTTTGATGTAAAATCTTAGTGTTTGATTGTTAGTGTTTGATTCAATCCTTAAATGTATTATTTCAGAAAGGATAGCATTTCAAAGTTTCCCCTCTCAGAAATTTCAAGCTGCGTTAGTCTTAGCAAACTAACTTCCCAGGTCAAACGAGTCAGAATGAAGTGGCAAATCTGACATTAGAAGAATAAAAGAATCCTCCTTATTAAGCTCTATGTATGTTGGTAGAAATAGAACATTCATTTCTTTGGGGGCCATGAAAAGAAAAACTTCTGAGCAAAGTCTGACTCATGGGTTTTCCTGAACTTGTGACTAAAATAGCTCTCTAATCTTGTGCTTTCTCCAGGAGCAAAAGACGTGCCCCATTTTTTCACCATTATCTGAACTGTTCCTTGCATTTGTTCTTTGCCCAGCTACCTAGTCACTTGTGTGACGCAAGCCAGTTAGTGATTAATGTTTTTTATTAGGTTGGTTCCAGTGACTTGACATGACGAATATACCTTGCTGTCTTCAAGAAACTCTTTCAGCCACACCTTGCTTTTATGGAATGCCAACAACTTCAGGAATGCAAGAAGAGAAATAAACTTTCTCCCTACAAACCTAATAAATCTGCGATAAAACCAGCCACATGATAGTTGTAAGCACCCAGAGCTCAGCTGCCCAGCTTTTCGTCTCAGAAGGTCAATTCGATTGACACACAAATCCTACCCAAAGGGTTTCTGATCTCCTCTGTTTTCTATTTTCCTTTGTGCTGTTCGGTAGAAATTATGGCGGCAAGGGACAAGAGGGAAAAAAAACCAGCTTTTGTTTTTCATATTCTGTAAATCCAAAAATGATAGGAAACAGATCTGATTCCCTGTTCACTGCAGTCTCCAACAAGTGACAGACTGAAAATGAAGGCATTGTGGCTTGCTTGAAGCTGATCACAACCCTCCCCCCCGCCCACAATTACCAACACAAAAGCCAATTAAGCCAACATACTTAGATTTCAATTTAATTTCAAAACATGTAGATGTTAAGATACTTTAAGAAAAAAGTTGGATCCATAATGAACAAACTAAGAGGTTATTGTACAAATGGGCTGGCAGTTTGGTATAGTTAAAGAGTATTAAAGTTTCCCAGATCCATTGAACAACTGGACTGAGACTGTTGCCTTGAACAATGTGTGTTCATTGGTCCACTTTGCCTGAGTAATGCCCACCCTGGCTGGCAATGGCTCTCCAGTGTCTCAGGTGGATAAATAGCTTACCGTACTCATCACCTGTTAACTCAGATCTTTTTGGAAGGGGATTGAATCTACATGCAAGGCATGGACTTTTCCAGTAATGGGGCATGGGTATTCTAATTATAACCAGTGATATTCCACAATGTTCCTAGCACAACTTGGTACACTATCTTCCTAACAGTAGGGATTTACAGTGTATCCCCCAATCACAGAGAGGTGGTTTGCCATTGCTTGCCTCTGCCTCACAACCCTGGTATTCCTTGGAGATCTCCTATCCAAATACTTCCCAGGATCAAAGCTGAGAGTGTGTGAACTTGTCTATGGTCACCCAGCAAGTTTCCATGGCAGAGTTAGGGATTTGAACCTGGGTTTCCCAGTTTGACACTTTAACCAGTATACTACACTGGATCATTAGACCTCAGGATTTTCAACTCAGTTAAATCAACCTTGCAGCTCAATCCAGAAGCCTGGGCGGGCAGGAGCAGCGCTGCTGCTATGCTGCCCTGTCACCTCCAGAGGGCTTTTTGGTGGTGCGGCACATCCAGAGGCAAAGCTGGGGTGGAAGCTGATTAGCACCTGCCCCTAGCCAAGCCTCTGGAATGCTCCTACTATGCTGGCAGGGCCAGAAGAGTGCTGACACTCTGCACCACATCTGGCTGTCCAGGAAGTCTGTGATGGACACCCACCCAGGGGTGTACCATCCAGGGGAACATATGGGGTCAAATTTCCCCGGGGCTGCAGCCATTTAGTCATGTGGGGGGTGGAAAATCACCCTCCCCCAAATCCCTCCTCCTTCTCCCCAGGTTCATACACTGACTTTAAGACCTGGTGCAAAAAAAGTTTGGTCATGGTGTGGGAGGGTGGCCGCCCATATGCCCCCCCCCCTCGGAAAACTCAGATTTTGCACCAAGCTACATTTTCCCTAGATACGCCTTTGCACCCACCAGTGGATTTGCCTCTCTGCCAAGGTAAATGCCCTGTGGGGGGCATATCTGTGGCATAGCCCTGTACCACCTCTGCAAGTCCCTTCAGCCCCACTACTCTGGATTGGGTTGTTATTCCTATAGCAGTGCAGTCTTACGTACAATTATACCCTTCTATATCCACCAATGACAATGGACTTGGAAGGGTATAACTGTGTTCAGGACTGCACAGTAAAAACTTGCAAAAGTAAATCTTCATACACTTGTACATAAATAAAACAACAGTTCGGGGGGGGGGGAGCTGGGGCGGTGATGAACTCCTGTGTTGCAGTAGGCTCCATTTCAGCACAGACATTCTCTCCTGCAAACATGAGAAAAGACCTGGTGTGAGATACCCAGGCCTTTCCCTTGAATGATCCTATCCCTAGACAGCTGGAAGTATACAAAATGGAACCCCCCCCATTAGATTTTTAAGTACTTACATTGGGAGCAAGAAATGATGGATTAATTCAGAAATCTCCTAAGATCTTTTGGTGAGATAGGGTAGAGCCCCTAGGCCTCCAGGTCAGGGCACCACACTCTTTCCTCAGGCTGTATTCTGATAGTAGAGGGCATTTCATTAGCAATGAATGGCCTGATTGCTTCCTTTATCATCCTTTCCATATATACTCATCCTAAAGTCTAATTTAACTATTAACCTGGAAAGGCCTTGGCTTTAGGAAGAAGGTGGTTATGTTGCTTCTAGGATAAAGTTGGGTAATAAAGGTGAGCTAGAAGAATGTCTAGTACGGAAAATGCTCCGAGAGGCCAAACCACACAACCACCTATTGCCATACAAGTTCCCAGACACTTCCACTCCTTCACATGACAGTTCATTCCAACCATCACCGCTCCACACAACATAGCGAGCATTCCTTACTCTGAATCACCCAAACAACCTATTAATGCAACAGATAGAAACAACTAGACTCCTTTCTGTTCTCCAATTAGGAGAGTACAAGTACAATAACTCTACAACAAGAGGTCAATAAGTCTTCCTCCCTCACTAAATTCCAAGGAGGGTTTTTTTTCCACAAGCAACTCATCTTCGCCCAGACCCCAAGTGAACTACGGAAACCCACACGCGAAGTGCGCATGCGTCTTCCCATCCCTTTCTGTGGAATCCAGCCGAGCAGGTATTCACTTTCGGGGCGCATGCGCATTCTCCGCCTGTGTTGTCAGCTCGGCAGGTGCTGTGTTCCTTCCTTCTTCGCGCGAATCGAGAGGTGCGCGTGCGCACTGGCTCTGCAGGTGCGCCCGGTCTTACCCTCCTCCGGGTGCCGTGACCGGGGCTGGGCGCGCATGCGCGGGACGCCCTCTCTGCCTTTCCGCTGGGGCTGCAGGTGCCAGGAGGAGGCAGCTGGGCAGTGGCCCCTCCCCCCTTCGTCGGCTGGGCTTCTGAGCGGCGGCGGCGGCGGCTCAGACTGAGGCGGCGGGTGGCGGCTGAGAGGCGGCCGCGCTCGGAGCTGCCGCCGTCTGCTCTTCTCCTGTCGCCTCACCGAGCGAGCGGAGGGCTCGCCCACGGCATGAACCGGGTCCATCGAGGCGGCGGCGGGGGAAGCCGTGGCCTCGGCACTATGGAAGTGAAGAGTAAGGTGAGACCCTACCTGGGGTCAGGTGATCGGAGGGGGGGGCGCATGTGGCTTTGATCTCTGGGAGGGATTCGGTTTGTATGGAGAGGAACGACCCGTGTTTCATACTCCCACTGGGGTATGTGGGTGGTGCTGGGAGTGGAATAATAGACGAGGGTGGTTTGGAGGGGTTCATTTAATCCAAGGCTCGGTCTTGTTGCCTGTTTTCTATAGGAAAAAAATACACCTGTAAAGTGCCTCTGAGCATTTGTGGAGTGCATCTCACTCCCTACCTGTATTTACTATTCACTACCTGTATTGAATAATAAATATACAGATTCGGTCAAAGTGTCTCTGAGCTTTTGTGGAGTGTCTCTCATTACCCCTTTAGTAACCTTAGCCAGTTCCCATGCTGTGCTAGAAATTGGTTATAGGAATAACTCTAGAAGGGAAGCCTTGTACGTGAATTTCAGGGCTCAGATTCACTACCTGTGTCGAATAGTAAATATACAAGTTCTGTCAAAATGTCTCTGAGCATATGTGGAGTAGACGTGTGACATTATTCCAGTGGGGGTGAATTTTGTGGCTCTTTAAAAATTGAACGTTGTGTCCAAGCACAGTTTGTTCTTGAAATATCATGCTGGATTAAATATGTTTTTAGTCCTAAAGGTGCCACAAGGTTCTTATTTACTTTGGAATATAGGAAAGTTCTTAAGTCAGCCCAGAAGACCACAATTCAATTTGGAGTTCTGCATCCTCTTTCAAAAATTTGTAAGCAGGGACGGGGAAACAGAGAATGATTATATGGTAAGAAAATGTCGTGGCCAATAGGTTCTACCATCTCATTTACTGGAGAGGAAGAAAAATGTTCACATAGTAGCTCTTTTTTTTTACAGTAAACCTAAGCTTCTTGTAATAGCCTTTTTTCTTCTTGTTGTTATGAGGCATTTCTTTGGGACTAAATGTTAGAAGGACCTTGAGTATGAAAGGAAGGTGGTATTTTTGTCCTAGATTAAAATCGAGTAATGAGGTAGAGAGAAGAGAACTGTTAAAATATGTGCTGAAAACAGCTACCAACACAGAACCAATTAATGTCTGTGACATATCCATTAACTGTGCTGTTACATTTACAGGTGGGGTAACTTCAAATGAATAAAAGATCAAATTGCTGCAGTAATTGGAAAATATGTTGTGGGTGATTGCAGAGGCCAAGGTGCTAGTTATTCATAATTAGCATGAACAAATTGCGTAGGAGTTCACCTGTTCTGACTTTTCATATCTGTATGTTGACTCAGGTACCCCCCCCCCCCCCAAACATCACTTGTCTTTTTTGGATTAAGTATAGACACATATTTTTGTCCTCCTCAGGATCCCAAACCACAGTAGTAGATCGTGTGCCACAAAGTTAAGAGGTGAAAAGAGGTGAAAAGAGGCATTAAGAGGTGAAAAGACAACGGCTGAATTTGTTGGGCAGTTGCGTTTCTGTCACCGTTCCTCTAGTGTATATTGTCCTGTATTAGACAGTAGTCTCAAAAGGGGGACTTGATTAGAGATCTGATTCAGGTAGTAATTATTCAAAGTATCCATTGTATGGCTCTAACTTCAGGGCTGAGTCTCTTACGCATTAATATAATGTCCTGTGACATGACACAGTTGTTACTGATGCAATACTCTGTGTGAAAGTCGATAGGCTAGAACATCAAAAGGCGCTATCAGTGACCATAAACAATTGCATTGGGGCAGGTATACATTTCTAACCTGGTCAGTCTGTACAAGCTTCTGCGCAAGCCACAGATGTGTTTGTTAAGCACAAATTCTTTGTGGCAAGGGATGTAGGAGATGCCGTTTTGAGCAAATGAAGTCGCTTTCTGTTTTCTGCAGTCCCTGAATTATTCAGTTATGGTAATTCAGTTGTAACTCGGGGTGCTAATCGCCAGAATACACCCCTTCCAAATTAGTGAGATACTTAACTATAGATGGAGGTTAAAGAGATATATTATATTGCAAGAATAACTTGGAGTTGTTTTACAACAAAAATATCTGTGGACTTTTCAGAGTCCCTGTAAATTAGCAAAATAATGTGGGTTCTTCTTTGCCATACTAATAGAAAATACCCTGGGGTGATTTTGGAACCTTATGTCAGTGTGCACACCCTGGTATTCTCTTTTATAGATTAAAGTGCTCTTTCATTATTTGTACAGTCAAGCCACAAATTAAACAGATGAATTATGGTGCACCAATGACTTATAAACAACAGGATGCATCTTATCTCTAATTGTGGTTATAATAAGAGATTTTAACCACTAATTTAAGGCTAATTGTTAACTGTGTACAAGTATGTCTCATTATAGTGTTTTGCTCTTGTGTTTACCATTATTCTTAAACACCTCCAGCAAACCACTGTTCTGATGACTGGTTAGCATGGTAATAATTTCTAAGCTTTAAACTTAAAGTTGTCTTGAAGATGACAGAGCTTGGAATGCAAGGGGGAGCCTCCTCCCTCATTCCTAGATGAAGTGGCCCCTAAAACCATATTTTACTTATGACTCACAGTTTCATATAAAACAAACCCTGCTCTTCTCGTGCTTCTTATCCCTTTTTCTAGTTAGATCTCCACTATTCTGTTCTCTACAGCGCTGAATTTATCCCTACCTCAGCTAGTTCATATTTCCATGAAGACCAGTTTCTACGAAGCTTGCTCGTTGTCCTTTGGCATGTATTAAGACTGCAAGCCTTCTAGTGAAATCACATCCTTGTACTCTGTGTTGGCATAGAAGAGTTGCCATACCAAGTTCACTTCTAATTGCTAATGTGAATTAGAATCTCCTTCTCCGAACAGTTGGTTAAGCACCGTTCAAAGGTGGCAAATTTTTGTGATGTGATCTTGAATTCATATCTTTCGGCAGGACTCTAGTGTCATAAAAAGTAACAAGATTCCGTTCCACTTTTGTGGCCTACTTCTTTCAAATGCAGTGGTCTCTATTCTTAAGAAATTTATGCTGGAATAAAATATTGTTAAACTTTTACACTGATCTCTGATTATTTTTACTGCAGCAGACTAACAAAGTTACTTCTTGGCAATTATGACAATGGAAGGCATTTTCAAATAGTTTCAAATAATGACGTGTAATGACATTAAACAGAAATGTATAGTATCAAAAGTATGAATGAAAGTAGATAATTGGTCTGATAATTATATATGCAGACAATGACTGTGGAAAAGAAGACTGTTTCAAAAATTTGTAAAGTATACAGTTTGTTAAGACCAGCCAGAATTTACAACAGTTGGTGTATCTTCAGTTGTTCACGCTTAGATTGATAATGGGTTATGGAATGGTTCAGTTACACTTTTCATACTGATGAAGTGATAAGTCTTTCAATTTATAGGGCTTAAATGCCCACTGGTGCTTGGTTATCAAATAAAGATTTTTACCTATCTAACATACTTGGCAGATTGTTTATGGTGTGGGAGGTGTGTAGTTGTTGCCAGAGAGGCAGAAGTAGTGCTCCTGTGTGTGTTTGTGTGCTTTTAGGGGGAATCTTTTGTTCCCAGCGCTCAAACAGCAAAGTTTTTTTCCTCTGGGGAGGCATCGGATTGCAGATACCTGTAATTTACTCCTGACAAATGACACAGCATGCATGCCTGTGTTTTAGGAACTTTTGACTCAGCATTGCTTGATCGTTTAGCTTTTTAAATAATAATTTAATAATAATTTTGTTTTAAGTTCTGCATGAGTATGTCTGAAACAAATATTGTTGGGTCTGAGAGAAAGCGTGGGGAAAGCAGCAAGACAGAACTCTCCCACCTTCTATGTTTTCACCTCTTTCATTGTAATGGGCAGGTTACTTTACTGGACCATGTTAGCATAGGAATGGCACTTAAGATAAACTAGGGTCAGAATGGCCCTTATCCATCTTCTTAAATTGGCACTCCTTCCTTCTCATTCTAAAAGCAAAAGTGTCTTTTACTGCTGTGGTCAATCTGAATTGTCCAGTTCTCATGAATATTTCCTACTCAGCATTATACTGATTGCAAACTATTATATGGATTTAATTTTTAGGTTCAGTTAATTAACATTCTGAGAAAATAGGTTTGAATTCTGCTTAAGAGAGAACTATTTCCCTTCAGTTTCAAAATTGCAAATGAATAGTAAATATACATTTATGCCAACACCATAATTCCCTCCTTCATGTGAAGGAAGTTACTTTTCCAGCTCTGTTTACTTTGTGATGCATGGAGGTAAAAAAAACAGAATGACTCACCTGTTCTACTATTCTGTATAACATTAGCTGTGTTGTTTGTAGAGCAGAACTATTTACAGTAAATTCCTTATATTTAAATGAGTGTCCTTAGGCCAGGGTGGAGAGTAACAGCTAATTTTAAATTCTCTTTGTTACGTTAATGATGTGTGATATACTATGGTATAAAGAATTGAGCAGTTTGTGGTTCTGTGACCAAATACAAATAAAAATGGTAATTTCGCAATCCTAGATGTTAATGAGAAACACACAGGTAAACAGGCTGTAAACAGATATTGTCTTAGTAATTTGTAAGTGGTGTGGCAGACCTTAAATGCCAATGATTTTATAGAAGTTGTTTCCTTTCTTTTGACTCTTCCATCAATATATCGTAGATATATTATTGTAGTTAAGATCAGGTGCATTCTAATCTGGAGGAACTGGGTTTGATTCCCCGCTCTGCCGCCTGAGCTGTGGAGGCTTATCAGGAGAATTCAGATTAGCCTGTGCACTTTCACACATGCCAGCTGGGTGACCTTGGGCTAGTCACAGTTCTTCAGAGCTCTTTCAGCCCCACCTACCTCACAGGGTGTTTGTTGTGAGGGGGGAAGGGCAAGGAGATTGTAAGCCCCTTTGAGTCTCCTGCGGAAAGAAAGTGGGGGATATAAATCCAAACTCCTCTTCTTCTTCTTCTAGATCAGTGGTTCTCAACCTGGGGGTCGGGACCCGTTTGGGGATCGAACGACCCTTTCACAGGGGCCGCCTAAGACTCTCTGCATCAGTGTTCTCCATCTGTAAAATGGATAAATGTTAGGGTTGGGGGTCACCACAACATGAGGAACTGTATTAAAGGGTCGTGGCATTAGAAAGGTTGAGAACCACTGTTCTAGATAGCTTAGTACAACTTGCATCTTAAACTTCAAAACATTTGTTTCTTAGAATTGGTACTTTTAACTACTACCGAGCAATTTGCAAATAAAGAACACTTATTTCAGAGTCTAAGATTTAACAGACTGACTCTGTGGCACAGAGAAGTCAATCCAAGCTCTGCTCATGACCTGAGTTCAATCCCAAAAAAAGTTTCAGGGAGCTACTAGGTCAAGGTTTAAACATCCTTACGTTATTCTGAAATCAATTAAATGAGTACCCATTTTGCTGGAGGTAAAGTGTAGATGAATGGAGAAGGCAATGACAAACCACCTTGTAAACAATTTCTGCTTATTAAATGTTGTGATGTGACATCACCCCATGGGTCAGTACCCTCTGTGAGTCAATACCCCATGCTTGCACAGGAGACTCCTCTTTCATATAGACCCGTGATGGCGAACCTTTGGCACTCCAGATGTTGTGGACTACAATTCCCATCAGCCCCTGCCAGCATGATCAATTAGCCATGCTGGCAGAGGCTGATGGGAATTGTAGTCCATAACATCTGGAGTGCCAAAGGTTCGCCAACACTGATATTATAGACTGTGCCCCAGGTATGTAGTTGTGTTCTTGCTGCAGCCCAAACACCAGGTGTATTGATTAGGAGTGGCGGACTCTAATCTGGAGAACCAGGTTTGATTACCCCACTCTTCCACATGAAGCCTGGTGAGTGATGTTGACCAGTCACAGTTCTCTCAGAACTCTCTCAACCCCATCCACCTCACAAGGTGCCTGTTGTGAAGGGAGGAATGGGAGGAGATTGTAAGTCATGGGGGCTCCTTATGGTAGAGAAAAGCTGGGTATAAAAAACAACTATTTTCTTTTTCATATATTTGCTTGAAAAGAAGGTAAGTAACCCTAACTATGATGACCCTAGCAAGAAATGTTAGATGCAAAAATGTTTGTTATTGGACATAACTGTAATTTGTATACAAATGTAATACGCGCCGTCTTTTTTATGACATAACTGTGAAAAAAACGCAGTCTTGCATTTGAGTACATGCTTCAGCACAATCTTGTGGCATCTTGTAATGACTAACAAACTTACGGCAACACAGGCTTTCATGAGTCAGAGTTCACTTTGTCAGAAGTGCGCCGTGGACTCTGGCTCCTGAAAGCTTATGCTGCAAATTCAGTAGCTGAAGGTGTCACAAGACTTGATCGCTTTTACAGATTGTGTTACGCATTGTGGTAAGGCATAAAAAATAGCTGTGATGGGGATGTCTAGCAGAGAGCCACGGGCTTTTAGATATGTCAATTTAGCCAGCCATCACCAATTTGAAAAGTGTTTTTTTTAATATGATTACCTGTCTTAGTTTTTGATACTGTGAACCAAAGTCTGCTTGGACTTCAGCATAAAGACAATCCTCTGGGATATCATAGCTTGGCACAGTGCATTCCTGTGAAGTTCTGTAACGTCATTCTAGAAATGCAGGAGTGGATTGTTGCTTGGCGTCATTAAGAACTTGTACTGATCTCTCTTGTGATCTGAGTTATCTCGTCTTGAGTGTTTGGATTCAGAAGGTTGGTTGGTAAAATTATAACAAAACAGAAGTCCAGTGGCACTTGACTAACAGCAGTAATTCCAGCATGAAATTTTGACAGTCAGGGCTCGTTTGTTTTGTGTTGCTACAGCAGACTAAAACAGCTACTTCTGTGGAATTGTGATAGAATTATGACTATTGTGGCTTTAAATTGTGGCAGACATTCATTACTGTGATCGAACATAAGTCACATGAATGTACTGTCAATTTGTCTTTCTGGCTGAGCTTTTGTAGTATAAGTAAATAGTAAGTTGTGTAGAAAAATTAACACTGTTAATTGAGTACACATGAGAGCCAGTTATGGTGTGGTGTTTAAGAGCAGGTGGACTCTAATCTGAAGAACCAGGTTTGTTTCCCCACTCCTCCACATGAGTGGCAGACTCTTATCTGGTGAACCAGGATTGCTTTCCCACTCCTACAGATGAAGCCTGCTAGGTTACCTTGGACTAGTCACTGTTCTCTCAGAGTTCTCTTAGCCCCAGCTACCTCACAAGGTATCTGATGTGAGGAGAGGAAGGGAAGAAGTTTGTAAGCCGTTTTGAGATTCCTTACGGTTGAGAAAAAGCAGAATATAAACTCAAAATTCTCTCCTTCTCAGGAGGCTTTCAAAGATTTGTTATTCCCTTCCACTGTGAACCATTAAGATAGGTCTGGCTAGAAATTTGCATAAATAAAGTAGCTTGAATCTCTGCACATTACCCTTTTTACATTACAAGTGTCAAAGATAAGGCTATAGTATCAGCTCCTTAAAGATTCGCAGTACAGCTTGCAACACCCCACTACACAAATAAATTAAACAGTCCCTCAGCCAGGATACTGATGCCTTAGTGAAAGAAACAAGTCCTTCGACATTTCTGTGCAGTTAATGGTGTGGATTTCAACATATATGGTCAGTAAGGAAGATCACCTAGCACTACAGCATTGTGTGGATTTAGGTGGATAAAACACGGGACTTCAGTCTCTGGATGTGCCTTTCATCGTTACCATTTTATTTTATTGCAGTTTGGTGCAGAATTCCGTCGCTTTTCTCTGGAAAGGTCCAAGCCTGGTAAATTTGAGGAGTTTTATGGATTACTGCAGCATGTTCACAAGATACCCAACATTGATGTGTTAGTTGGCTATACAGACATTCATGGAGATCTCTTACCTATCAACAATGATGACAACTACCACAAAGCAGTTTCTACAGCTAATCCTTTGCTAAGGATTTTCATTCAACGGAAAGGTAAGCGTATGTCTAGTAGCAGAGCTTCAGTGATGTAAGCCTTGTCCTGACAAGGGTTAAACCAAAGCCACTGCTTTGTGTAGCTCAAAATAATCCCGTACCTTCATATTCCTTCCACCCCACCCCTCAATTTTGCTAAAACCACACTGAATTGAAGGATGAGGAAAGTTCTATCATTATGTGTATTCCTGGGGGTGAATTGTTTCTGTAATTTCTCTCCAGTGAAAGTGTATCCTGTGACCAGGTAGTGCGGTGTGGTATTGTGTTCCATCCCTCTGCATTTCCTGTGCAGCACAGAGAAGAGTAAATTGGGAAAGTTGCCAGGAGTACCATTTAGGGAGTTTTTAGGAAGAAATGTTTTTCAACTTTGAATTCTTCACAAATTATGTATAAACTTCTGCTGATTTAATGGGTACTTTAATACGCCTTACCAACTGCCACCCTCTGTAATTCTCCAAAGAATACTTTTCAGTGCAGCTTCATCTCTTTTACATAAGGCAGTCCAGCACCTCTGCAAGGCTTATCTGACTCCATTCTCTACCTGAACCGTTTTGCTAGCTGAAGTTGGAGAGGTGCTGCTGGAAAGATGAGAAAGAAGAAAATGTGACTGGGGAATCTGATGTCTTACACGAGGGAAAGAGCTCCCTCCCCAAACACGCGTTAGGCATAGTATGCTTTTCCAGCACACTGACCATAGGCAATGGCAAGTAATATCAAACTTAACAGCTTTGGAAGCAAGGGATCAAGAATGAATATGGATTGTCGAAGGTTGCGGTGGGTTTTCCTGGCTGTGTGGCCATGGTCTGGTGGATCTTGTTCCTAATGTTTTGCCTGAATCTGTGGCTGACATCTTCAGAGGTGTATTACAGAGAGAAGTAACAGACCACTGTGTTACAGCCACTTCTCTCAGATAAGCCCACCACAACCAATGACTATGGACTTATAAAGGTGAATAACAGTCAGCATGGCTGTTGTCTAGAAACACAGCTAAGTGACAATACAGGATTTGGGGAAGTTAGGAAGAGAGACAGAGAAGAGGGAGGTAAAAAGCAGGGGAAAGATTAGTCAAAACCAGCTTGGCAGCTGACACTCTGTTCACTTGGCTCAGCCATTTCTATAACCACACTTCTATACATACTCCCAATATGTGGTGCATATAATGGTATGGAAAAATAGGATACCAATGTAAAAATTTTGGTGCTGCTTTAGACACAAGGAAGAAGAGCACAGTTGAAAATATGAAGAGGAAGAGTTCACTGTAGACCTTCAACCAGGAAGTCCTGGAGACCCATGAGTTCTGTTCTTCTTCAGTAAATTTTTTTTTACATACACAAATGTAAAAAAGATGAATGTGAAACTAGCTTTGAAATGTATATTGGCTGCAGCTTCCTTGTTCAGTGTACACTTGATGGCGAGCCGAGGTCTTCTGCTGTGTAATGTGTGAAATGGTCCATAGACAGTGTTGGAATCCCCAGGCTGTGAATGACAGATCAGTGCAAATAAATTTGCCTGATAAAAATCTCGGCGGCAGTTCTTTACGCAAGCAGATTGTAGTAGACCCATCCCTTGTTTGTTGTTATTCTGTGGTCTCCATCCCACTTAGTATTCATAGAAAGATAAGATGCTAAGTTGTAAAAACTCTTGAAGCAGATGGGTGTCTTAGATCAGATTCAGCTGTTCTGCGGAAACCTCAATAGCCATGACTAGAGCAGATAAGCCATTTTGTGGGTCTGGGATTATCACTTACATTTTAACACCATATGTGCTTCTGTGAGTCATTTACCTGGCAACTAGCACATGGTGCAGTCAGCGACTTCTGTGAGATGCCTTAGGGCCAGAATTTGAAAGACTATTCCATCTTAATCACGTAATTGCTTTGTACAAAATATGCTGCTTTTTAAAAACGTCAACGTTCCTCAGCTTAGACTTTCCATGGTTTCTAAACGATGAGAGTTTGATCAGCAGTATGTCATGGTTTATTAGTTCAGTCGCTGAAATCATGACAGATTTATTTTTAAATGGTAAATATGTTTATTGGATTTTCATATGGTGAAAATTTGCCTTTAACTAATTTGTTCCCTGTGGTGTTTAATTTTAAAGCAGCTTGTGGTAAATCTAAACCCAATCTGTTTTCTAAGATAGCTAAAGAATTTTTTTAAACCCTTTCAAGTCATGCGTATATATACAACTGTGGTTTCTTCCTCACTGAGCAATATTTGAAAAACCACTTTTGTATTTTAGAGCTGTGTCAAGCATTTATGCTGTATAGATTGAAATATGGAAGGCATTTAATATTATTTTGACTGCATTAGATTCTTTGGTGGGTTAAAGTATGTCTGTGGGGTTTTATGGGGTGAGAAGAATCATCATGGCTAGACCTTGGCAACTTTACCTAGAATTTGACCTCATGACAAAACCAAATGGGGGAGTTAATACTTATTGTGTGTAGTATTGAGATGAAAATTTCAGCATTCAAAGGACTACCTAAGCACAGTCTTTATCCACATAGAGTAAAATATACTACATTAAAAAATTACAGAAGATTTAGAATCAGCACGGGAATTGACAGTTCAGCAAATATGACCCATTTATGCAAGATTCACTCCTTGTTCATTTGCAAAATATAGGGTTCTTGTGGCAAGCTCAGGTGTCTGAAGGTTTTAGTTTAAAATCCAAGGCCTATTTGCTGATGCATATGAAAGAATACATTCAGTAAATGAGGAGAAAGGAAATATTGCAAAGTGCAGGAGTCTGAAATCCAGTAGGACCTGGATAATGGATAAAACGGCATGTTAAATTTATGAATTCAATTATATTTAAAATATACAACCCTGAAAGCAGATGTCCCCAAACTTTGCATATACAGCACTACAGTAGGTGGTTAGACCCTGTTCAGCAGAGTTCTGAACCTTTGTCTAGAAGTGCTAGTATATACAAGTATTTGTGGAACAAGTGCAGCGATTGTGCTTTGCAAGTGAATAACCAGTTTGTGTTTAAACCCTTCACAATGCAAATGAGTGTGTACATAATTGCTTTCAGTCTATGGAGTTCCAAGGTCAGTGCTTTCTGAAGAAATGTGACAGGTGTAATTGTGCTTTTCTAATGGCTGTACTGCATGCTTTCTGAGTAGCTGAGTAACTGGCAACCAAGGATAGACAAAAGAGCGCAATTGTATTTTGCTGCAGAATGTTTGTGTGCATGATGAAGGATCTTGTGTATATTCAGTCCTAGGAGCTGGCACAAGAAAAACTCTAGGTAACACCTCCTTCTGTAGTTCTCACATGGCAACACGCTGACTCAGATTCACATCAGTGAATATACTTATTAAAAGCTGCTCTCCTTTGTGCTTTATTGGCATTCGCCTTATTTATGGTTAACACTCATTTATGGTTTGTTGCCAAAAGGTTTTCTTTGCCGTTGTAAACTGATTAATTGATGTCAGAACAATGGTGCCTTTGTACCGCGAGATATGGCTTTAAAGAACTGAAGGGCTTTTGAGTGGTTAAACAGTCATGCTGCCTGGCTGAGTTTATGAAAATCCTTTTTGTGTTCTACACATTCTTTCTTTGGTATCTATTTGTGACACTGTTTTTAAACTAATATTCCTCGGAGCTGTAGGCGTTACATCTGCCGCCATGCCATAAAACCGTCATGGTATCGGTCTACCCAAACAGGTTGCAATGTTTTGTCCTGAATAGCAGTTTCATAGCAAATTGTGTTAAATAATTATTTACAACTCTAGGAAAATGCTGAACGAGAGAATTAGAAACAGGCCATGCCCTGAATGGGAAGGATGTCGTTGTCATAGGTAAACCTCTAAGAAGGAGGTGAGAACCCAAACCTTTTAAGGTTTTAAAGAAAACTTGTGAGACACTTTGCATATTTTCTGGAAGAGCAGATGTTGCTTAAATGTCATTTTTCTTCATGAAATGGGTTCTGATTTCTAAGGCCGCCTGAGCTATCATTGACACCTTTAGCAGTATAGTCATTGCGTTACTTTCACTTTGGAAATATAGAACATCCATGCAAGGAAGTCACATGACCTGGGTGACGTCATCTCTGTTTCCAGTGCCCTGCTACATTTTAAACGTTTCTTGAAAAGCACTTTACCTGCTGTTCAGAGTGAAATCCTTGACATACGTACATTTTCCCAAGAATGTGAAAATCCTTTAGTACATATAAACTACTTAATGTGTCTTAAACTAAGTGCTGAATGAAACCGAGAAGTTAAAAATGCATTTTTTAAAACTTTATCCCATCTTGATTTGTTCAGTTACACTGTTATTGAAACAAGAACAATTATTCATCAAGGCAAGTAGTAAGTGAACTTTCAACCTGTGCTGAAACTGAACTCTGGAATCGCATCTTATAATAGCTGTTTTAACTTTAACCTGGGTTAAAAATTCTCTCATCCAGAACTCCCTTGGGATAGTTCTCAAACATTCATTCAGTAGCTTGTTTCATACGTACTCACTTTGTACCTTTCATTCCTTGCATAATATATGTAGAGCTCTATTGTTTCAGTTGTGCGGTGCTGAAGGCAAACATTCACACTCTTGGTTTAATGGGGTTCTAAGATTTTACTTAAATTGTTCCAGAAAAACCATTAAGAATATAAACATTTAAACTGAGCCTTAGCTTTGTCTCTGGGCTACAGCCCATTTTAACTCCAGGCCACAGTCACACCACGGAGCATCCCTCTAATCCAGTGAATGTATATGTAGTGAGAGTTGCAGTTTTCTTGGGGGAAAAAAACATGGTACATCTTGTTAAGGTGGGTTGTATCCAGTGGTGGGATTCAAATAATTTAACAACTGGTTGTTTACGAGCACCATTTTAACAACCGGTTCTGCTGAAGTGGTGCGAACCTGCTGAATCCCACTACCGGTTGTATGGATGATAGGTTCTTTCCTAGTGTGCCTCACTTTCTGCTCTCTTTCTTCCACACAATTCATTCTTTCTGCTCATATACATGTGCAAAAGCTCATTTTTGCTAATGGCAAGTGTGCAACTGCAGGGGACATTCTGGTGGTTGCTCATTAATTTTTGAAAGTTCAGCACTATTCCGGACTTCATGAAGATGACTGTTTTTTTTCCTAGTGTGAATTACGTTGGTTCTTAGAAATTCAAATGAGCTGGGGAAAAGATTGTGGGTTGGTGTTGCGTCAATCTCATTTCATGTTGATGGCTTCGAAAGAATGGGGAAACAATGGCATTACCCAATCGAAGCAGATTTGAGGTGGAAGTACACCATTCAAACAATTGTGTTCGCTGTAATAGTTTTCAGTTGATGTTCAGTGGGCATCACCAAGCCTGGCCTCACACCTCAGGAGTAATCTTCTGCAAAAGTTCTCCTTGCCCCCAGAGCTCTTGTATAACCGGTAATGGAACAAGAGAGCATGGTAGCCACTTGGACAAAGTCAAAGTTAACCTCAGTTGTTTCTGCTTTCTCAAGATCTTGTTCACTTGATTTCTAGGCACTATAATATACAGAGTGGAACCTGTTAGGTGTTGTACAAAATCTTACACAAGTGGGACTGTGCTAAGTCTATTTCTGTTTCTCTTTGTGCATTGCTGGATCCAAGCTCAGGTTTAAACTCCAAAACCAAATCTCAAGGACATAAAATCTACCCCCTTTTGTGCTAGACAGAGACACCGGCTGGTCACAGCAAAGGAAGCTCCCATATTCTGACCTCAGAGTATCCTCCCCCCCAACATACACAAACACTTTTAGCTGTGTTGTAAGGGGGGGGGTCATAGGCTTCAGGGGTGCGAGGAAGGAAGTATCAGAATGCAGATGAGAATGTCAGATTGCCAGCTCAAAGTTTTGATCTTTCTTAACACCCCAGCCCCTTGGAAGCCTCTGGCCACACTCCAAAGGATGCATGTGGTTAGAGGCTTGACAGAGATCAGAGTGGCTACTCTGGACTACCTAAAGCCAGAGAAACCTATGAACCTAGTCTCTCTCTGTGTGTGTAAAGTGCTGCCAAATCTCAGCCAATGTATGACAACTCCAGCAAGGAGCTTTCAAGGCAAATGAGAAGCTCAGTTGGTTTGCCATTGCCTTCGTCTGCAGAGCCTTCCGTGGTGGTCTCCTTGGCCCTGCTCAGCTTCTGAGATCTGATGAGACTGGGCTCTGCCATGCTGCCTTCCCTCCTTTGCACCTAAACCACAAGTCTAAAAATCCATGTATTCCATAAATGTTGTATTACTAACAAAACAGAGCAGTTACAGAATTACAGTAACTGAATCATCTTTAGGCATCGGTTTCTTTTTGTAAGCACTGAAAGAATATAAATTTAGTACCCTATGGACAATTTGCAAGTGGCCAGTGAAGAACAGCTTGATTCATTAATGAAGGACCCACTCCTATTGAATTTTACACAGCTTTATGTTTGCTTGTACTCTCAGGCAAGCGCCCACACATCTATTCCTTAGTAGTTTGTGACAAAATTAGCAGGAGTCTCGTGGTAGCATAAACCTTGGCAATGCAGATTAGAACCAAGTTCATTAGATGAATAAGGACTTGGGTGCATAAGGTGAGTTCTGGTGAGCCACATTGTGCAACCCAAATGCCAACTCTCAAATCTTTCCCAAAGTATTCCAGCTTACCCATGGCAGCTTAATTTGCTCTCCTGATTCCAGCAGTCACTGTAGTGAGAAGGTGACTGACTTTGCCCTTCCACTGCAGGGGTTCCTCAAAGAAGGCAACCAGCCAGGCAAACGGAGAGTCCTTTCTGTTATGGGGACTATGCGCAAGTTGTGGGTTGCTGAAAGGCTGTCATTTTGCTTCCCATCACTACCCAACAGACTTGACAGCCCTTTCGCTTGTCTTCAAAAAACTTAAGGAGTCTGTATCCAAAAGAGGCTATTTACACAAGAAAACATGTGACCTTTTGAAAGAGGGTCAAATATATTACAAAGCACAGATCTGTTGGCCCAGATTTAGGATTGCCACCCTCCAGGTGAGCATTAGAGATTTCCCGGAATTACAACCAGTCTCTGAATGACAGATGTCAATTTCCCTGGAGAGAATAGCTGCACTGGAAGGTGGGCTCCATGGCATAATGCCACTGAATAACTTGATTCTCCCGATTTCTGCCTCCCCAGGTTCCAGTCCCAAATCTCCTGGAGGTTTCTAAACCACAGGTGGCAGCACTGCCCAAATGGCTGAAGTTTTTTACTTGTGTTTTTGAACGTTATATTCATGGAGAAACACAAGACACATGGGATGCACTTTTTTAATTTAGCAGATTGCGGGAGAATTTTTTAAATGTCTGGTTTTAGAATCCAGTGCCCGGGTAGAAAGGGGGGAGAGGTTCTGTTGTGTCCTTTAAAAAAACAAACATATTAATAAAGGGAGAAATTTCCCTGTGTTAGCCTCTGGGATACAGCAGCGTTTTCTTGTGGGGAAGTAGGAATGATGCCACTCAGTCCAGAGAGTACGGTAGCTAAAAGGTGGTGCACTGACAACACCCCTCAAAGGTAGGAAATGTCTCCGCTGCACCCCAGGAGCTTGTCTTTCAATTGCAAGTCCTTGAATGCAACAGAGATAGTTTCAATTGGGGGGTGGGGGTGGCGGGGAGTGTTAAAATACAATCCTCTGCACCTCAAAAAAATTACCTAGGATATAATGGAAACCACAAAGTATCCCACTTACGTCAGGATTCATTGTGTCCCATGTAACTGTTATGAAGAGAAAAATTTGACAGCAGGGTCAAAGTGCCACGCAATGTGGGAAGTGCAGGGTGTGACACAATTACGTAAAATTCAAGTAGTCAAGCAAAATAAGAGACCATAAGCTGCAAATGGTGCTGATGCAACGAGGCTTGCTCAAATGCACTTGCGTTGCGTCTGTGGGAGGATCAGCAAATAAAAACCTTTTGAGAATCTAATCTAATGCAATAAAACATGGTGGAAGGATTTGGCAATGTGATTATTAGTGCTAGTGTGATTGCTATAAAATCAAAGTCCATCATGCACGTGCAGCAGACATTGAATTGGTAGGAAAAATACTGACATTCCATTTATTAAACATGTTCCTGTTACACTCATGTTGCATAAAGATTAATTAGAAAATACATAATTGTCACTAAGGTAGACATTGCAAACAGCCTGTGACAATATGGTCCTAAAATAAAATTAGTGTCAAATTAAAATTAGTTTCAAGTCTTAGAGCTTTGTAAAAGTTTGCTGCTTTTAACATTACAGTTGAACCTTTAAATCTCAAGAGATTTGGCTTAATCTGTCTTCACTGTTTTAACACAGAACTAAAAACCTCTAAATTTTAACTGTTAACAGTAATCCTTTCTTGTCTTTGAGCTAACAAGAACCGTATAGTGAAACCAATATACATTTCAAGTTCTACAAGTTCCCTCATTTGCCTTTTCTGATAGCATCTGGCATTTAGCAGGTTTTCTACTCTTGTTGCTGTGTTCCTTGTAGAGGGGTGTGTATGTCCTAACCTAACTACAAGGGCTTGCAAAAGAAGAGCAGTATCAGCCTTTGTGAATTGTTGTTTGTAAATTTAGTGGTAAATGATATTGATTAAAGGCCAGTTTCAAATCAGTTTTGCCATTGATGGTCCTTTTGCATGTCCTAAACAATGCATAGTAAGGAAGCAACCCTAAAGAATGATTCATAATAAAGCTACAACATTGTACACTTTTATATAGAAATAAGCCCTGTTATTTGGGTTAAAAGACAAAACATTTAAACCACATAAATATTCTGCTTGTTTGATATTTGACTTTTTGAGTGTAAAGTCCTCCAAGAGACCTGACAGCATTTTTATTCTTCTCTTCTTTATCCCAATTCGCAGTATTTCAGTGCCCTCCTGTTGCTGTTTCCAGTGGTAGCTTCAGAAAGGAAGCAGTAGCAATCGCAAAAGCTTATTGTATTGGCCATAGGCCTTCACAATCTTCCCATATGCCAGACAATACAATACAGCAATTTGAGGGGGGGGGGGGGGGCAACAAATGTGCCCTAATTGCTGAAATTTTGTACAAATGTTAACAACTAAATAGGCTAAATGTACCCAAGGTAAATTTTAAGCAGTGATAAAACAGACAACCATAGCAATAAAATGATATAACATGCAGGTCGTTTCACAATATTTAACCTACTTTTCTTTATGGTCCTGGAGATCAAATAGGGAGAAATAAGGTGTTGTTCAGCCACAGACAGTTATTAAACCTTTATATGATGCAGGAGGGGGAAACACATTGGGTCATATTTATGCCTTTTGTGAACTGAGCATGCACTTTCAAACATAACCCAGAATCTTTAGCAGCATACCAAATATTTCGGCAGAAAAATGATTAGTAAATAATTGCATGAAGGTTTGAAAAGCCGTGGTGTTTTGAAAGCTGATTGGACTTCCAAGGTAAAATCCCACTGGAAAGGTAGTTGAATTGAGAGGGGGGGGGGGGCTTATACTTTGCTGCATGCAGACAGCGTGGCAAGCAAGCTGTATTTATTTTACTTATTCCACTTATGCCTTGGCTATTTCCCAGAGGGGAACCAAAGTAGCCTATGTTGTTCTCCTCTCCTCCATTGTATCCTCACAACAACCCTGTGTGGGTGGGTGCGTAGGTTAGACAAGGATTATGTGACTGCCCTAAGGCAATTCATCAATCTTACATGGCAGATGGGGATTTAGAGCTAGATCTCCAAGATCCAAGGGTGTCCAACTCTGGTGCCCCAGATGTTCATGGACTACGAGTCCCCCTACTGGCAGGGACTGATAGGAATTGTGGTCCATGAACATCTGGGGCGCCAGAGTTGGACACCCCTGTCCTAGTCTGACACCCCACCACTATGGTTCTAACATATACAGTTTCTCACCAGTTTGCCATGCTGGCAGGGACTGAAGGGAATCATAGTCCATGAACATCTGGGTCACCAGAGTTGGACACCCTTGTCCTAGTCTGACACCCCACCACTATACCATGCTGGTTCTAACATGGACACTTTCTCACCAGTTTGGTGTCAGTAGGAACTGCAGGCATTCCAATAGCCTCTGGCAAGCAACCGAGCCATTCATAGTCTGGAAAAAAAGAGAGAAAACACACACACACACACACCCCAGTAGTTGAGTTGGTTGATCAGCAGCGGGATCTGTTTTACAGACTGCAAAAGAACGAATGCAGAGGTCTTGGAGAAGCAAACTCCCCCCTCTGAAGCCATGGGAAACCTGTTAAGAGTAGAATTGGACATTCTGAGGATGACAGAAGACTCTATAGGACTGCTGGCCTATTACATCCCTGAGTACTGGACATCTCAAATATTAGTTCAAAGAAATGTCAGACTTTGGATGAAGAGTTCAATTGACACTGAAGGACTGTATGCTACAAAGAGAGATTTGCCCGCATGATGGACTTTTTAAAATGGGAAGTTTTTAAAATGGGAAACTTATAGTTGTCAAATTAAGTATTGGTATGTAAATTCAATTATTTTTCATTCTGCTGCTAACAACAATTTAGCACTTTTCACGCAGAGCATTATAGCTCGTAAACTTGACTTTTCGGTTTGATCGCCTGGGCATTTTCAAGAAACCCTTTGTTAGGATCATCTTTGTATTAAAACATGTTATGTATTCAGTCTGTTGCCAGTCATTTTACCTTCTCTGAATGAGGGGCAGGGAAGGGAGCTTGTGGAATGGTATTCATTTTCAAGAGATTAAAACCAGGTCATCTGGCTACTTTCCAGAGATTTGGCAGGGGCAGGTTCACTGGCTATTTGCCCTTCCTCATTCTTTTTATTCTAACGCACTGAAACTTGAGAGCAGAAAAATGTAGCAGAGAATTACATTTTGACTGAAGAATTCTAAGTGCATACATTCTAAACCATTGACAGGTCTTTAAAATGCTTTTGAGTAGTGTTTTTCCAGTTCTAACATTTCTGCTTTTTAAAAAAAACAGCTTAGAGCAAGACATTCTGATCTAGAGCTATGTGCCAAGTTGCTCATGTGCCCTCTACCTCTTCCCCCCAAGTATTATTATTATTATTATTATTATTATTATTATTATTATTATTATTATTATTATTATTATTATTTCAATCAATCAATCAATTAATTAAATTTAATAGACCGCCCTACCCCCGAAGTACAGGCATATGCAGTCTCTTGTCATACCGTAATGCATTTTTACAAATAGAAATGCTTATCTTTTGACCTAGCTGTGAGGTGTCCTCCACTTGTGATGTATAGTTTCATTGCTACCCTTGCGCTCTCTGACTGTTCCAAATTTTGACCTTGGAAATAGGCAGGATCCAGGTGAACGGGAAGAAAAACGGTGCATGCTGAAAAGTATTTATTGAATGTTTTGGAATGGGCTGAGGTTGGGTTTCCCTTTGCACTGTCAAAATGACTAACATGGAACTTTCTCTTTCTGTACAGAAGACGCAGACTACAGTGCCTTTGGTACAGACACCATGGCAAAGAAGAAAAATGTCCTGTCGAATGTTTTGCGTCCAGACAACCACAGGAAAAAACCACACATTGTAATCAGCATGCCACAAGATTTCAGGCCAGTGTCTTCTATTATTGACGTGGACATTCTTCCAGAAACCCATCGCAGAGTGCGGCTTTATAAGTATGGAACTGAAAAGCCTCTGGGATTTTATATACGAGATGGTTCCAGTGTTAGAGTGACTCCTCACGGGCTAGAGAAAGTACCCGGAATTTTCATATCTAGGCTCGTCCCCGGCGGCCTGGCTCAAAGTACAGGCTTGTTGGCCGTCAACGACGAGGTTCTGGAGGTGAATGGTATAGAAGTTTCAGGAAAGAGCCTTGATCAGGTTACAGATATGATGATTGCAAACAGTCGTAATCTGATCATTACTGTGAGACCAGCAAACCAGAGAAACAACGTTGTTAGGAACAGTCGGACTTCTGGCAGCTCAGGACAGTCGACAGATACCAGCCTTCCGAGTTACACTCCAAGCACAGTGCCGATCTACCAGCCAGAAGAGGAAGACAGTGATGAAGGGGATATCATTATTGAAGATAACGGCGAGCCACAGCAAATTCCAAAAGCTGCTCCTTCCAACGAGAGTCTGGATTCACTGTCGCAGACCGAATCACAGCATGAATCAATGCAAAATGGCTTTATTCCGTCTGGAGAAGCAAACTTATATTGTTCAATGGGCAGCATTAACATGGAGTATGAAATACAGGACTCGGACCAAAAGTCCTTAGAAGAAGATGGGACTATCATAACATTGTGAAATTATATTGATGTAATTCTGATTGAAATGAAGAGGCCATAACCATTTTTTACTGGGCTGTATGACTGTAGTACATGCCTCTCAGTTATCGTACTCCAGTGGCTGTATTCCCTTCCTAAGGGAACTGAGATACTTATTTGTGATTTTCTGTATCACTTTTCCTTTTGGCATCTTTATGTGTTAATAGTTTTGGGACGTGGGCTGATTATTGTGAGTCCAAGGTAGGATTGTATTCCATGACCAGGCTATGCAGGTGTGTTCTGTTGTCCAGCTTTCAATGAACTTACCAACTTCAGAGCAAATTGTGACGTTTGAGAAGGAGCTCCACAGTTCATGGGTTCTCCTGCGGTCTGTTTGCATGCATTGTCATTCACGAAACAAATCTGCACAATAGTAGTTGTGAGGGGTTTTTTTCTTCTTGGAATCATGTGAGAACAGCCTGCAGCAGCTTATTTGAGCGTAAGAATGTTAATGAAGCAAAACAGGAGCTCACTGCTGTTTTTAGCTCTTCCTGTTCCAATCATTGGTGTAATCAGTAGATTATGAAAAGCTTAATGATAATGGGTTGATTGAATTCAGTCGTTATAAAATTGAACTAAATATTTTCAGAAAGGTGGGAATTACCGGCTGCTGAAGTGTTGGACACTGAGTGGTGTAACTGTGGTTTTTGTTTGTTTTATGGTTAGTGCTTGACTATATATGTGATCTACTACTGGAGATATAAGTTTCCACCACCACTTCATGTGGATTAGACTCATTAAGTGCATTGAAGTTGTTCGTCAGATCCTACCACGCATGGCTGTGAATATTTACCTTTTAACGAGAGAAACTCTGATCTTGAAATGTTTGACACAAATCCAGCCCTGATGGAACCAAAAGTAGTTTTCTATTACCTTCAGCTGAAGTGGATTATACCCATAACCTGAGCCTTAAAATAATCTTTTTATACATTAACCGGCTCTCTTAAATTTATGGCGTCTTTTAACTGTATACATTGAATTACAAATTGCATTGAATTGCAGTATATCTAAATCAAACATAAGTGCTACTGATATGGTGCGTGGCTGAGGGAATGAATGCTCTTCTGTAAGTGAAGAGGCCGATAAAGACTACTTGTATGATCATAAATCTGTCTGGATTTGTTTTAACAGCCTTCTGTCAGACAGAAAGTAATTTTTAAAGCAGTCCCTTAATGAAGGACATCTCTGTACTTGTATAATTCTGGCATCTGCTTTTAACCACCCAAATGACCCAACTATCAATGTGATTGAAGTTCATTTGTTTATGTGAGGAAAAGTTCAACAAATAGACGTGGTGATTTGAATTCGCATCTTATCAGGGTCGAATGCGTTCATCCTGTTGCGGATCTTAACTTGGTATGCGGGCTCTTACCTTGCTAGGAACACGGAAACCCAAACAGTGAGAGACTTGGATGTTAACTTATTGTAGAAACAAACACGTTGAATGATTGTGCTGCTTAACTTGTTAACCAACTTCAGGGTTTGGGGGTTTGTTTGTTTTTTACTTGTACTATTATCATATGCATGACCACTTTCATATTATACTGCAACTACAAACGCAAGGAAATGTTATGTTAAAACCAGTTCTAATTTTATTCCTTAAGTTACTAGCTGCAATTAGATAGCTTTAATGCCGGGGTGGAGTTTGAGGTGTGCGTTCTTCTGTAAAAAAAAAGAGGGAATCTGTATACAGTACATATACGCACATATGTAAGCATAAAACAATTTTGGCTTGAACTATTTTATGTCTAATAAAATTAAACATTTAGGATTTGACAAAATCAATGAACGCTAGAGAGAGGATAACCCAAGGATCCCGGCATTTTGCTGTTAAAATGACAGGCTGCGCTTCATATAATTGCATGATAATGCAGCTGCCACGATAGGAAGATTTGACAGCTTATCACTACCTTGTTTTTACAAAATCTAAAATCAATTTGTTAAAACAATAAATTTTAATTTATATATATATATATATGTGGTACTGGGCTTCAGTATAAGTTAAATTCTGATTATTAGGTTTTCATATACTACCTCTTAGACTTTTTACTGTGTGTGTGGATGTATGTGGAGGAAGCGACTCCAGGTGGATGAATACATGAAGGCTCAATATGTGTACAGTTTTTAACTACTTAAACCCAGAACTTGCAGTAAACTCTTTGCATTTTAATTGCAGGTTCTAAGATTCCATTGCA
Source organism: Sphaerodactylus townsendi (assembly GCF_021028975.2). Taxonomy (NCBI): domain Eukaryota; kingdom Metazoa; phylum Chordata; class Lepidosauria; order Squamata; family Sphaerodactylidae; genus Sphaerodactylus; species Sphaerodactylus townsendi. The sequence goes on from NC_059429.1 coordinate 115,517,098, forward strand.
TGCCCTTTGTATGCGAACATTCTCCGTTCTTGATTGGAGCTCACATTCATTGTTCATCAAAGAATCAGAATTCTGTTAATGCTACAGGCAGTGCAAAGAACGTAAAGAATTCAAACCCACCCCCCCACCCCCAATCCCTGGCAGTCTGAAAACAGATTAGCCTTTTAAGTGCACCTTATCTGAGGGCTCGGCCAGACAGCGCAGGATATCCATGATTAGATCTTCCAATGTTTTTAATTTTTTTTAAAAGCCAATAGTACAGGGCAGGGATCTGCAACCTGCAGCTCTCCAGATGTTCATGGACTACAATTCCCATCAGCCCCTATTCCCATCAGCCCCTGCCACAATGGCCAATTGGCAGGGACTGATGGGAATTGTAGTCCATGAACATCTGGAGAGCTGCAGATTTCAGACCCCTGGTACAGGGGGTGAGGGTGATTTGGATCTGGGCTTGAGGCAAGAGACATTACCCTGGTGCTGTTTCCTAGATAGAAATTATCTGCATAAGCCAGTGGTAGCGAACCTATGGCACTGGCAGGGGCTGATGGGAGTTGTAGTTCTTGAACATCTGGAGTGCCATAGGTTTGCCACCACTGGCATAAGCAGCCCTTCTTAGTCCCAGTAGGGGCGAAAAAGAGAGAGGGAGACTTCTAACTGGGAAAAATGTGGGGTGTGTCAATGAAGCAAACTGACAAAATAAGTGTTGCTGCCCTGATCCAAATAGTGGGCCCCCTACAACTGTTGTGAAAATTAAAGCCCATGGAAGATCCCAGTTGTAGGATTCCTGCATCTATGTTTAGTACAGGACACTTCCTTTGAAACTATTTTGTAGTTCCAGATGAAGTCAGGCTGAACTGTGAAATCATTTGTTCTTCCACAGCTATGATTATTTAGGACAATGTCATCATGAGCTGTCTGCAATATCTACTTTTGTAACTATTAATGTGTTTTCTAATTAACCTTTATGCAACATGATTTTAACATGAACATGTTTAATAAGTGGAATGTCAGTATTTTTCTTATCACTTTAATGTATGGTGTACATTGGTACCACTAAATGAACTTTGATTTTGCAAAAATCATATTGGCACTAGCTGTATGTTAGTCATATTTTTACAAGACACAATAAAAAACCAGAGTATTGCTACTTTTAAGCCATGACAGTGTTTTATTGCATTAGGCTAAAGATTCTCAGAAGTTTTTATTTGCTGATCCTCCCACAGAAGGCAGTGTAATTGCATTTGAGCGATCCCAGCTGAAGCCAAGGCAAAAGTAACTTGTCAAGCTTTCCTCTGTCACTGGGACAGTCAGCCTGATGGGCAGAAAAAGGAACGGGGTTACATTATGTGCTTGAGGACTGTGAAGCCAAGAAAAGTAGGCCTTGCAAATGGCAGAAATGCTTTACCTCTGTATTTAAAACCTTTTCTGCATATCCTCAAAGCAGCTTAGGAGTATGACTGTAGGGTGCACAAGAGAAGTGAAGCACAAATACACATCATTCAACACAACTTCCCAAACAAAGAAACACCACGCTGTTCACTTGCCAGTGAAAGCTGATAAGCTTTCCTCTTCAGGTATGGCCCTTTTGAAAAACAGTCTTACAGGTATTACAAAAAGCTACCAATGTTGGTGCCTTCTGAGCTGCCTCTGGATAGCAAGTGACAGAACCAAGGAACAGGGCCAGGCAGGAAATACATTGGGGGGTGTGGGGGGTGCAAAGGGTGATTCAGGGAAGAGTGGGCATTCAGATATGTAGATCCCAGGTCATGAATGACTTTAAGAGTATGAATCAGCACCTTGAACTGAAATTAAAAGCCAACAGTAAGCTAGTGCTTCAAAATTGCTGTGTTATGTGCACAGCAGCCTAGTAGGCAGTTTGTCATATTCTGCACTAATGAAAGATTCCAAGTTTGCTTCAAGGGCAGCCCCATGTAGAACACATTGCAGTCATACTGAGTTTTACTGAAGCATGGAAAATGGTTCTGTCAGCGGAGTCCAGAAGGGAAGGCGGTTTCTGAATTAGGTGCGGATGAAAGACTACTACAAACACTTCCAAACAGTATTTCTGGTTTTTAAGAAATGACTGGGTCCAATAATACTCCCAGATCTGACCTGCTGAAAAGAACTTCAGAGCTGGCAAGTCAATCTTCCAAACTCCTGATTTCCTGATTAATATTTTCTTCTTCCCCGCTTTCTCTTCCCTTTCTCCCTCCTTTAATTCATTCCCCTTAGTTTAATGAGAGGTTAATATTATGGTGTCTTCGAAATGGATTGATGTTAATTTTAATCTGGTACTTTTATCGTTGTAAACTGCTCTAAGCCCGTTAAGGAGAAGGGCGACCTCAAAATCAAATTATAAACTACCTCTGTCTTGTCTAGATTCACTTTCAGCTCATAACCCATGACTACTGAAACTGGACGTGTGTGTGTGTGTGTGTGTCAGAGAGAGAGAGAGAGCATGGCCCCTTTTCCACTGGAGATGTCCAGACTTACTTTTCATATGCAAAGGTTCCAAACAGGCAATTTCTTAACTTCCAATTATAAGTAAACGGCTTACTCTTTGCTTCTTCTTTTCCCAATCTCAAGTTTCCACACTGCTTCAGAAGCTGGATTTCACCTCCTGTCAGCTGACTTTGCCTACATGCCCTTCAAATTTTCATTGTCACCCTTGCCCTTTTCTTACATTAGCTTTCAGTCTTATGCAAGAGTGCAAAGGTGAAAAGTTTAGCATATTTAGCACCCCATGTATTTATTGTAATCAAACTTGAAGGTTGCAGTAGTGGTGCAGGAGGAGTGGTTAAAACCTGCAATCCAGAAGTCATTATTTACTTATGAAACATGGTTTATCTCAAGTACCATCAATTAGTTGGAAAGACTGGGTGTGTGCACTCCCACGGCAGGGGGAAATGGTTTCAGCTTGTCAAGTCATGGATGTAGCTTATAAATCCAGTCAAGTTCTTAAAGTAAATGGAGACTTAAATGTGGATGAAATCTAGTGATGAAACTGTTGAAATCTGATAATCTGATAAAATGTGAGGCTCTATATAGATCAATTTCTTTGTATCCTAGTTACATTTCTCAGAAAAATAACCGTTGAAGTAGTCACTTGAGCACATCTGAGCTTCCCTATACTGAAATGGACCATTGGTCCATAACCATCAGTACCATCTACTCAAACTGGTAGCATCCTCCAGAATCTCAAGAAAAGGTATCATCTACTGCTTGGTCCTTTCAACTGGCTGAACATTGGACCTTTTGCATGCAAAGCAGAAAATCTTCCATTGAGTCCCAGCCTTTTCCTGCTTTCGGAGAATCTGAAAACACACTCCTGCTTAAGATGGATGTACAAAGGTAAGCGTTGCTGTTCCAGGGGAAGTCCCCCCCCCCCCGCTTTTCTAGTTTTAGTGGGATGGATCACATGACTGTAGGGTTGCGTAGCCTATCCCACAGAAATCAGAATATAGAGATTTCTGAGCTGTAACAGCCCAGCCTACATCTTGGTCCTATGTCTAGGAAAGGGAGAGTGGGAAAGGGGTACTGTGATGTGCCTCTGAAGATGCCAGCCATAGATGCGGGCGAAACATTAGAAGCAAAAACTACCAGACCACGACTGCACAGCCCAGCCAACCCACAAAGGCCAAACTGTTCTCAATTTTAAGAACATAAGACAAACCTTGCTGGATCTGACCAATGGTCCTTTTTTGGAGTGTGGGGGCTTTGGAGATTCATCCTGGAGCATATTGGAAGAACAGCCAAACACGTCAATATTTCTCCCAAAGTATCCAGTCTTGTAAAGCAAATCGAAGGTACCTTAAGACCTCTCAATTGCACTCACTTTTTCGATAAATGTCTGTACATAGATCCTCTTTGTCTTTGCAAGTTTTCCACACAGCTGTTACACAGCAAACATGCTGGACTAAATAGCAAGCCTGCCTGACTCTGAGAATAAGTTTTAAGCCATGCTGGTATTATGCAAGACTATTGCAATGGCTATAAGGGAGGATTGCTGCTGTTGTGGAGGCAAGAGGGAACTGCCATCATGTTTTTCTTTTCCTAGCTAACTTTGCACTCAGTCCCACTTTAAGAAGGGAAGCCGTCTCTGTGCAATGGGAGCAGGGGCATATTACCCCTGTTTACAGGATTTTTGTATCTAAAGACTGGTTTATTTCTCCTTTTGGTAGAGTATACCAGTCTGTCCCAGATTTACCTCCCAAAAGTGACGCTGTGCACAAAGAGAAATGTGTCTGGGGTATGTTTATAAAAGATGGCCTCTGCTTGTTGTTGCCCAGACTAGGATGCCTGCATTTTGCTGGTACTATTCCCTACTATTTTGGCTATCACTTCAGCTGACTGCCTGTGCCAGGTCCAGAATGTTTGGCCAGATTTTACAGAAATTGTCAAGCCAAGAAACAGGAGGAAGAGGAATGCAAGGCTGGGAATAGCCACTCTGCATGATTGGATCAGAGGCCCCTGAGACAAAGGCTGGCTCATCAAGGCAAAGAGCTATGATAGGCGGACCTTTAGAACAGTCTTATTACAAAGCAAACCCAACCCAGGCTGATCATGGCTATTAGAATGCATACTTTGATCCAGTCAAGTAGTCTGAGCTATCATCGAAGCAAAGGCTGAATTCGTAAGTGATTGCTTTGCAACCAGTTTACGTTCAAATGGACCAATCAAGCCTCTTGTTTAATCTTTTCATTAGATTTTCAGCCCTCTTGGGCGCTCTCTCTCTCTCTCTCTCTCTCTCTCTCTCTCTCTGTGTGTGCATGTGTGTGTATGCATACGTATTCTTATATATGTACACCATTTATATTTATATAAATTCAGAGCTTTAGTATTTGAGCCTGGGTATAGTGTTTTTCTTAGTTTTTAGATTTTGCCCACTGCACTTTTGTTAGGTTTCGGCGCATGGACATTCAGAGCGAGGGAACTGCTTTCTAACAATGAGCCATTCAAGTTCATCTTGAGCAGGTTGCCAAGCAGACAGTCATGCATGAGCAAGCTCGGGAGCTGACCAGCTTTGACATTCTTCTCAGTTTAGTTCTTCTGGCTAGTGTTCATGAAGGCCACCATCCCCCAAAAGAGGGTGAAGGCCTGAGAGATCCCACTGATGTTGATGAGAGCCAGACGTTGGTTCAAGGACTGCTCCACCAACGGGACGGCACTGTAGATCAATCTGCTTGTTTTGAAGGCCACAATGGGTCAATGGTCACGTAGACGGAAGCCTTACTGATTCAGGCGCAGCCATCTTGATACTTGATGAATGTCTGCTCTTCGCCTACAGGCTCAACTCAAAGGTGCAGCTCTTTCAGAAAAGGTCTGTCTTTTGACACAGCCACATGATTGGCCCTGTTGAAATGTTTCACCCACGTTTCGACCAGGAGGGTAATGCTTGGAAAACAACACATTTCCATGTGCATCTTGTTCATGACTGATGACCCAGAGCCCTCTCAAGGCCTTGCAGGTTGCGAAGATACCACCATATGGACTATCACCATGATGGATTCAGAGACAAGGAATATTCTACCACAGCCATTGTTGGGCACTAAGCGAATTTTCTGTATACAAGCTCCTCTCCTCTTTGTTCTCAGTGCCAGCAAGCCCAGCTAGAACAGGCAGTCGGGGCCAGACAAGATGGTTGGCTGGTTTTCAGCAGTGGAGGAGGAGCAGTGGCAAGGGAAGCAAGTAGAGATATCAGGAACTGAACATGGGCCTTCTGCAGCCAAAGCCCCCCTCCTTGAAATATTCTCTATCAGAAGTGCGAACACTGACTTCACTCACCAATCCATAGCTGGATGTGCTTGTGTAACCTCTGTCTATGGGTTCTATGGGGCAGAACTTGGAAGGAGTTGCAAAGAACTAAATTTAAAACAAAATGGTTTACTTAACAAATAACACTTTTAACATTTACATTTAACATTAGCAATTTACAGTCCTTTTAGGTTGCATTTCACGTCCTTATATTTACAGTCTACTGATAATGTCAAGTCAAATTCTTCTTTGCTGGTGGTTGGCTTATGAAGACTTCAGAGGCTTGGTGAACGGGATTCAAGATGATGAAGGTCCCCAAAAGAACTCCCATCAACTACATACATAGCAAGCCCTGAAACAATAAATTCTAACATTTACAATACAGCAAAAATAAACAACTCCCTTCCCACTATTTCCCAACAACTTTGCAGTTCTCTTAAACAAGGTGTTAAGAGCTTATAAAGAATTAAATCAAGGTCCCAGCCTGGCAGCCTTGCTTCCTCCAACTTCACCAGTTTTTGCAGCTTCCTGCTGCTTTGAGTCTCCACCCCTTTCTGGGTCAACCCATTCTGAACATAGGGGTTACACTTGCAATATTTAACTTTAATTTGAATATTAAATGAGCAGTTCTGCCTTCTGCCAAAATAGTTGTAGTAGTACCAAATGAAACCTCTGCAGTAGCAGCTATCGTTTTCTGATGAACTGTAGGCAAAATTACACATAACAAATGTCATATCCTGGCTTTTTTACCAAAGGGGACCAAAAGCATCGTTCTTTCCTATTGTATCCCTCAACAATCCTATAAGGTAGGATTGTTGTCTCTGATTGGCCCAAAGTCAGACAGCAGACTTCTGTGGCAGAGTGCTGATCCGAACCTGGATCTCCTGGATCCTAGTTTAACATTCTAACTACTGAACCACACAAGCTCTGATAGGTCAGGGAAGTTTATTTACATGTGGTAAGCCCAGGGCCTGGTTAATGTCCCATGGTTATACCTGGTCGAAGAGAGGAGAACTTGTTGATAACTTCGAGGACCTTCGCATTCCTCACTTCCACTTCCACCTCAGCTGAGCATGTGTTTGGGATCCTAAAATCTTCCAGAACATCCTGGAATCAAGCAGGATTCTTGATTCTCCATGGGTGGGTCATTTTAACCTAGCCCCCTTTTGTATGGGGTATTGGCACCATGTTCACCTTGGTTTTAAGGAGGAGGCAGCAGTAACACCATGGTTGGGGTCGTGCCCCAGGCGCAGTTCCCCCTCGCTCCGCCCCTGCATCCCATTTTCATAGAGACCCAAGACACTGAAAGAGACTATAAAATCCTTGGTCAGTCCTGGTGAGGTATCTTTGGCATGTTTACTGAAGTTCCCCAGTACCTCTACCAGTTCATAAAGGGTGCCCACTGGGCAATTAGGTGGCCTTTGGTTAAAAGAATGCCTAATCTCTCTTTAGTCCTCAATGTAAAGAGCATGCAGTCAGTGCCACACCACCTTATTTTCTTCCAGTTATGTTTCTGTCAATTACTTTCCCCAGCAACATCTCATAGAGCTGTGCAGCTTTTTGCTTCATTGATCTGATGTTGCACAATATTAGTGTTGACATGAGGGAGTGGGGAGGTGGCCCAGCTCCCATTTGCACTGAAATACTAGTGTATTCATCAAACATCCTTTTCCAGATCAAGGTTTCTCCCAAAAGCTATTAATAAACCTTCCCCAACCCCTCACAATCAACATTCTAGTGTCCACAGAAAGCCATATGACACGTCCAGGGCACAGTCATGACATGCTGGGGGTACAGATGTCCAATGACTCCTGCCTTTCAGATAAGTAAATGATGTAGCACACTCTCTTTACCCAGTGGTGGTGATGGGTACCTTCTTCCATTCATTGCTTATCGTGTCTGGGCCCTTGTTATGCACCCTGGCAAAGGCAACGCACTGAAGCTCACGCTTCTGGCGCACACCTCTGTTTTAAATCTGTACCTGGAATGTGTACCTCACCAGAGACTATTGAGAAAACTCAGCAATCAAGGAATAAGAGGGGAAGTCCTCCTATGGATTAAAAACTGGTTGAGAAACAGGAAGCAAAGAGTGGGTGTAAATGGGAAATTCTCACAATGGAGAGATGTAAGGAGTGGTGTCCCCCAAGGATCCGTTTTGGGACCAGTGCTCTTTAACCTATTCATAAATGACCTGGAAGTAGGGGTGGAGTAGCGTGGTAGCCAAGATTTGCAGAATGATACCAAATTATGTGTAATTAATGGTGAGAACATAAAGGATTGCGAAAGAGCTCCAGGGACCTTGATAGAATTAGGTAGTGGGCTAAAAGAAATGGCAAATGCAGTTCAATGTAGCAAAATGTAAAGTGATGCACATAGGGGCAAAAAATCCAAACTTCACATACACGCTACAGGGGTCAGTGCTATCAGTCACAGACCAGGAAAGGGATTTAGGCGTCTTACTTGATAGTTCCATGGGAATGTCAACTCAATGCATGGCAGCTGTGAAAAAGGCAAACTCTATGCTGGGGATCATTAGGAAAGGAATTGATAATAAAACTGCAAAGATTGTCATGCCCTTATATAAAACTAGGTAGTGCGACCACACTTGGAGTACTGTGTTCAGTTCACCAATTAAGCCACATCTCAAAAGGATATTGAAGAGATCGAAAAGTGCAGAGAAGGGCAACAAGGATGATTGAGGGACTGGAGCACCTTCCTTATGAGGAGAGGCTGCAGCGTTTGGGACTCTTTAGTTTGGAGAGGAGACGTCTGAGGGGGGGATATGATTGAAGTCTACAAAATTATGCATGGGGTAGAAAATGTGGACAGAGAGAAATTTTTTCTCTCTTTCTCACAATACTAGAACCAGGGGGGCATCCATGAAAATGCTGGGGGGAAGAATTAGGACTAATAAAAGGAAACACTTCTTCACGCAACGTGTGATTGGTGTTTGGAATATGCTGCCACAGGAGGTGGTGATGGCCACTAACCTGGATAGCTTTAAAAGGAGCTTGGACAGATTTATGGAGGAGAAGTCGATTTATGGCTACCAATCTTGATCCTCTTTGATCTGAGATTGCAAATCAGGTGCTCGGGAGCAACAGCCGCAGAAGGTCATTGCTTTCACATCCTGCATGTGAGCTCCCAATGGCACCTGGTGGGCCACTGCGAGTAGCAGAGAGCTGGACTAGATGGACTCTAGTGCGATCCCTTCGCTTGTTCTTATGGAATGAAGGTAGAAAAAAAGAACCAATAAAAGACTTACCCTCCATTTGTAACCTCAGCTTGTGGGTTCTGTGGGGCAGTACTTGGAATGAGTTTGCAAAGAACAGAATTTAAACAAAAACAATTCTTCTCTTTACAAATAACACTTTAAAAACATTTAACATTTACAATTCAAGGTTCTGTTCAGGTTGCATTTCAAGTCCTTCTATTTACAGTCTACTGATATTGCCAAGTCCAAATTCTTCTTTGCAAGTTGGCTGGCTCCTGAAGACTCCAAGGGCTTGATGAACAGGTTGCAACATGATGAAGGTTTCCAGGAGAACTCTCACCCATTACAACCACAAAAGAAAACCCTGAAACAATAAACTCCAACATTTTACAACATAGCAAAAACAACAACTACCTTCCCAGTAGTTTCCAACAATATTGCAATTACCTTAACAAGGTGTTAAGGGCTTATAGAAATCAAGGTCCGAGTCTGGTAGCCTTGTCCTCTGCAAAAGAGCTCTTGCAACCTCTCTGCTGCTCCGAGTCTCCACCCCCTTACTGGGTCAACCCATTCTGGGCCAACCCATTCTGGGCATGGCGGTTACACATTCAGCTGTCCCTGATTTCCAGATCAAAGGAGGAATCTTCACCTTAACAGGTCCTAGAACAGCTATTCTTAAACCCGCTTTCTTTTTCAATGTTTTCCATCCTCTCTTTCTGCACCGCCTGCCCCTTTCTAGCTTCTAGTAAGTAAACATTTGCTTCTGTTGCAAACAGAGGGATGTTCCAATTCCCTTGATTTTTGGCACTGCAAATTCCATCATTCTGAAACAGATGGCCAATTCTGAGACTTATAGCTTTATTTTCTGATGAGTTATGCCTGCCACAAATGGACAGACAGACCAACCTTTTTATGCAGTCTACAGCATGGTGTAGTGATTAAGAGTGGTGGACACTAATCTCCACTCCTCCACATGATTTGATTCTCCACTCCTCCACATAAGTGGCAAACTTTAATCTGGTGAACTGGATTTGTTTTCCCCTCTCCTCCACATGCAGCCTGCTGGGTGACCTTGGGCTAGTCACAGTTCTCCAGAACTCTCTCAGTCCCACCTACCGCACAAAGTGTCTGTTGTGGGGAGAGGAAGGGAAGGAGTTTGTAAGCCTCTTTGAGACTCCTTATAATTGAGAAAAGCACAGTATAAATCCAATCCAGGGGATAGGGAAAATATGGAAGCAAGTTAACAAGACAGAAACAACATACCACATGATATCTGGACAACAATGGAGCATGCTGAGCTTCAGCCAATAGGGTGACCTGCAAAAAGTCCTTTCCAGGGGATTTCCAAGAAAGAGCATGTGAAGGAACTATCTCAGTTAGCATGGTGAAATTAGGTCAGTTATATTGGTTGTATAAGATAACCACCTGGCACTGCCAGTGTTACACATGCAAAGTTGTCTTGGATGCCTGCAACATACAGAAACCGTTTCTTTGGTGACTAAAGCCCGAAGCAGGTTCTGCCAAATGGTTGCATGTGAAACTTACATAACACAGGGCAGGGTGTGTACATTGTGAACTCATTGCTTATTTTTCGCATGAGAGCACTTTGGCCTTTCACCTGCACTGTGCTATGAGCGGATCCTCTGGTTGTCTTTTTTTGGAGCCAAACAGTTGCTCGTCTGCAATATGCCTAGTGTTTACATGTATGGCCTTATTATCAGCACAGCAACTGAAATTCCTGAAGCATGTTAAGAAGAAAATATGCAGGAATGCAATGAGAATGGTGTGTGAGAGAAAGGGAGGGGCGCAATCAAACTAAAGCTGTTGTGCTGCATTTTAATTTCACCACTGCAATGAACATCTCCATGTAGTGTAAGCTCTTGAGAATCCTATCTCTGAGGGAAGACTTTATATATATACAGACGTTTTCTCCAGCTGATATTTATAATGTTGCTTTTTAACCATGATTTTTAATTTGTGATTGTTTTTTCATTTTTATTAGTCTGCGTTTTATTTTCATGCTTACTTCTGATGTTATTTGTTTTGTACATTGTTATGAGATTGTATGTGTTAGTTGTAAAGGTGAATATATATATATTTTAGGAAATAATGCTCTTATTTTACCTGTTGGTTCTAATCAAAACTGATCTCAGTTGGATGTCTTTGTAGGTAAAGGCAGATTCTAATATGAATTGGACTAACTGTGCAATAACAACAGGTAGGACAAGACAGAAAAGCAACTGGAAAATTACGTAAATGCCAATAGTTGGAAACTGTGAACTTGATAATTTTAAAGTTCCAAGACAAATTATACAAATCCACAGCCAAGAAATTTCCTTTTCTTGAGAAAAAGATTCAGGCATAGAGGCCAGTGGGGCAATCCTTTGGCATTCCGGATATTTTGTGCCAGCATGGCCAATTGGCCATGTTGGCAGGGGCTGATGGGAATTGTAGTCCATAACATCTGGAGTGCCAAAGGTTCGCCACCACGGATCTAGGGGATTTGCGAGGACTTCCAGGGGTTATTTTCCCCCTCCCCCACAATTTTTTTCCTTCTCTAAAATCCTTCAAATATTCTTTTCTTGCTTTCTTCTCTTTCCCACACACCAGTCAACCTACCTTTATCTGCTCCCCTTCAGCTTTCCCTCTTTCCATCTCCTCTGTGATAAAATCAGCTAGAAGTGATAAAACTGCACCTGCAAAAACAAAAGCGATCCGTCCCCTCACCCCCACGGCACCATCATGACATTCTGTAGCTTCTACCTGGGAGAACTGTGGTCCAATGTGTGGCACTAGCTGCTAGCCCAGCTGAACTCACAAAGACTTGCAGAAAGCACCTCAGTTTCCAACTCGTTCCTCTCCTCAAGGCCATTTATTATCTATTCTACAATCAGTTGGTGTATTTTCTTTTTGTCTTTGGATGGATTCTCCTGGAAACCCAGATGATTAGATGAAAAGTAAGGAGCCTGGCGTAGGAGGTTAAGAGCTCGTGTATCTAATCTGGAGGAACCGGGTTTGATTCCCCGCTCTGCCGCCTGAGCTGTGGAGACTTATCTGGGGAATTCAGATTAGTCTGTGCACTCCCACACACGCCAGCTGGGTGACCTTGGGCTAGTCACAGCTTCTCGGAGCTCTCTCAGCCCCACCTACCTCACAGGGTGTTTGTTGTGAGGGGGGAAGGGCAAGGAGGTTGTAAGCCCCTTTGAGTCTCCTGCGGGAGAGAAAAGGGGGATATAAATCCAAACTCTTCTTCTTCTCTTCTTTAGTGTTGCATAGCATTTTTAGCACAAATACATATCTTTCAGCACAGCCATATAGTCCAACATAAAGAACTGAATCAAAACTGACTTGGCAATTTCCTCTGATTCCCCGGCTCCCCATGACATTCCTCCAGGTTCTTTAATTCCCAGGAGTAACATTTCCTAGAAATTGACATGCTAAACCGAGAGGTTGGAAAGTTCCATTCTGCTGCTGGAAATTTTAGTCTGGATCCACCCCAGTGTGTATTTGTGCCTCCCTTTAAGCACATCTGGAACTCAGCAATACTCTTTAGATAGATCCCCATGCATTATTCCACCATGTTATATTATTTGACACAGATAGACCCCTATTTTTGCAAGCAAGTGAAAAAAGAAGAAAAGGTTCTAGTTTGAGTGGTAGTTGAATTACAAAACATAATAATGTGATTGTTTAGATGTTATGTTTTCAACCTAGCAGCAGAAAGCAATTTGTATTTAAGCAGCCTATTTAGAAGTGGGGAAAGCAAACCTGCCCAATATTCATGTGTGTTCAGTCGTTTGGCGGAGCTTGTGAATGCTGCCCCCCAGTGTTTCATTTTGTCCTGAAACGTCAACTGAATTTGAAGATCACATTGCAAATGGAACAAAATTGCATTCACCTGCAAAACTGAACAAACAGTTTTGCTTTTGGTGAGGAGAACATTATCTGGAAATTTAACTATTGCCATTTAAGAACTATTTACCAAAGGAATTTTCTCATGCTTGCTGTAACTAAAGCATGTTCAAAAGCAACGAAAGCCTTTGTTGATTTGTATAGATACGAAGTTGAAGAAAGGTAGGGTTTAGCTGTGATGGGCATTGTGTGGTCTTCTTTATAGGCTGAGGTTTATGCTGAGATTGGGTAGCAAACAACAGATAATTGGTTGTTTTAGTTTTACAAACGGGCACCCTAAAGCTCTTCACTTGAATGGATAGACTAAACAGGATTCTATTCAAAGCAGGTAGGCCTACTTCTTTCCAGGACATTTAGCATCACCAGTCAGCACCACATCTTTTTCTGGATTCATTTTCAGCCTGTTCTCTCTCATTTACTAATGAAATTTTCCCTTATTTGATTTAGTGTGTGTGTCTGTGTGTGGGGGGTGGGGTGAGGTGGGGTGGAAGATTCCTATTTTAGTGGGTTAGTTATCGTGGAAGACCATTTTTGAAATGGTGTCTTTGGTTGGTTTTGAGTCAAGATAGGTAAGAAATGTAAACCTTGAGACTTTCAGCTCCTCACCCTGTTTACAATTAAATTATGCCCCCTAATACCAGCAACAAAATTGACTCTGAATTAGAATGTTGGCAATAACAGCCCATAAGAGATTCTGTGACAAAAATTATTGCAAAATGAATGTGTGCATCCTTTGCTGGAAATAAGTTCAGCGCACAGGTGTCAAACTCGCGGCCCTCCAGATATTTTGGACTACAGTTCCCATCATCCCCTGCCAGCATGATGCTGTCAGGGGTTGATGGGAACTGTAGTCCATAACATCTGGAGGGCCGCGAGTTTGACACCTATGAGCTAGGGAGTATAATCACTTTCAAGTAAACTGTTTAACAGTGTAATCATAGCAGAATTATTCCAGTCTAAGGTCAATTAAATCAATTTAAGCAATTGATTTAAGCAATAAGAGTAGCTTTGTATGGGGTTGCACTGTAGGTTTGATCATAAGATGTCTTCCTGGTGATACCCAATTATATTTTTTTCTTATCCAGAAAGTAATTTGCTGGACTACGATATAAAGCAGCCAGATCCTCATATTCTGGCTGATGTGAGCACATTATTTATGTGAGTGGACACTTTACAATAACAAAGAACAAAATTAGCTTCTTCAGAAAAGTATACAACATGTGAGAATGCGAAGAATGTGAAGACTTTATTCCCCCAGAGAGTAAACACATCTTACCCTGTTGTGTGTTTTTAGCTAGTTAAGACTTTTCTGCACCATCTTTTTTCACTAGCATTTTTCAAATACTCAACACATTAGATACATTTAAAAAGCCAAGCAACAAAACAGTGAATCATAAAAATGTAACTGTAAAATACAAGGTAAAGCTAACAAAAAACCAAGAGAATAGTAGCAATTAACAAGTGAAGAGAAGCTAGTAAGGAGTCATATGATGGACAACCAGTCTTTCTTATTAACCAGTCTTTCTTATTAATTCCAGCAGAATTTAGGGTGGATTCTTACAACTTTGTTCTGAAGAATGAGAGGAAAGTGTAGAAATTATATCATTGTACCAACATCTGATTTAAAATGCTATAAGTGCATATTCCAAGGGTTAAGTGGATATAATAAACTAGATCTTATGTTAGCAGTACATTTTTAAAAATGTGTTTGACTCAAATCTTTCTACAAGTTACACCCCTTACAGGACAATCTTAAGTAGAGTTAAACCCTTCTAAGCCTGCTGATATCAATGGAATTTGGAAGGATATAGCTGTGCGTAGGTTTGCACAGTTCATGTTACACATCCATATGCAAAGAGTTTAATAAAAAATAATGAATGGAAGTATTGCTGTTATTTGCAGCTAAGCTCTGTTCACATGCAGGATGTGAAGATTTCACATTTCTGATATTGAGGCAGGACAACTGGGAGTGTTGAAATAAGTAAACAAACAATTTAAAAATCCTCAGAAAAATTATTTACAATCCTTCAGATTACTATCATCCACAAAAAGTCACATATTTCAGTTGAGCCAACAGTTTCTGCTTATTGAATGAGCTGTTTCCATTGCAACCATTTTAATACATGTAACATAGTTCTTTTAAGATACATCCATCATTTAAGAAGGACTTTACATGTGGTAAGAACAGTGGCGTAGTGCCCATGGGATGGGGAAGCAATGCCTTGGGCAGAGCAGCGGTGGAGGCATGGTCAGGCCGTCGAGGGGGGTGGTAGGGGCATTCCGGGGGGGATGCTGCAACAGGGACACAGGACGCACACGCGCCCCAGGCGCAGTTTCCCCTCGCTTCACCTCTAGGTAAGAACACAAGAAAGCGCCTACTGGATCAGACCAGAGTCTATCTAGTCCAGCACTCTGCTACTGGCAGTAGCCCACCAGATGCCTTTGGGACAGTGGTGGGATCCAAAAATTTTAGTAACAGGTTCCCATGGTGGTGGAATTCAAACTGTGGCGTAGCGTCAATGGGGCTGGGCAGGACACGATGGGGGCATAGCCGGGCATTCTGGGGGCGGGGCATTCCTGGGCGGGGCTGTGGCAAGGATGCAGCCACTGCGCCAGTCCTTGGGCGGGAAACGAATGCACACAGGTGCAGGTTGCCACGCACGCCGGTGCACCTCCTGCTAGACTGCTTCAAATTCTGCGCACTACTGCTGAGAGGAGGGTGTAACTAAGGCAAAAATCATGTGGCAAAATCACCAATTAGTAACCCCCTCTCGGTACACACAAATAATTAGTAACCTACTCTCGGGAACCTGTGAGAACCTGCTGGATCCCACCTCTGCTTTGGGAGCTCACATGCGGGATGTGAAAGCAATGGGCTTCTGCTGCTGCTGCTTCCGAACACCTGTTCTGATAAGATATTTGCAATCTCAGATCAAGGAGGATCAAGATTGGTAGCCAAAGATTGACTTCTCCATAAATCTGTCCAAGCCCCTTTTACAGCTATCCAGGTTATTCGCCATCACCACCTACAAACACCAATCATGCGTTGCATGAAGAAATGTTTCCTTTTATTAGTCCTAATTCTTCCCCCCAGCATTTTCAATGTATGCCCCCTGGTTCTAGTATTGTGAGAAAGAGAGAAAAAATTTCTCTGTCTACATTTTCTACCCCATGCATAATTTTATATTCAATCATATCCCCTCCCCAGACGTCTTCTCTCCAAACTAAAAAGTCCCAAATGCTGCAGCCTCTCCTCACAGAGAGAAGGTGCTCCAGTCCCTCAATCATCCTCATTGCCCTTCTTTGCACTTTTTCTACCTCTTGATATCCTTTTTGAGATGTGGCGACCAGAACTGAACACAGTACTCCAAGTGCGGTCGCACCACTGCTTTATATAAGGGCATGACAATCTTTGCAGTTTTATTATCAATTCCTTTCCTAATTATCCCCAGCATAGAGTTTGCCTTTTTCACAGCTGCCATGCATTGAGTTGTCATTTCCATGGAACTATCAACTAAGATGCCCAAATTCCTTTCCTGGTCTGTGACTGATAGCTCTGACCCCATGACAAATATAAATCCCTGAAATGCCTGTATTTTACATTTGGAAGTTCAGAATGGACTCACATTCCTGAGAGTTTAGTGGACTGGTACCTATCATTCATGCTTGGTGTTTACTGCAGGAAATGCTGGAGTAGCTGTGGTAAAGATAACTGCCAAATAAGCTGAACGTAGTAGAATGCCAACTATTTTTCTGGAATCTTGTGGCACCTGAAAAACACACTACATATTATTCCAGCAGAATTTTTTGTAGAGCCTACTTCTTCAAATGCAGTTTCTAACTATGAAGTTGTTTTGTGTAAAACAGAATAAAACAAAACATAGCAGGGCCTAGGTCCCATGAAATAAAGACAGTAACGATGTAACATACTGATGTAAAATTAAATGATGCTGCATCTTCCCATGTGGTCAAGATAATCCATTTAGGAATGATGTTGCAGTATGCCAGTGGTTCTCATCTGCATTTTCCCATGCGATCAAGACAACCCATTTAGGAACATTTGCTGTAGTCCAGGTTTGAATCCTCACTTGTGCCACGGAAGCTTGCTAGGTGACCATGGGCCTGTCAAACACTCAGCCTAATTTACCTCATAGGGTGGTTGTGAAAATAAAACGTGGAACAGGAGAATGATGGAAACTGCTTTAGGTCCCCATGGGGGCAGTGGGGGGCAGGTTATAAATCCATATATTATTATTTAAAGTTTCAGAAGATTATGTTATTTGCAGGCAGTTTAAACATCAACAGACAGCCTGAAGCTGAGCAATCCAACTTCTCATTATCCTTCACAAGTGAACTGGGCCTTACTGCCTTACTGCCATAGTCAGCGTGTTGCAGGACCACAGCCCTGAGGTAACTAACCATCCTCCAAAACCATTAATATGAAGAAGAAGAGTTTGGATTTATATCCCCCCTTTCTCTCCTGCAGGAGACTCAAAGGGGCTTAAGGTCACCCAGCTGGCCTGTGTTGGAGTGCCCAGGCTAATCTGAATTCCCCAGATAAGCCTCCACAGCTCAAGTGGCAGAGCTGGGAATCAAACCCGGTTCCTCCAGATTAGATACACGAGCTCTTAACCTTCTACGTCACTGCTGCTCCTTCTACGCCACTGCTGCTCCTATATATGGATTCTGCCCTGCATATTTATAAAGAGTTGCAGTCGTTATAAATGAATTCGTTGCCCCCTTTTATAGGTGGGAAACGAACTCATTTAAAACGAGTGAAACTCGAGATAAATACGCTGCGCGGAACGAGAAGGCACCAGCAGCGCGGCTTTGAATCGCCTCAGGCTCATTCCAGGCAGCCGCCCGTGCCGTTCCGCGTCGGCCGCAGTAGGGGGAGCCCCAGCCTCGCTCGCGAGAAGGCGGCCCGGGGAGGAGCGCTTCGCCTCACCCGGCAGCAGGGACTCAGAAGCGGACGACAGAGTCGCCGCCGCTTTTTTGTGGGGGGTCTCGTGGAAATCCGCTATGGTTGCCGCCGCTGGGAGGGAAGACCCCCTCTGTGGCCCTCAGGCTCGCCTCACGGCCTGCGGGCGGCAAAGGAGGAGGCCCGCCACGGAGAGACCCAGAGGAGGGCTGAGGGGGTGGCGGAGGTGGCAGCAGTGAGCGGGGCCCGGCAGTTCGCCCCGTGCCTGGCCCCTGAGGCGGGGGCGGAGGTAGGCGAGTGGGCGGGCGATGGTCGTGGCCTGAGGGCCGTCGGCACGGATTGGGAAGCGTCCCTTAGTCTGTGGCGATTCCCGCCATTGGGGGGTGGGTGAGGGGGATGGAGGGAAAAGGGCAGCAATTTGGGGGGCAGGAGAGGTACAGCGCACGTGGGGATGGGGCTGTTGTAGTCGCGGGGGCTCCAGGGACGCCTCATGAAGCGAGGTCAGGCTGGGGACAAAGAAAATACTTCCTCACGTGTAAAACTCATGTGGCACAGTTTGTTGTGAATGGAGGCTAGCTTTCCTTCATAATGTGTATTGGGTTTAATATATATAATTTGTTCGGAACAGATGGAGCTTAAGTGTTTGGATACTGATATATGGATATTTTAGCTTATGCAGTAGGCTCTGGCTCGCAGATGCTCCTGACATCCTAAATAAGGGGTCTTATTGCAATTCTCAGTTAGCTATCCCCCCCCAAAAGGTGGACCAGAAGTTCAGTGGTGTGGTGTCCTCTTTTGATGATGGAAAATCCTGGATACATCAGTGGCTGCTGAAGAGGTAACAAAATTTATTCCATCACTGGCTCTTCAGAAGTGAGGCGGCTGTATTGTTGAAGGCTTTTGTGGCTGGAGTCAACTGGCTATTTGAAAGTTTTTCCTAGGGTTTCATTTCAGCACAGCAGTATTACCACTAACAAGGTTGCCGAGTCAAGCTCTAGTAAATGAACTTGTTTTCCCTTTTTATAGATGGAAAAATGAATTCATTTATAATGATTGCAACTCGTTATAAATATTATTGTGCGGAATGAGCCAAGATTATGTGGTGACATGGTCTAGTAGTTTTTGCTCCTAATGTTTTTTCCTTCATTTGTGACAGGCATTTTAACAGGCATGTCACAGTGCTCACGGTGGCGTGCCTCTGAAGATGCCAGCCACAGATGCAGGCAAAACCTTAGGAGCAAAAACTACCGCACCATGACCACATGGTCTGGAAACTCACAACATGCTGGAAACCCACTCCTGAAATCTGAGGCTGGAATAAGCTTTGTCTCTGAGATGCTCATTGGGCTCCCTCTATTAAGTTATTTAAAAGGTCTTGGTAGACAGGATCTGCTGCTTTGGTCTCCAGCAATCCCCTCACAATGAAACTGTCACTAGAATACTTTTTATGAACATCATGCAGAATAAAAACACAACGCTTTTGAGTTCTTCAGAACTCCTTGCCCTGGGTGGATGTTGAAAGGTGGGAATATGTAGTGGAAGAACATTTACCAGTATTTGAGAACATCATCTTTAAGGCCTCTTGGTCTGCATCATGTGTAGAATGCTTTGCACAAAAAACTGGGTGTGGATAATCAGTGTGTTTTGCTGGTCAGAGTTCTGGATTGGAATCTGGGAGACCTGGATACAAAGCTTTCCCCCTTTATGCATACTGCTGTGTGACCTTGAACCAGACTCTCTTGCACCCTACCTCTCATTGTTGTGAGGATAAAAATGGAGGAAGGTAAATGATGTACTCTGTCTCCCTGAAGGGGAGGATAAGAATATACTAAATAGGATAAGAATGTACTATATAAAAATAGTATCAAATTGAACCCCTTCCCTGCTGTGAGCATGAGACAAAAAATGGAAGCGACTGGTATCTAGAAACCCCTAAACAAAACTGTCAGTATAATGAAGCTTCCTTCCACATACATCAGAATTTACTTTTCTGGAATGGAACTTCCCTTACGGTTCTGGAATAAATCTGGTATACTAAAAATGAGAAATAGGCACATGAAACAGCAGTGCCCCTCTGCCCCCCACAGGTCAACAACTAAATGTAGGCGCTTACCCCCTGCGATAAAATTGTATCTCATTACGGTATCAGATGTGAGTTTAAAAGAGGAACCTGAGTTGCACAGTTTGTTGTAAATGGAGGCTAGCTTTTCTTCATAATGTGTATTGTGTTTAATATGTATAATTTATTCTGAACAGATGAAACTGTAACTATATGGATATTGCTGAGCTTTTGTTACCAAGGAAATAATTTTGTAGTAAAAAGCATACTCAAATATTAACACTTGCATATAATAACTTGGACAGTTTTCCAATTTTAACTGCGTACTGCATAGGTTTTCAGCAATTTCCAACCACTTAGATTTTTCAGGAATCCTTCTGTAGTCCATGGAAATGTCCTTTGATTCATTCAGAATTCTTCCATTAAAACAGTAGAGATGTCCCTCCCACATCACAGGGATTAGGGACACGGCATCCCCATAATGAGGAAAACAGCATAATTTATTTTTGCTCTTCCCAACCCTTTCCTGCTTCTGGCCCAACCCCCGCCCCAGGGCTGGGCTCTTCCTTCCTCCTGCTGGCCCTTCTTTCCTTCCTCTGGTTTTTAAGGTAACTGTGTCACCAGCTGATCCCACCTACCTCTATTGTGTTCTGCCGGCCACTTGGGGCTGGTTTTCTGCTCCTTGCAAGCCCTGCCACCTCCCTGTCTGGATGCAAGCCCTGCCAAGCCCTGTCTGGATGAGGCTCTGTTCTCTGGACACTGGTATATCTAGGGTGGAGCAAACCAGGGCATGTGTTCCTGTCGCAACTTGCCTGGGGGCATCCTGGCCACCCATTTGTAAGTCAGGAAGCCAGCACAGCTCTTTCTCCAGGCTGCGCCCCACTATGCCTCCTACTACTGTTTGGAGAGGTGGTCTACCCACTATTAAGAACTGATAGACCTATCCATTGCTTTCAATGGTGGGTAGACCAGTTCTCTGGAAAACTGGACTACCTGTGGCTGAGAGCAGTTGAAATCTTTGTCGTGTCTGTTTCAGCCCATAGTTCCAGAATCCCTTCCTTCAGTTTATGCATGCACGTACTGCCAATTTCTCCTATATATTTTGTTCATTTTACTTTTATATATACAGGATGAGCTCATTAACATATCCTTGCAAGTGCATGTGTTGGATAGGAGAATCAGTGGATCAGTGTGATGCCATGTGCTCACATACATAGATGTTGCACAGTGGCTTTTTGCAGAACTGTTGTCTTCTTCTGCGGAGTTCTGTTTCTCACATGTTTGATTTAGTGTTACAGCATTTAACTAGTACTACGTGTAGCTCCCAGGTGAATATTCCCTTTGTCTCCAAATTGCCAGCTGTATGACTTATCATTTATATAGGCATTTAAAGCCACATTTTATACCGTAAGTGGTGCATCAAAGCAAGAGATTAAGTTATCTCAGTGGAAACCAACTACATCATGGAGGAAGTGTGCTTTGATAGCATGAATGGGCATAACGTTATTACAGAATACATGTTTAACTCACCGCTCAGCTAGTTATTATTGTCTTATTTATTAAGTTGTTGATCATCTTTCTGTTAGTATGGAGCTTTCTTACGCAGTGGTACCATTGTCTAGGCTGCTTAGTATTGTCTACTCTGCCATGCAGAGACTCTGGGGGATGTCAGGGAGAGAAAGTTCTTGAGACTCTTACTTGGAGATGCCAGATACTAAACCTGGGATATTTTGTAAACATGGTCTCTACCACTGAATCCTGACCCCCTGTCATGTGCCTAAGATGATGCACAAAAACATCCAGAGTGTGTTGAAGGCAATATAGGTAGTTTGCTGTGAATGTTTTAAGGTCTATTTTAAAAATTCATTTTACGGATATACAAGGCCCCTGTGGTAATACAATTTCAACACATTGTGGATCTTTAAGGAAAACAGGTTTCCATGGGAACCAGCTTTCTTTTACATTTAGGCCTCCAAATCTGCAACCACGGAGTCTGTTGACTTTTTACAATGGAAGTGGATCGATTTTAGGACTTGTCCCTTGAATTGTAGGTCACCAGGATCATTTATACATGAATGTTTTGCCCCAGCGTGGATGCTGTTGGGACATCTTTTTTTTCTTGTTATCCCACAGTGCATTGTGGTGCTTCTGTGTACGTCCTGAGTTTTCAGTGTTTCCTATGGTCTTTCTCAAATTTGCTTTGTGTGATCTTTTGGGAAAGACCACAGCAAGGCTGCTGTGGAATTCATGTGGTTGGAAAGATCTGGATTTTCCTTTTCCTGCTCACAGTGGTGCCATTTTCAGTTCTCTGCTCCTGCATTGGCCATTCCTCACCTCTATCCACTGAAGGGCTTTTAAAAAATTGGCAATTGAATAACATGATATCATTATTCCTGATAACACTCTACCTGGTTGTCTGAAGTCATTTTTAAAAAAACCTCTCTAGCCCTTTTCATTGTAGATTTATGCCTTTCCTCTTATACCTCCACGATGAAAAGGACGGAAGACCTTTTTAAAAAAATGAAAACTGGGAATTTAGTAATCGAGATAGACTGATAAAATGATATCCAATTGCCAATTATAAAATAAATAAATAAAAGAAAAATCCTCTGTTGGAGCAGAGGAATGGCTGTTGCCAGGAAACTGTGGTAGGAAAATCATAGGGGACATTTCACATTGAAGGTGTTCTTGTTTTTATATTTGGCCAGTGATTAGTCATGTTTTATTTTTTCCTGTGTGCACAATAATGATTATATTAATATAATATAATAAGTAACAGGTTTTAAGTGGTCACCTAGGCCTACTATTCACCCGTGATTAATTTATTTAAATCTCATAGGGTTGGATCCAGCCAACTTTTTCATTCAATCTCACTTAAACCCACTCCTTAATATAGCTGCCCTCCCTCAAGGCTTTTGTCCAACCAGGCAGCATGATCTCCAGCATCACCTTTGTGGTGGTCAAAGAAGGACCCCTGTCTCCCTATTTTACCAGTAAAAAACCTGGCTGGATCTAATCCATGGATAAAAAATTTGGGGTCAAAGTACACAAGATTCTGGAATGTATTTTTAAACTGCACAAGTTTGATATTGACACAACTTAAGTGTGAAACTAAAGTTCTGAATACTGGTTGTGAACCTTAGCAACAGTGTGGTAGTACAGTGTGGTAGATAAATTATCATCCCCACACTTTGTCTGCCCACTTTCCTATCTCTTGTTGGCTAAATCACTAATATTGCCTTTCTTTGCTTTCTTCTGATTTTCTGTAATTGGGGATGAGTTTTGCTGATGTGGTTAAACGTACAAGATTAAAGAAAGGTGGGGAGGTTTCAACACCATACACACAATTGTTTTTTCAATGCATTTCATTGGTGACCGCAGTAGTTCCTATGGTACCTTTCTCAGGTGAGCTGTGATGGGTTATCAGAATTTTTAGATTAACCAGACCTTTTCTGTTACAATTCCTTTACAAATTTGTTGTTGAAAAACAGTTCTGTAATATTCAAAAGCCTGCATATAAAGTTCATTAAAAGGTATCATAAACCATTTTGGATTCTGCTTGTCCATAAGAATGGCTCTGGCAGATTATTTTTCACTTGCAGTAATAGATGTGTTGCATTAGTCTTCAAATTTATTAGTCTTCAAATTTATTATTATTTTAATTAATTGGATTTAATAGACGGCCCACCCCCGAAGGGCTCTGGGCAGTATACAGGATAAAACCAATAAACGTAAAATCACATAGTTAAAACAAAATAAATAAATAAAGTTCAGCAACAATCCCCTCCCCCAAAAAAATCTAACATCAGATGGCAACCCAAGAAGACTTCCTATCCCTCAGGGAGGGGACCGACACACCATAAGACAGCTGGTACAATGGTATGTGGAGAGTGGCGGGGGAGGCAATCAGCGATTAGCCCCCTCAAAAGCCCAGTGGAACACCTCTGTTTTACAGGCCCTGCGGAACAATCCAAGGTCCCGCAGGGCCCTGATGGCTGGAGGGAGAGCGTTACAGGGGAGTAAAAGCCCTGGCCCAGGTAGAAGCCAGTCGCATCATTGAGGGGCCGGGGACCACCAGCAAATTTGCCTCTGCTGAATGGAGAGGCCGATTAGGGACATCTGAGGAAAGACGGTCCCTAAGGCAAAGGGCTTTAAAGATTAAAACCAGGACCTTGAAGGTGATCCGGTGTTCCACTGGGAGCCAGTGCAGCTGGCGCAGCAAAGGGGAGATATGATCCCTGTGAGAAGCCGTGCTGCTGCATGCTGGACCAGCTTTAGCCTCCGGATCAGCTGCAAGGAAAGGCCCACATAGAGTAAGTCGCAGTAGTCTAACCTGGAGGTGACCGTGGCATGGATCACCGTGGCCAGGTCAGCTTGGGAGAAGTAAGGGGTCAGCTGCCAAGCCTGGTGAAGATGGAAAAAGGCAACCTGGGTTGTACAGGCTACCTGGGTCTCCATAGAAAGGGACGGATCCAGGTAGACCCCCAAGTTGGGGACTGAGGAGGTCGGAATTAAGACCCCCTCCTGCACTGGTGGCTGGAAACCCTCAATCCTCTCCCCGCGACCCAGCCATAGGATCTCTGTCTTCAATTTATTCAGTTTTAACCTGCTCTGCTTCAAATGACTTTGCAGATTTTTTTCTGGCTGGAGAGAAAGGCTGCTGCACTCAAAGCAACTAAGCGTCTTGAGGCACCTTAAAAGACAGACACGTTGATTGTGGCATGAGCTTTCGTAAACCAGGACCCCTTTGATTTATATCTGACAAAGTTTCAAGATTTGATTGTTTTGAGAATTTGGGCTATTGTGTGTGTCTGCACATTGATCTCTGAAATTAATGGGAAATGTGTGGTAAGCACCATTGTGTTAAGTTCTGACTATCCTCTTTTCCCATAGACATACTGATTATAGGCTTGGAAAGTATGCTTCTGCTCTACCTGCCAGTGTCAATAGGCTATTTCAAATCATCTTCATCCTGTAAACTTGGACTCCACTATATTTACTTCTGATACTACATTTACACACGGGGAAATAATTGTATGTGTGTTTCTCTCCGGGTATTGTGTTGAATCTACAATTTTAAAAGTCTACTATTGTGTCATATGCAGATCTTCGAAACATGTTGCAGTAGTTCTTGGAGATCTGTAGTTTTGTACCTTTACATGTATATTATATAGAATTGGGAATGTCTGCACTAGCCATAAGAAGATACTAAGATCAGTAGAGAAAGTTAGTTATACTTGGACTATTTTTCTCTTCTTGAATTTACTCCAGGCTCTTAATGTACTTGAGTATTCTCAGGCACTTGATCACATTAACAAATCTGAAAAGAGCAAAATTTGAACAAAATTTAAATGTTCCATAAAAATATGCTGCTGTTCGAAAGTTTAATTAGTACACAGGAGAAGGAAGTTTGAATGTGCAAATAAAAGCCTTTCTGTCTCTTCCTCCCTCTTTGTGCCTTACCACTTTTAGTGAGAATTATTTTTTAAAAAAGTTTAACTGAAATTTGTATTTTTAAAAAACTGTTCTCTAATATTTGCTTTTCGGAAGTCCAATAATCCTTCTGAAACAGATTCTGGTCCTTAAATAGTTACAAACCAATAAACTCAACGATTAACTTAAATGTGTTTTCCTATTTTTACAAGTCATGTGAATTATGCATGGACTGTCCATAGACATACTGCTACATCACTAGGAATATACAAGATTTGAGACATCTGATGTATGTGGGATTTCATGGAGAGATTTAAACATTGAAGGCTATTAGATTTGCCAGCCTTAACATGTATCTTGGGGGGGGGGGGGGGTTAATCCTTTTCCTGTGTTGCTTATTGCATAATTCTCTGCTCTCTAGTATCGATTCATCTGATACAGAGCCTATTAAAAATGTTAACATGTATGTCAGGATTAAATTTTGATTTTAAAAGTATTGTCATTTAGCCTTATTGCATCAGTATTTGTTTTTAAGAGAAAGTTTCTGCTCTCCATTTCACAGATTTATCTACATTACATTATCTCTGTTTTTGTTTTCATGTGCAGGAAGTGGAAGAAAGCATAGAAGAGATGTTAATAAGACTGGATGAGTTCTACGGTATGACTGATATGGTATGTGTTTGCTCAACTCCTGCATACCTCAGAAACTGACTGTGTGTGTGCTCTCTCTCTCTCTCTCTCTCTCTCCCTCCTGTGGAGGCCATCTTGTGAGTGATTTAGAAACCATTCAGCTCAGGCAAGGCAGCAGCCAGCCGTGGTGGGGAGAGGGAGTGAACACGAACACACACACACACACACACATGTACACATTCTCTTACTTCCTGAGGCAGCCATCTTGATAACTACTTTCCTTGAAATAGTTTTTATTGCAGAGAGTAGTGGTGGTTGGGCCACAAGGTGGCACTATGGTGTACTAATACTTAAGGGCCTTGGCTTGTGCTCTCTGCTTGTAAATTTCATGTGCTCCACACATAGGCCCCCATGCATGCTCACATAGACCACATGCCCTTAGGAGTCTGGATCCTCTAATGGTTTTCTTGGCTGCTTAAACAGTGCAAATAGATTGATATTGGCTTTCCTAGGGCCTGTATGTTTTCTCCCTCTGGATATGTAGAGAAGATGAAGTCTAATGGCATCTAACTCATAGCAACCCAAAGAACATTTCAGGATAATTTTCTTACTACAGATCTTGTGCTTTTTATCTGAAGGATTGTAAAGCACATTCTCACAACGCTCGGTTCTCTCATGTCTTGTATATTGGGTTTTTTCCAGTTGGTGATCTGAGAGATAGGATAGAGGGTGAACAGTATTATTGATGATAGCGTTCTCATTTGTTTTAAAAAAGCACAAAAAGTTTAATATAAGGCCCATCCTTCTTCACTGCTAGATATGGCTGTGTACGTGGAATGTTGAACTGCTACTCTTTGAGTAGGTTCTGGGCAGATACATAATGAGGAAATGATGGAATGTATCAGCTCAGACTGAAACGGATTCTGCATGGGCCAAAAACAGTGGTGTGAAAATGGTGTAAAATGGTTTAAAATGGTGTGAAAGGGTTTTCGCACCACTGTTTTTGGCCCATACGGAATCCGCCTAAGAGACGGTGCTGTAATGTCTCTTTCTAAGGAGGATGCTGAATATTTTTGTAGCATGAACTCCTGGTTGAAACAATAAGTTATGTTTCTCTTTAACTGCTATGCAAGCTAGCAGCATACTTAGCAAGTGTTTTGATTCCATATCACTATAATTTCGCTATGGCAATAGGTTTATTTTAATTCTTATACACATTAGATTGGAGACAGTATTATATTGTAAAACTATATCTTAATGTATTTCTATAGATTACAAACTGAGAACAAATCTATTCTTTTTCCTCCTAAACCACTCATTGTTTGAAACTCTTTAGCGCTTTTTGGTGTGGTTTTCAGTGTTATTTGTATAACCATGAGAGAGACAGTGTAATGCTAGGCAGAGTTATACCTTTCAAGGTCTCCATTGACTTCTGTGCACTTAAAAGTGTGTAACTACATATGGTTGCACTGTTGAAATCTGTTTTGAGGGATTTAATTACAAGCCAACATTTTTAGGTAACCACAGATTCTGTGGACCATTTGAAAGAGCTGTAGAAAGCTATACAGTCAAACCTCCGTTTTCCCCGCTAATCTGTCCGGCGACAGGCAGCGAAAACCAAAAACGGCATATTCCAAGGTACACTGTTTGTGCATGCGCAACGCCGTTTGTGCATGCGCAGTGCAAATGGTGGACTGGAAATATTCAAAAGTTGCCTTGGAAGCCAATGGAAACCGAGGTGACCGCTGATCTCCAAGGCAACCAAATGGCCGGGGGCGACAGGCAAAGACTGAAACTGTCGATCTCCAAGGGCAACGAAGACCGAGGTTTGACTGTATGTGTGTGTGCACTTGCCCATTTCACTGTCCTTTATTTGATGCACAGTAAAAGCTTTGTTATTGGTGCTTACTGAGAATGGGGTTTAACAGTTAATCAGATTTGACACATACATAAACTTATTTGTCGTCCTCCCCACTACCCATCCCAATCTAATGAGAGCACCATAGTGATGGCCCCCATGCCTAGCAGAAACTTTTCCCTAATGAGCTATCCTACAGAGCTATCCTATAGCGTCAGTAGATAAGCAGTTGCCTTTGGACTGAGCTGGTTCTTGACTGCTTGAGGCAGACTGAGAGGGAACATAAGAGAATGTCAACTGGCAGTGCCCACTGTCAGGAGCCGAGAAGTTTGCTTATTTATTTACATTTTTACAGTCTGCCTTTTTCAGATTTAAGGAAGATTACATAGTTTAAGTCAGTGCAATCAACACTGTCCAATAAACAGTGCAATATGATTTGGATTGCAGAAATTTGAAAACAAGCAGGTATTTGAAACAGCTGAAACAAAACATAACAATTTAAACATGACATGTTAAAAATAGCAAAATTATGTAGTAATTTTGTAGTAAGGAGTGTACTTATAGCAACACAGTACACATTAGATAGTATAGTCCACATCCCTGTGCAGAACATCTTTCTGAACCATTTCACCAAGCTGGCTAGCTGAATAAAAGAAGAAGAAGAGTTTGGATTTATGCCCCCCTTTCTCCCCTGTAAGGAGACTCAAGGTAGCTTACAAGCTCCTTTCCCTTCCTCTCCCCACAACAGACACCTTGTGAGGTAGGTGGGTCTGAGAGAGTTCCGAAGAACTGGGTGACTAGCCCAGGGTCACCCAGCAGGAATGTAGGAGTGCGGAAATATATCTGGTTCACCAGATAAGTCTCAGCCACTCAGGTGGAGGAGTGGGGATCAAACCTGGTTCTCCAGATTAGAATCCACCTGCACTTAACCACTACACCACGCTGGCTCTCAAGAGGTGGGAGTGGAGTGGTCATATGCCAAAAGCTTCAGCCATGTTGTGACCGCGAAGCTTAATCTTTCGGTGATGATTGTGAATAGAACATTCTGGATAATCAAGTGCTTTAATAACAAAGCTTTTCCTGTACTTTCTTTGTTGAACAATTTCAGATATCTACAGTTTAGTCCAAGGGCTTCAAAGATTTATTGTGATCAATGTGTAGTAGTGCATGCTGGGAGACCTTGGAAATATGCTGGGAGACCTTGGTCCAGTCACACTCTCTCAACCAAACGTACTTCACACAGGAGATATTGGGAGGATTAAATGGAGTAAAGGTCAGTGATATTGTAAGCTTCTTTGGATCCTCTCAGGGAGAACAGCAAAGTATAAATATAAACTGTTATAATGGCATCTGTTTCAGTTTTGAGTATCGAACTTTTCTCAATTTTTTTTAATTATATGGAGACTTTCATTCAGAGTTTTGACTGTATTTAATCTTCAGACAGGATACATTATGTTGGCATTTTAACTGTTTTAACAGTCCAAACCATACTAGGGGCAGTTCCATGGCAGCCGGGGATGGCACGGGGAGCATGAAAAAACTAAAAAACTCCCAGGCCAACCTGAAAACTCCTATTGCCACCCAATGGGCTACGTCACACAAAAACATGGCGTGAATTGCTGGCCAGCGTAGGATGTGTTCCCATACCTGTGGAAGCCAATTAAAGTCAGCTCCACCTCCAGGAGTGCCCCCAGACCTCCCTCCCTCTAGTGCCTACTCAGGCTCCTGTGATGGAGGAGCCCCAGCCCTAGGGCAACTTCTGTGTCCAGCTGCTGCACAGCTGCCCAGTGGCCTGCCGGTGTATTTCCCTTTAGCACCTTTGTAAGGGGCACCCGCATCAGCACAGGGTCGTGGGGCTTCCATAATAGTTTAACCCACCCACCCCCCAATGGATTGCACTGTTAATGTTCAAAATCACTTGGCCCTGTCTGGTGGTAAACTTTCAAATCTCTCCGAAAATATGTCTCCACAAATCTTATTTTATAGCAAACACTAGCCTAGGATTTTGTTTGCTTATTTGCTTGTTTCATCTTTCTTTAGCTGTGAAAACATTATTCTGTACCCTTATGTGGCTGTGAATAATTAGGTTGTATACTGATTATTGACCTTATCTGACATCATCAAAATGCTGGACTTAATCTGCTGAATTTGCACTTTGCAGTGCTAAGTACCCGAAATGGATGTAATACGTTCCTTCCAGCAGCATATGACGCTGTATTTGAATCTGATAAAATTTTGTGTCATCTTCAGATTCTCTTCAACCACATTTATTTTGGTTTGTTACTACTACCTGAAGACATTATTGTTTCATTTGCAACATTTCACTTGACTGTTTTCAACACCTTTCTCGTCAGGGTTTATTAATATAATGATTTGACTCAGTTATTTTTTTTAATATGGATAATTTTGTATATATTAATTTTTGTGATACACAAAGGACTTTAATTTTAAATATTAGCAGTATTTTGACAAAGATGAGACTGAACTGGAAAAGGAATGTCACTTTGGGAAAGACCCTTGTCATATTTATAAAAGAAAATTAATCAAATCAGATTTGCTTTTGAAGGCCTTACAACTTGATCTAAAGGAGCAAGCGCTTATGTTCTTAGCATGGTACTATATGATATTATAGCTATATAATTCCAGCATGGTACTATAATTCCAGCATGGTACTATATGATGTTATAGCTAGGTCATATTGTATGACATTGTCACCTCTATCAGTTTCTTAATACGTTTATCATATTTTTAGACATATGCCCTTAGAAGTCTGTGGGTGAGATGCAGGTACCCATCTTTTAAATAAATAAGTTTTTACGGGTGTAAGATGAATAAAACTAACCATGGAAGTCTTATGTTGTTAGGATGTTGTTATTGTTTTGGCTGCTGTTATTAAAAACACTGTATAGCTCTATGTTTTTATTTTTTAGATGTGTGCATAGATGAGCTAGAAATGATGGGAAGCTAGTAAAACTGGGTGTTCTTTAGGAATAGTTTACTTTAACTTATGAAGCAGAAGTGTTTCTGTAGAATATGTGTTTATGCAGAATATCTGTGTGGGCCAGTTTTATCCCTCAGTCCATTTTAGTGTCCTTTCAACTTGCTTTGGAAGTAGTATTTTCTTCTATAACATTTTAGTGTCTTCCTAGCTCATTAAGAGAAGTATGGCACTTGTGTGGATGGGTTGAGGGATGTACCATTTCTTACTAAAACTCAATAAGAAAGTAGTTAAATTTCATTAATCACTTTGGTCAGTTAGTGATGTCAATTATGCCAGTAGTTATAGGGTAAAGACATATCCTTGTTCAGTAATTTTTGTTTCACTTCCTTCCCTGGTAGAACTCAACTACATGTATGTTGATGCAAGAACCAAAATTTTGTTTACAACTTGCAGCTTTTTCAACAATTGGTATATATGGGAATCTCTGAATATTTAAGTATGAGTGTACTGTGTTATTTGTCTTCTAATAGAAGTAAATATTTTTTTCTGCATGTGGTTTATAGTAGAAGCAAAGAAGAGATACTGGGTAAGATCCTACAGGGTATTTCTGCTGGTATAGCATTTCTGCTGGCAGAAGAGTGATTTTTGCTAATTTCCTGTTCCCATCATAGACCCCCCCCCCCTTCACACACATATTGAACCCAGTACTTTTCCTGGGGACTCCCTTGAATGTGGGCAGTATAGCAGACTGTAACAGAATTGGGGAGTCAGGAAGAATAAAGTTTTGCTGATACAAATGTAGGGTCCAAGCCGCTCTGTTGTGTAGTGGTTGGAATGTTGAGCTGAGATCTGGGAGAACTAGGTTAAAATTTCCACTACTGTGGGAGTGTCCTTGGGCCAGTCACTTACTTTAATCCAAAATGACTTCACAGGGTTGTTGTTGTGAGGATAAAACTGAGAGCCTGACGTAAGCTTCTTGGGGTCCCCACTGCGGAGAAAAGTGGGTAAAAATGTTTAAGCAAACATTAGTGTTATTAAGATTATTGGGAGAACTTTCCACTGCATCCTGTGTAGGGGATGCCATCTCATCCTGCTGTATTGTCACAGCATCCAAAGCGTTCCTGAAAGTCTATGTACTTTGGTGATTCTGTGTAACTCTGTTCATCAACATTTGACTAAGTAAAAGAACACTTGATGGCAATCAAGTTCATTTCAGTTTAAGCTTTCACGAGTCAAATCTCAGGGTGTTTGGTGGGTTTTTTTTTTGGATCCATGTTATGAAATGAACATTTCCATAGAATCATGCATTGAGCTGCTTAGAGAAGGCATTTATATGTGCCTTCATGTTTAATGCAAAGACAGATGTTACATGTTGGATTAATATTGGATGAGCAGGAAAACTCAGCAGTGAGTTTTTTTTTCTTGAGATCTGGTGATGGCACACTTTCCAACATATTCACCTATTTATAAATGTGACCACTGAATATTGTTTGGCAGTAGATGGTCAAGGAAATAACCACCTGTTCTGTAGATTTCTGTACATTCTGTTGTTCCACCACAATATACTCAGCAGGCTTGTATTGCAGTTGGGTTTACAGTTGCATATTCAGATTTCATTCTTCCTTCTTTGGGTGTTTTTTTGGGTCCCAGGCCATGGTTGTCATATGACAGGATCTGATTTGACTGAAGTGCCTTCCTTTGGCTGCAGTGGGGACTGAACATCACCTTAACTGTTCAGCCTCTTAATCTAGAGCCAGAAATGGTGTGTCCTCCCTCAGGGCTTTTAAAGACCCTATTCGGGGTTGGGTCCTGCCCAGTGGCCTCGCTCTACCCAGAAGGCCTATAAAGGTATGGCTACACTGCTGAGGGACTAATAGTGACTGTGGTGCAGTCTCTACCCTGCTGCTCCTCTTTCCCACCCTTTCAGTTGAGCTGTCAGATAGTCAGATCTTCGACTGTGAGAAGGCCAGCTGTTAGTGATCAGCTGATTTCTATGTGTGTCTTTGCAGGATTCACCTGCAACCCCATTGGGCCTTGTGGATGATGGATTTGATGCAGTGAGGTGACAAGATGGAGAGTGAAGAGGGTGGGGGTAGGGTCTGGCATTGTCCCTGCCTCCTCCTGGAGATATACCCAAGTCGAAACCGCTGATGATATCAGATTTTAGACCAACATTCTACCAGTTTAGACATGTTATTTAAATATTTGCAGCTGCAAATAAAAATTTAAATGAAACAGTTATCCTTTTCTAATTTAGCCTGTCAGGTTGAAATTTGTACCCCATTCTTCTGCTGATGAGTTTGTGAGATCTCAGGTTGCTAGTAGATTAGGAGAAAACTCCTAGATTTATCTTTTATAGATGCAGCTGTTGGTTGTATTAAACCCTGAATTGTCTGCAGTGCCTGTGTTTTAGCAATAGTGTGCAGTATTGCAGTATATTTGCATTAGACTCTGAAGTGCTATCTTTCCTGATGCAATTTTGTTAATCTCCTTAATGGTCACTTTGTTGAGTTTTGATAGTATCTCAGCTGCCATACAGATTAATAGTTACTTAGGATTCCTAACTTTTACTTTTTGCTGACTAATGTTTCCAGAGAGGTAAAATGGAAATGTTATTTGGATACTTTCCTTGCCTGTAATTTGTCACAGTGCTAATTTTCTGTGAGTATAGCATGGGTGCACTGTGCGTTTACTCATTATGAATCTGTTCATTCAACCATTTGCTGCATAATTCTTTTTAATTTCTTCTTAGTCTTTTACCTCCTTAGAAGAACTTTTTAAAAACCTTGTTCAGTGTTGTCACTACTTAATTGAACATTTTCTGGTGGCATCAGTATTTCTAACTTTTTATGCATTGAAGCTGCGTCAGTGCAGGGTTGCAGTAGTTCATGCTCAGCTGATTTGTAAGATGTATTTTGAGACAGTTTATCTGAAATGTGACATCATAGTGTATATGAGCAGTCAAGAGTCAGTTTCCCCCTTTGTAAAATGCTGTAATGTAACTTAACTGTGCTGTAATATCACAGCCCTGAGCATTTATCTATCCTCTGGCAGTGACAGCAAATGATGTGGGTTGGGAAGATGGGAAAATACACAAACTAATCATTCATTTGAATGTTTAGATCTGGAACTACATGCCTGCATTTTTTAGAAGAACAAAGTGCAACTGGCAGGTTTGAAATGGAAAAGGACTCTTCTGACTTTAGTGTTGAGTGGACAGAAGAATTTTGTAGGTGTGCAAAAGTTCTCCAGAACCACGAGTCATTCCTTAAACTTTTGACCAAGATAGCAGCTCTCAGTCAAGATTAAACTGCACAAAATGCCAAGTGATTTGTGTCCTCTGAAACATCATACAGTGAAGAAAATGTTTTCTATATCCCAAAGGAACAAAATCAGATCTTGAATTACCATGTCTGGATTAATTCTAGTCTTTGACCTTGGCATTCAATTTACTGAATTACATGCTGACAAGTTTCTAGTGTTTTGGTGGCAATTTTTGTGCTTTTCAGTTAAGGCCCTAAGAATACTATTGTGCCATTCAGAAATGAACTGTTTTAGAACTGCAGTCTCTGCCACTCTTTGCATCCTATTGTTTTACCATTTTCTACTCTATATGCTTTGTACTTCATGAGAGGTTCATTGTTAAATCCATGTGAGGTCAAACTTAGTTTGAATGTGTTATTTCCTTATTAGGCCGTGAAGTTACAGTGCAGTTGGAGGGTGCAAAAAGGGCCTTGGCATAAATGCCGCTTGCGCTGGTGTAAAAGCATTTACACTGGTGCCAGTGCTCTGGTGCCAGTGCCGGGGAACTTCACAGCAGCATGACCCTCTAGGCACAAATGCAACTTCAGCGGCAGCCCTCCTCCAGCAAAGGAACTTTCCCAGCGCTGCTGGGGGCATTCCTGGGGGCTTCCTGAGCCCTTTTGGCCTGGGAACATCCCCATTTGTTAGTACGAACTTACACTGGCAAAAATGGTGGCACAGCCTAGGTCACTCTCACAAAGGAAGAGGGACCATTGCTGGGCGCAGGGCAGCCAGCCTCTTTGGAGATAGTGCGGCTGCACCATGGCTGTGGCATCCCCAGCCACATTGCACTTAGCACCTCTCCCCTGATTGCTCTGTGAGAGTCTTAATGGAACAACTGGCATTTCCTGTTGACAGTTGTTGTCTTTGGCCACTTCATCCAGAAAGTAAAGTTGGAAAGCTAGGATAATTATCGGGCCCATCCCCATTTTACCTTCTCTCCTCGTGCCAGGAACACGTACTCTTTTTCTCTGCCCTTTTTCTCTCCTTATAAAAAGAAAGGATTTGTTACACATTTCTTCCTTAATAGGCATGCTAGGGAGGGGTGTGGGAGTATTTTGCAGCCTGGGTAATTCTTGCTTAGACAGAGGCCTGTGATCAGTGTCTCCTGCAGGACTCCAAAATCTTTCTTAAGCTCCTGAAGAAACTGCATTCGTCAAGGTAAAAGTAATCTAATGTTTACGTTGCTTAAAGTTTCAAGGAGAGAAAGAGTCAAGCTTTGGTTGCCCATTTTGCTGTGCTGTCTTTGGGGTGGTAGCAATGGCAAGTCCTGGGTTCTGAACCAGTACTCAAACATAAAGTGACATTTTAATTTTTTTTATTTAAAAGAAAAGTTGTAAAACAATAGTTTTTTAAAATTCAGTGAATAGAAAATCTTAAGGTGCATTTCCAAATATGCAGTAAAACAATAAAATACACTAGCTTACTAAAAGAAATACTAGCTAGAAAATATAACAGACGTCCTCAGTGTATAAGCAAAGTTATTTAAGCAAAGTAGAGGCGAATAAACAGAATAAACAGAAAAAGATGGCTGCCAACTCTGATGAGGCTAATTTATGGTATAAGCTGCCCACACCAAATGATTGCCAATTACCCAATCAGGTGTCAAGTTAGTGAGAACTCTCTGGAAGGTGAGCAAGTTACTCTGCCCGTTTGAAACCATCAATTAGGGCTTTAGCTGACCAGTTGTATCTAGCTGAAAATAATAGATGATTCCATGCCCATAATGAGGAATCTGACCTTGCTGGTGGTACGGCCTATCTCAACGTACAAACACCTGCTTCTCAGCTATGTGAAAAACCAGAGAGACAGAAAACAAAGATTTTTTTGGTAAACTTTTCCAGCAATCCAAATGGAGCCTCTTTGGTCATAGCAATATAAAAACAAAATGGTTATTCTCTTCACACATGCCAAGCTAAGCATTTGCACTGATTATTATGTGATTTCTTTCAGCACCTTTGCTGGTAGGGTCTTTAGTAAGCTTCCAAATAAATCTGCTTTAAAAATGTGGCTTAAAAATGGCTCTGTACCTTGTCCAGTTGTTTGCTTCTGCATTCAGATGAAGATGGTTGCTTTGTCCTTGCTGTGGTGATAGTTTGCTTTCAGTATAATTCAGTTGATTAATATCTTGTTTTGTCTACATGTGCAGATTGCATTTGCACTAAATGTACTTATTGTAGCTCTCTGAATGGCTTTTGGGGTTTGTTCTTTCTCACTTTCAAGATTAACAAGCAACCTTTACTTCCTTAACTTTGTTAAGTTCAGGGTCAGTTTCTAACACTACTCAGAATCCAGCCAATAACTTGAAATATTTTATGGTACAACCAACTATCTTGGTTAGCGGGGATATGATATAAAATGGAGACTGGTAGTCTTTCCTGGTTCAGCTTTTAATGGTGTAGAATTTTATGTGCTTTTTTTAAGTCTTACACATTATTTATTGGACCTCTTTGAAGATATGTCATATATGACACAAGCTAAGGAAAGCCATAAAAAGGTTTAAATGGTTTAAACTTTTTTTGTATTCTATGGAATTCTTTTGCTTCTAATTTGCAGACAATTCCTTTATTGGAATTCCTTTATTGGAATTGTCTCTTCTCTTTATTGGCCTCTAGTACTGGCCCACTGGGGCAAGAGATGCACATGTGGTAGCCAGCTGATGAATAGTGATTAGCCCTTTAAGGAAGCCAGCCCTGTGTCAAATGGCAACCTGTCAGAGCAGAAAAGGGAAATGGCTTAGGAAGGAACTGCTACAGGGCCACCATTGGTCTCTGCTGCATGTGTCCATGTTCCCATAGGGCTTCTTATTTATTTATTTTCAGATTTTTACCCCTGCACTGATGCAACTTCAATGCACAAAAGTTAGAAATACTGATGCCCAGTGGAATAGCTCTGTCTTACAGGCCCCGCGGAAACCATTCTAGTCCTGCAGGGCCTGTACATGTTGGATGTGGGTGCACAGTAGTTGTGGCCTAGGGTCTGTTGCACATGTAAGGCAGGCTTGAACACTGTGGGAGTTAGGGGAACATTGTTGAATGCCTGGGCGGTAGACCATTGGGAAATCTATACAGCCAACTCTAAACATTTGAGAGAAAGTAATGTAATATTAAACAAAACAACAGCAGTATTTGTTACTAAACAATTGAGTCAGAGGTGTCCTGGAATTTACTGAAAATGTGTTCTGATGCAGAGTACCCCCTCTTTTCTATGCAGGTTAGAAGCAACACATACCATCTCCTGGATGAAGAAATTCTACTTTTGAAGCCAAGATCATAGATATGAACAATATCGATGTGAATCTGGATAAGCTAGAGGTTTGCAATTTTACATTATGTAATTTTTGTGCAAGAGACTGCATGTTTGAAAGTTCTTCCCTTCAGAATTTGGAGGATTTGATCCAGCTGGTTGGATCCTACAAGGAATGGACTGTGGGATCTTTCCCACTATTCCCTCCCTAGACCCATTTCTGAACCTGGAAAAGTTTATTCCCTGGGTTGATGGACTTGTGTGTACTACTAGGTAGCCGCACTAGTTGGGCAGCAGAAGTTGAGAAGGGAAAGAGGGTTTTCTCCTTTCTTTACTGCTCATGCTAGAGACAAAGAAGAGCAATCACATTTCCTTGTCTCTTCCCACTACAACCACCTAACTGGTATGACTGTTAGTACACACAAGTTCCTCAACTTGAGGATAAACTTTCCTCGGATTGGAAGTAGCTCCAGAATGAAGGGGGGAGATCCTATTAGAAAATTACCTAGTGTTTTTGAATTTATCCCCCAAATAAAAAATAACAGAAAAATAGAGGTAAATTCAAGCTTCAGTCTTCAAAACTTTGATGACTTTTGACTGCTAGGACTCTGGCTTCAGCAGGTTGAAATGAGAACTCCCCAACCATGGATTCACCAGATGAGATGTCTTGAAATATTTATGAATATTCCAACTGCTGTGAAGTATAAAAACTGCCAGCACAAAAGACCTTAAGGCAACAGGCCTGATGCCCTCATTTAAACAAGCTATATCGTACATGACTGAGTGCAGGTTTCCCTCTGGGACAAAACATGGCAAGATGCTTACCATAGTATTTAGTATCTATGTATTATCTGTTGAATAATTGGTATTTAACTGACTTGGAAGTAAAAGAAGTGAAATGTATAAAAAAAGGAATTTTTGCGTTTCAGATTCAACCAGTGTGTAATATGATGTAGCTTTTTTGCTGTTCGAATGAGATTTGTACTATTGATAGAAAGTCAGTGTAACTAATTATTATTATGTTTCAAGGAAATCGTTAGCATTTTTCTTTTGGTCAATGAGAATGCTTTATTGTGTTTACATATTTACACACTTCCCACTTTGATAAAGTACTGTGAAGTTTGTTAATACAGTTCTAAACCTGGGTGGTGGCAAATGAATTTCTCATGAATTTTGCCAATAGGTCTGTTCAAATAAAGCATTATAACTCCAAAAATTCAGAGAAGAACAGGAAAGGATGAACCAGTGGTTGGTTCTCTTGACTCTTTCTTATATGCCCAGGATAATGCTGATCACCACTTTGTGTCAGAAAGGAATTTTCTCAGGGATCCTGGAAAGGGGTCCCTGGGGAAATGGTGGGGCAAAGGTAGCTGTGAAGTTTATATTGTGCAGGGTCTCTTCCAGCTCTTTGTTTCTGTGTTAATTTTCCAGACATGACAGAAGTTTATAAAAATGCATAGGGTGGAAAGAGTTGACAAACTGATTTGTTTTTCCCTCTCCCAAAATCCCAGAACTTGAGGGCATCCAATCGATGGTTAATAGATTCCAGACAGACAAAAGGAAACAGTTCTTTACACAGCAAATTATTAAAATATGGAATTAGCTGCCAGAAGATGTCATGATAACCATAGACATGGACAGCTTTAAAAAGTGACTAGGTTAGTTGAGGTGGCTACTAGCCTTGGTGACTAAAGGGAACCTCCATGTTTAATGGTGGTAAACCTTTGAATCCTAAAGCAGCTTCTTGGGGAAGGCCTCAGCCTCTGTGCCCTGTTGGCCCACCAGAGAAACTGTTTGGCAACTGTATGAGAGAGGAGGCTGGACTAGGTGGATCGGATCCAGCAGTGCTCTTCTTAATGATACCTCTTAGTCTACCCTGTAATTGACCATTTTCTGGATTGCATGTTGCGAACAAATGTACATCTACACAATATCTCCATTATTAAGGTTAGTTAGAAGTCAAGATGGTCTACGATAGCTTTCTCCTTCTTCTGTATGAAATAGCAATGATCAGAATGGGGCACCAGTCTTCACTGCAGGTATTATGCACTTATTCAGTGTAACTAGTAAAAGGATTGTAATTGCTGAAAGAAGCAGTTACTGGTATATAGATGTGCCCCTTTGTAACACTATGTCATGGAACCGTGACAACTCTGAAACCTAGTCAGATTCCGTCTCATTAGTTCTTTTCTCCTCTCTAGGCATTTATTAAAATGGTTGGGCAGCATGTTTCTTTACGAGAAGAACAAGTGCTCCAAGCAGAGAAGACTCACACACTGTCCAAAAGCTGTTTGAGTCTGCTCTGCTGCTATCCCTTTATTTAACAAAGTCAGTGTAAGATTTTCACTGCATGGTGGAAACACCTTTTTGCCACATATCTTGGCTATTTATAACAATTTATCGTTTGTTTTGCATTCTTAGCATTTACCTTTTCAAAAGCTTTTCTGCCACCCAGAGAAGGCTGTATGGCTGATTTTGGTGATGGACAGATGGCTAATTTAAAATATATGGATTATATTTAGAATTACATGTTGAGGTCCTACTTGTTGATCCTTTTAAAGTGTTTCACACATGTGCTACTTTTCACCCACCTATGAACTACAGAAAATGTTCTGTTCCTAAAACTAGAGTTCAGGCTCACAGTGGGTCCTGAACCTGTAAGCTTGGAAATGCAGTTTTCATCTTGAGTACAAAAGGATGTGTAGAATGTATTAAAGTTTAACTTTTCCACATCGGGTGATCTTGGGCATGCAGCCTGTGCTGAGTTCCATCCTACGGTTAATCTCTTTTCAAGAATGTGGATCTTTGCCTCTACATTCTTTAGAGAAGGGCATCAGAGAAATCATTCTGTTGTTCATAACCATTATTGTGGATTAGCTCTGTTCGTTGCTAATGTCTCATTTTGCTCTTCTTTCACTCTTTCACTTTGCTACCTTCTGAAGTAGAAAAGTTTGTGCTCTAGTAATACAGTCAGACTGGAAGGTAATTCATGCAAATTTATACAAAAGGTTCAAATAAATATAAGTTTTGAAAAGATTAAAATCTTTTGTGCAGCTAACTTGCCTAACAAAACGTTTCCAGGGTATTAGAATTCCACTTAATTTTCCGAAGCGCCAACTTGGACATCCTGCAGTAACAATCATATTGATGTAATATCATGGAACATGTTTTTATTGGAGCAGGTACTCAGGGCACGCTCAGATGGCATCACACCCTGAATTTAGTGTCTTAAACTGGAAATGCAGCAGGCAAAATGGTGCCCTGTAATGTACACGTGACTTCTTTGTGTCTGTGTTCACATAAGAGACTAAAACTGTTTTTGCTGCCACAAGTACAGCCTCCCCCATCCAGAACTGGAAAGGCCGAGCAGGGCTATTGCAGTACTTCCTCCTCTTCCAAAGCACAGCACAGCCTGCCATCTGGCCTTGGGCTTGGGGGCGGGGAAAAGTGGGGAGGGCAGAGGGACTGTAGACTACTAGCACAACACAGAGAGCCAAGTTTAGCTTGTCCCTGCCGTGTAGGAGGAGCTTTCTTACTTGCAGGCAGATTATGCCTTCTGCTGCTGGAAGGGTGGAGTCTGTTTGCTGTTGGAGGAAGAAGCTAAAACTTCCCACCAGGCAGCAGCATGATGCAGCTGGCTGTCTTGCAGCATACTTCTCAGTGCCCATTGGAACATGGCATTGGTCCATGTGTAGATCAGCGTTTCAAAACCACTGGAGTGGGATATAATGTTTGTAATGGTTTCAGTCCTTCCTTCTGGCTGCCACATTCTTTTAAATCCTTTATCAAGCTTAAAATGCTTTAAAGCTCTCTGTAAAATAATTTAATAGGATGCACTTCATAACCAGTTGTGTGAATAATATTACACGAGGTATTAATTTCAAAACAAATGCTGTCAGAAAAGCTGATGGGCTATAACTGGATTATTCCATGGAAAGTGTAAAACTTGAGGCTTATTGAGCAGAAGGTTTCAAAACCCAGGAATGTGGGCGGAGGGTTCTTTTCTACCTCTGGGAAGTTGGAGTTCAGTCTGAATCTGGGTAGACTGTGAGAATTTATGATATTTATGCATTGCTTTTCAGCTGAGATTGATTTCCAAAGTATTTATTTTTTTAAACCCATCACAAACTTCAAGGAATAGTACCTAGCAGCTGTAATAGTTAATAGTTATGAGCAATGAGGTTATACAGAAAAAAAGAATTAAATGGCATATATTCAAATTTAGTGGTGGGCTTTCCTCTCAAATTTGGGTAACAGGATGGAGGAACTGTAGAAGCCTTCGATGATCCAAGTGACACCCATTCCTAGTGTTCCAGTTGGCATTAGGCCCTTTCCGCATATGTAGAATAATCCACTTTCAATCCACTTTCAGTGCACTTTACAGCTGTGCAGAATAGCAAAATCCACTTGCAAACAATTGTGACAGTGGATTGAAGTGCATTATTCTGCATTTGCGGAAGGGGCCACAACCCTTCAAGGGTTGTGTCCACCATTTGTGGTGGTGGGCAATTGTCCTTCCCCCAACACATGCCCCAACTTAAACTCAGTAGTAACAGATTCTTTTGTCTTTGGAGTGGGGCTTCCCTCATCTTGGCCAAGATGAAATTAGCTTTCGGCTCTCTTCTTAGCAGCAGCAAAGGAAAGGCAAAGTGTGGGAGATAAACACCTGTGTTATGAAAATTCAGATCAGCATAACTTGATATTGGGTGGGGGACATCCCTTCATAATTGTCAGTGTTAAACCATAGGGTTATGATCAGATTTTAGAAGTAGTGCTTCCCATCTGTTTTATACCCATTTTCAGCAGAGACTGTGTTGCCCATGTCTTTGATGTCTTCTTCCATAAACTCTTCTGACCTCTACATCTGATTTCACTGTTATGTCTCCATTCATTCAGCGGCCTTCATTTTCTACTTCCCCAATAGTTCTTCTGCTGTGTCACCTCCGGTTTTCCCAGAGGACAGTAAAACTTCTTCCTTTTTAACAATATCTGTACTGATAGCTATTGTTTAACAGCTAGAATGTCAACATTCCAAACATGAAACGAGCCTTAGGGAGTAGCTAGGTTAGAGCATCTTAAAAGCAATAGCCATGTTCTAGCTTGTTTGTGAGTGTTGTCTTTGGTATCTTCTAATTTCTGGGGAGTTGACAATAAAGTAGCAGAGGGCAGCGTGGAAATATAATCCTCTAAAATCTTGTAGAGGCTAACGTTGCCAGGTCAGTCATAAATTTCATTGGATTTACTTTGTTTGGGAAATTATTACTTTGGATCTCTATCCTCTCCTGCAGACTTCATTTTAAAAGGAGAGTTACTCCTCCCCCCCCCCCCCCAATTAGTTAGTATATTTAGGTTTTCCTTTTTCTCTTTATTGTTTATTTATTTAACTAAGTTGATGAAATGACAGATAAAGCATATTTTCTTGTTACCTAGACTCAGCTGGTCCAGCCATGCTGATCCATGCTTTTGTAATTTCACAGCTGGATTACTGCACCACACTGTGCTTTGGGCTTCCCTTGAAGACACCCTGGAAACTACAAGTAGTTCAGAAAATGGCAGATCCACTGTTGACAGGGGGCACTGTTGAGAACGTGGCTACATTGGCTGCCGTTGTGTTTCCATATTCAGGTCAAGCTTCTGGTTATGGCATGGCAGCAAACACCAGGCAACCACCAGAATTGCATGGCTCTCTGGCTACTTGTTGCTGTTCAACAGTAGCCACCCTGTAAAAAACATTGTATAGTGGTTAGAGTTTTAGACTTGGATCTGGATGACCAAGATTTGAATCAGCATTGTCCCTTGGAAGTTCACTAGGTGACCTTGGGGCATTGACACATTCTTAGGGCTGCTTTGGGTTCCCATTGTGGAGGACAGTGGAGTATTAATTAAGTAAATAACTTAATTATTTACAGTGGGGTACAGAGGCGTAGCTAGGCCAGAGTGTGCCTGGTACGCACTCTGCTTTTTTTCCTCACTGGCTTCACCACTCACTTTCTACTTTAGGAAACCAAGCAGGCTGGAGGCCTGTTTTGGTGGGAACTACATTTCCCAGAATATCCTGGGAAATGTAGTTCCCACACAGGCAGGCCTGTTCTCCAGCCTGCTTGGTTTCCTAAAGTTAGTGGGGGGGGGGCGCTGTGGGGGGGAATCACGCCCCCCTGCAGCGCCCCCCCGCGGCACCCTGGGAAATGTAGTTCCCTCTAGAACAGGCAGGCCTGTTCTCCAGCCGGCTCGGCTCGATTTCCTAAAGTTAGCTTCGCCACTGGTGGGGTATTAATTAAATAACTAATAAACATAGCTGAAGATGGAGGGACTGATAAAAGATAGATTGGTGGGTGGGAAATAGAGAAGGAAGAGGGGAAGCAGAGGATTTGGGGATTGCCAGAATAAACGAAGGAAGAAATAGTGTGAGGAGGGGAATATTGGAGAAAATTAGTTTTCCTGCACAAATACTTGAGGGTTTCCAACTGTACAACCGGTTTTTCTGAGCGCAGTCTGCCAGGGGGAGGGAAGGAGGTAAAACTGAAGATGGGGAGGCAGATGAAGATAGGTTGAGTGGTAGGTAGGAAGGATAGAATGAAGCAAGAAAAGGGCGGGTGCAGGTGAAATCTTTCCACAGCCTGTTGTCAATCATAGCTGCATAAAAATACACAATGGGACAATTTTATAATACATATGTGTTACTACAAGTATACCATGTGTACAAGTGCTGGGTCCAGCCAACTTTTTTCACCCAACCTCACCTACTTCCTCTCAAAGCTGACGTCCCCCACTCCATATGGTTTTTATCTTAGGTCCTATAACTCTTAGCATAGACCTTTTTTTGTGGCGTTCCCTTTTTCACCAGTGGAAAAACTGGTTGGATCAGATTTCTAGACTAGATTATGGTAGACTTTTGCTTGTTTTCTGAATTATGTAGAATAAGCAACAGGAGCATGATTTTTGTTTTCTGTTTTGGAATCTGAGGCAAGGACTTTGCCCCTTTCTGTAGAAGTTTCTTGAATGTGTAGACCAAACACTTTAAACCATTGTTTCTTGTCAAGGTGATTTTATAATGGGTATACTGAATTTGTCCCTGTTATCCTTCTGGAAAATACTGATGGTGTGCATGTGAATGCTTATAGTACTGGTGATAACATTTTTCTTATTGCACAAAGCTGCTATTTGGGTCCACAGGATTTCAGCCCTTTTTAACGTACCAGAGGAATATTTGTGAAGTTCAAAAATTCAGTGTCAGATTCCCAGTACTAAGGATTTCCCCCCACTGTCTGTAGGCTTCTAACAGTGCAGTCCTTTGCAGA
Source organism: Sphaerodactylus townsendi (assembly GCF_021028975.2). Taxonomy (NCBI): domain Eukaryota; kingdom Metazoa; phylum Chordata; class Lepidosauria; order Squamata; family Sphaerodactylidae; genus Sphaerodactylus; species Sphaerodactylus townsendi. The sequence goes on from NC_059429.1 coordinate 115,561,667, forward strand.
ATTAGTTTAGTCCAAGCCCACTGAAATTGATAGGCTTATACTTCAGCATAGGATAGCACTGTAAATGTCATGGCACGTGGCTCTAAGCATCAAAGCATTTGCATGCATGCCAAAGAAAGGCAAAAGTCCATTCTTAGAGACACATGCAGAGCGTGTGAATTACAATCACATACCACTGCACAGTTCGAAAATTTCATTAAAAAAAAAAGTCCTGTAGCTACTTTTTGAGAACTTGTGTATTGAGAACCACATGGGGTGTATTTTTTTAAGCCTCAGATAGATGAATCTGCACTCTAGCATTTTACAGGCACAGAATGAGTGAAAAAGAGTTTTTCTTCTGCAGAGAAAGTAAAGCATGATAAAAGGTGAGGGGAAGAGGTCAAAAGACAGCTAGAAGGTTGAAACATGCATACTTATTTAGCCATTTTTGTCAGAACTAGAATAGTGCTGCAAACTTACAAGTAGTGCAATTCCATTTCAAAAAATCTGATTTTGGAAGCTCTTTTTAGATCTCCCTGTAGATAAACAGTGAGGTTTTAAGTAGATGGCCCTATGGGCTCCTGTCCTACTGCTGTTGGTTTCCAGGCAGATAAACTATTTACCTGAATGGAAGATTATGATGTATTGTTGTTGTTGTTTTGGTTAGGAGTGTCATCAAGAAAAACTGGGGCTCTCTTAAATGCTTATGAAAATTAAAGGCATGCTTGGTAACAACATATAACATTTTTTGTAACATTTTTATACAGGTGGTTACCTTACATTATCATCTTCAGGTAAATATGGCATTTCAGTATGTAGTGCAAACAATAGAAAAAAGCTGTACAGTTAATTTGAAGTTAAGTAGCTTGGAATGTTCCACAGATACGACATGGTTTGCATTGGTTGACAGTGGGCAACAACGTGATGTGCATTAGCATTGCATCGAGCTTTCTGTCAGCTCACAGGAAAAGTATTGAAGATGCTGTGTCTAGTGTGCATTCAAAAGAGAAGGCTAACAAGAATAGTCTTGAGCAGTGCTAGAAACTTCAAAAGAAGGAAAAGTTAGGGCTAGCCACTAGTTGATAACATTGGACTTCTGCGTGGATTTTGACCCTGCAAGTCTTCTACGTTGTTTGGAACATCCTGTTTCTGATGGTTTCATTTTTTTGTCCTGTCAGATTCCTTGAGTGACTATTAGAGAAATTCCATAGGGCTCAATACTTTTCACCAAGTGTTCCTTAATCTGTATGAAGTAGGTGGAAGAGATCATCTAGCTGTTTGGAGGTGGTGTGATCTACATGCAGATTACACACTCATTTGCATTACATTAAAGAGCCAGGAGCTGCTATTTCCATCCTTAAGTAACATTTGGAAGTTGTGGTCAGATAAATGAGGTTGAACAGACTAAAACTGAATTCAGATAAGTTGAAGGTGTTGGTGGTAGAACATTCTTGAGTTCCGGAGAGATTTACAGTGCAATCGTAGGCAAAGTTACTAAGACTTTGAAGATTGGTCCATATTTAATGTTTTCATTAGGAGACTTTGAGCCCTATCGGAGGGGGGGAATCCACTGGTGGAAGTGGTATATAGCTGCGCCAGTGGATTTGCCCTATTCAGGGCACTTATCCCACGGAGAGCAAAGCTGCCAGTGTATGACAGCTATCAGCCTCCTGACACTGAGATGTGGCTATGGACACGGCGTCAGCATCCCAGTGCCGCTGGTGTAGTAGGGGTAGGCTGGGGGCATGGCTGGGGAAGAGCCAACTTTAGTTGGCTCCCTCCTAGCCATTCATGGGATTATACTGGCAGCCGTAAGTTGATTAAGCCCAATGGCGGCACCTTGGTGGCAAGGAGACATTTTCACTTTTCAAGCCTCCCCACGTCCCCAGGAAGCCTCTTGGTGAGCAGTGGCTGTGGTGGCACAGCTGGGTGCCCAGCTCTTGGATGGGGCTGTTTGAAGGGTATAGTTAGGATTGCACTTTAAATGAAGGGATGGGTGTTACTTCATGAATACACAGTTTAGGTCCCATCTGAATAATAATTTGCCTACAGCACAGAAGAAAGTTTCCCCAGAAGCTTATTAGCAGACAAATTAAAAGAGATAGCAGGTAAAAAAGATAAATTGGATCAAGCAGCATTGGTGACTATAAAGTAAAATGAACATATTTTCTGTTAATGTAAATGGATTAAACTCCCCTTCAAAGAGAACAAAATTTTTTAATTGACTACAAAAACAAGGAGATATTATTTGTATACGAAACCCATGTGAAAGATAAACACTAGTATCTACTGATTAACGTTTATTCAGCTCTGACACATTCTAAAAAAATGTGGAATAGCTATTTAAAAACAACAAATAACCATTTCAATTAATGCTGGACTTTCAAGAAGGTGAAGTGATTATAATTGCAGATGTGAATGCGGTTCTAGACACAAGCAAGGATAAATCCAGAAAGTCTACAGGAGGTAAGCTTCCTAAAAATGTGTTAACTCATCTGAGGCTATTGAACTTGGTTGATTCCTGGCATACTTAGTATCTTAAT